>NC_028640.1:11226836-11265643 GCF_001406875.1 Solanum pennellii
CAATTCTCTCTTCTACGGTTCATGTTATCTAAGCGAAAATTTTCAACTTTTAATTATAGAAGGCAGTGATTTCCATCTAGGTTTGACTAATGATGTTGATTGTTTTTATTGTTTTTATTATTTCGATTTGTATGACAAATTTCGATTAGTCAAAATGACATTCATGTTTTAGGTCAATGTGTGCTAGAAGTGTTTGAAAATCTATAATTTGTTATGATTCTTGCTATTTTTTCAGAATTTTTGTTAAGAAAAACATGTCTTTCTGTAATGCTTTGTTAATATGTATTTTATACTTCGGGCTAATCATCAAGCTTAATTTTTTTTTCTGTTTCATGAATATATTTTTCTCTGTATATTTGATGAAATAAACTAGAAACATGGATTAAATATACCAAAAATAAAATTGATTTTTTAGCAAAAGGACTTGTTCATAGTCACAAATCATGAGATCTCCTATTTTTATTTTGAAAGTACCAATCTTCTACAAGTTCTTCATTGTGGAAAATCTTCTTGCCCCTCTTCGTTGCAACTTGTAGCAGATGAGTTTCTTTAAATTGAAATACCATAGACCCACTTCACTATACATTGAAGAAACATCTCATGTTTAGTTCAAATGATCAAAACTAAAATGCAGATATGACACTTGTTAGTGTAATTTTTCTCTAAATATGTACATTAATAACAAATAAAATCGAAGCTTGATGATTAGCCCAGAGAATAAAATCCATTAACAAAACATAACAGAAAATCATGTTCTACTAAAACAAAAATCCAAAGAACTCCCGAGAATCATCACAATATTATAGATTTTCAAACACTTCTATAATCTATTGACATAAAAATATTATTTGATACTTTGGGGACAAAACATTTTTTTAAGTTTTGGGTGAAAGAATGAATTCCTAGTTTTTATTGTTTTATCGATTCTTTTATATTTACGTTAGAGTTCTTGGATTTTGTTTTTCATTCTTTTTCTTAGGATAGTCCCTTTAAACTGAGTTTCTTTTAATATTTTTCTTTTAATTTATTTTTGAGATAAAAGAAAAGACTCTTTTGTGTGATGTGATAGTTGTTATTTAGGCCTAATTTTTTAGTACTGTTTTCTTGTGAATGCTTGATCTATTAGGAAATTACATACTCTTTGACACTTAAGATCGTGTTTGTGACTTTATATTTAGTTTTTTTATGATCCCGTCTCTCTTAGAAATAAAATTTATCCATTTTGATTGATACGTGTGCCATGTGTGCTGAGAATTTTCTCATTTTATATTTTGCATCTTAGTCTAGAGCTTTCCCTCCATGTTATTGAAGTGATAAAAAAAGTGTTGCGTGTTTAGGAGATTTTAATCGACTTTCTTTGATTTGTCTTGTAAATTTTAGAGTTTTTCAGATATTGTTTCACTAGTTAGCTCTTTTGAGAATCTAGTCTTTTGTTGGTAGTCATATTTTGCCCTTAACTATTCTGTTGAATCATTTAACATCTCGCAAATTTAAATAGGTAGCAAGAAGCTTAGAATTTGAAATAATCATTTTTGGAAATAATTAAAAATCTAGAAATTTTCTAAAATTAGGAAAAATTGAGCTTTTGCCAACTTCAAGCGGTCATAACTTCTAGCACTGGATGAGTTGGCTGTATTTCCAACTATGGTTTGAAGGATCTTCCCAACGCCTTTGATTTAAAACAATTTTGAGTTCGCGTGAGTAAGTTATGCACTTAGGAAGTTGGGTTATTTAATTAAGGAATTGGCCAATCCGAATTTTAGAAGAGTAGTTTGATCTTTTCCTTACCCAACTAATTAGATCCATTTTTAGTAAATTAATTGGGGTCAAAACTAAGTTAGTTAAGTCTATGGTTTTGGAAAAGAGAGTAAGGGCTTTTGGAGAAAGAACGCAAGAGAAAAGAGAATAGGAAAAGCAATAGTCACCAATAACGATAGATTTTGATTATGGATTCGCCAAGTTCCTACAAGGCATGTGAGTGTTTCATAGCGTTGTGTTCGTTCACCCACGCGCCAAGAATTTGTAGTTCAGTGTAATTCGTCCTAAAATATTTTGAAATATGATGTTCTTGACATCTATTCTTAAACTTATGTTGTTATTTAATTTGGTTGAATTGTGGAGCTTCTGAGATCTTTACGTTTAGTTTTAGAGTTTTATTGAGTTAGGTACTTGAGTACATATGCCTGGCATCAGATTCTGAATTGAATTTCAGAAAAATATTGAGTTTAGGAGAATTGGGGCCGTAGAAGAAATAAGGAAAAAGCCGATCAGGATCTGGTACACATGTACGTGTCGCAGACTTGCTCCCCTAATGAGCAAAATGTTACTCCACGTCGCGGTTAAGACGTGGAACCCTCTGTCTAAAAATTAAATTTCGCGAAGAACTATTTAAAACATCTCTGCATCGCGGACTGGTTCCAAGACAGTGATTTCGTGACTTTTCTCATGTTTAGCTAACTAAAATAAATAAAAATGAAATCTTTCAAAACACAAATCATAATATTTGAATCCATAATTAAATTCAAGGATCAATTAAGAGTCAAGTCAAGAATAGTTAATATCAAAGTTAAGAGAAGTCAAGAGTCAAGTAAGAGAAAGTCATTTAAAGTTTCCATAAGTCCTTTTACAAACGTTTTGACTTTGTTTTAAGACTTAAGTTTTGAAGTTGATAAAGAGTAAGAGAAAAGTTCATTTTCTTTAAATGAAATATGGGAACAAAGTATTCCCAAGAGTAAATGTTTTTCACATCAAAGATAAGGAAAACTGAGATCCCAAAAGCGTTTTGAAGGGAAAAAGGGCTAATTACTTTTAAGATAAGTTTGAGTAATTATCTCAAACGATAGAATATGTTGTTTTTAAAAAACATGAGATGATTTTATTTTGGGAGTAGTATTGAGAAGTGATATGACAACGCAAGTTCATTTAACGCAAGCCTCCATAAACCATGTGGGCATCATGGGCAGAAAAATGGTCATACTTTTTCAATGATTCCTTAGTGTTTTTTAACATAGACTAGTGGATACACTTAGTAGTTCAGGTTATATACCGATGTTAAGGCTAATGACGGTCCTTTTCAACGTGGTAAAACTTAGTACCATCACCTCGTCTCATAGTGATGGTTGCTGATTAGAGAATCTCTCACACAAGTTATATTACATTTTATATAAGTAAAGTTAAGTATGTTATTGGTTTATCTTTAAATAACAAACATTGTTTTGAGGTTTTTTTTATAGATCTTAATATATATCACATGTTTTTAATTGCTCTATATTCAGTTGAGTTATTCATAAGTTGAGAAGAGCCAAGATAAGTATAACTTTCATAATCTCTTTCAAACCTATGTTTGCTAGCATTCCAACTCGCATACTTGTACATGCAATGGACTGATACCAGTTGGCCTACATCGTATTATGATGGAGACACAGGTAACTAGGACCAACATCCAGCGCCCCGTTGATTCAACTTGAGCATGCAGAGTCAGTTGAGGTAACCAGGATCAACATCCCATGCACCGTTCATTCAACTTGAGCATTCAGAGTCTGTTGCTGAGCCTCCTTGAATTCTGGAGGACTGTTTTATTTGCTTTCTAGTGTAGTTCACTAGAATGTTGTGGGGTTTGTCCCAACATCCATCTCATTTGTTTGGAGGCTTCATAGTCCATAAGATGTTAGTCCTTTAGTCTTTTGATTGTCATTATCTTATGTTAAGACTTGGGTTTGTCTTAATGATGAAGTTGAATGTTCATTTATAATATTCCAGTTTATCTCATAACTATGTGTGTATTTATTTATGTCTTCTGCTAAATAAGTAAGTCATGACAATGGTCCTCTCGAGGCCAACAATGGCTTTTGAGTGTCAATCATGCCTAGGGTGTAAGATTAGGGCGTGACAAATCCCTAATTTTGACACCTTCATTCCTTGAGCATTATAACATAGACTTATTCTAGTTGTTAATTCTAAAGGGAAAAAAGAGTGGTTAGTGAAAAAAGTAATCAATAATTGATACAAAGGGATTCAGAAATTCTCTCTGAAAGTATATGATGAAAAAAAGGAGAAGAACAAACGAATGTGACATGGAAAATATCCTATGAAAATAACTTTGAAAGCATTTTTTAGATAAGAATTACTTGTCAAGTAATTGTTAAAGAGAGGACTGAAAATAAAGAGAAGAAACTAATGGGTGAATCAGTCTTAAAGTGCAAAGTTCCTAAGGAAATGAAAGTCATTATTATATAGTTTTCCTACTAGTCCCCTAGCCTACATTACCATTGGTTAAAGTCCTATTTGATTATGCACGAGCATGCTTAATTAGTGGAGATTTACATAATGGGCAAGCATATTATTCTTTATGCAACAAGTGAATTTTCTGTGTGACTTTGAGAGTTGTTCTTGATATGAGGTCCTTAATTTATATTAAATCTTTTGAATTGAGCGTGTGGACTATTTCTTTTTGTGCGGGCACTTGTTTCATGATAGATAGGTGATTTTATTAACTTTATTTGATGAGAATAGGAAAGCAAACTTACATTTTATTAGTTTAAAGTCCTTCGTTGAGGTTAGAAGGTTAGAGGTTTGTTCTATATTTGGATGTCTTGTATAATTAGAAGAAATTGCACTTGACGATTTGGAATTTCTATATGACCTAATTATTTGTATCAACCAAAGTGACAACATTCACAATTTGATTTTTTGAGATGGACTTTAATGTTTGCTCGAGGACGAGCAAAAGTTGAAGTGTGGGTGTTGATGTGAGGCCAAAAATATATTTTCTCATCACTATTTGTCTCACATTTAGTATTTTTATTTGTCCTTTTTTAACATAAATTTTATATATTGTGCTAATTAGTGTATTTTATTTGTAGGATAAAATGATGAAAAAATTAATAAATTTGAAGTTAAAACTAAATAAAATAAAAGATTATAGAAGAAATTTAAAAAGACAACTTAGGAGATTAAATTTAATATTATAATAAATATATAAAGACAACTTAAGGGTTTCTCTTTTGTATAAATAGTAGGTAATTTGCGGTCATAAATTATAATTGCATTGAACTTGCGAATAATGTTTTTAGTAATATCCATACATTGAAAATAGTGGAAAAATTTAAAAATATATTAGCAATATTCCAAAATGAATTTTATTATTGTTCATTATCACATAACTCAAGAACCTCTAATCAATGAATTATTCATTAAATAATAAATCATTGGTTCTATAATCAACATTAAAAGGAAAAAAAGAAGAAAATAAGAGTATATATATAAATACATTTCGTAATAAAAATAAACATTTAAAGTGCATACATTATGCAATTGTGATATATGTCTTAGTATGTAATTCAAAATTTTGTTAACATAACCAAAAAAGAAATTACGCTTGAACATTAAAACAATTATAACTTTTGAACTTGCATATTGAATCTCTTAGATTAATAAGTGAGAAATTTCATATCTATGTAAAAATAGATTATATGTAACCTTATATATAGTATTTTTAAGTTATAAAAATTAATATAGAATATCAAAACATGTATAATTGGAACTGATTACAATAATATTTTCTGCAAAACAAATATACGTATTATATATGTATATGTTCAATTTAACCGGAGACAATAACTTTGCAGAAACATAAACAATAGAGTTTAAAACTTGTACTGAAAAACACAACCAATATAATCAGCAAGAATTAATGAATTAAAAAACATACCAGGATATGTAAAAACTAGGTAAAATGTCAGCGTTCGCGCAATGGTGAACTAGTTCAATAATGTATTTATGAAAATTTGATAATAAGTGTTTTTGACCGGGTAAAACCAAAAGGATTTGATTCTAAATGTCTATGCATTTTGGTATCAATTCATCATTTTATTGTAGTGACACATCACCAAAGTCTTTATAAAATATATGTACTTGTTTCTTTGTATATATTTGTATTTTCAAAAGATGTTACAAATATTTTATTAATCAATTGCGAATGTTTTTCTCCTATTAAAGACCTTTACATAAAAAATATAAATATTATACATCTTATATACTTAGTTGTCTACTTTATAAATTAATTAAATTTTAAAAGGACATCTCTTGGAGTTAAATGAAATAACGTATGTCACTGAAAATAATTTGGATTAAATGACGTCTTGTCAATTTCCTTATTCAAAATCATTCGCAGTCGACAACACTAGTTTGATATCAAAAAGACATATGTTGTTGTTTATGTTTCGATCATTATGGTTAAAATTTTATTTTTAAAACTTTTAATATAATATCTATAAGGATATGACTATTTCTTTAATATTTGATTATTATGGATTCATCCTACTGTGAGGGGTAATACATTGACTTTAATCAACCATTTGAACGCAAACTTTTGGTTAAGGTTGAGTACAATACTTACCATTGCATTACATTCCTTTATTTTTTGAATGTCACTAATCTATTGAATGTCTTGATAAGATAGAAAGTTTAATAACTAAAACTCTAATGTAGTGTGAAACCACCATAACTTTGAACACACAAAAATCCATTCATGGACACCCCATTGTGTTTTATCCATTGAAAACATTAGTGTCATTTATTTTAAAAGTTTAAGGATTCTAATCTACATGACACCCATAGTCTAATGATTACATCAAAGTCTTGATTAACCTACTTTACCATAATGAAAAAAAACATATGTGTAAACATCTAAGTTTAAAACAAGTAATTAAAAAAGAAATTATAACATAGGCATAAATTAATTATTTTAAAACACACCAGGATCTATTACAATAGCATAAATGCTTATTTGTAGAAAATAAAAGGTAATGTGAACAAATACGTATTGTGTCTTAATAGAAAGGTCACAAGTCTTTGAAAAAGTTACAACCTTACATAATCGTCACAACCTTTATAAAATAACAGTTTAAACCTATCATTCATGAATACAAAAATACTATATTATCTTACATAGAAGATTACATGGTAACAAACAATAATAATGATAAGGAAAATAAAATTTATTACATCTTATCATTTATCCTTAGTAACATAAGCATAATTTTTTAAAGGTAAAAATACATAACAAGATCTGTAACATAAACAATAATGTCAGTGAGCCACTGAACATGAACAAATATTTAGTTGTGAAGAAGAAGAAGAGGTTTAAAATTTTCATTGTTTTAAAATGAGATGACCTTTCTTTATTTATACACAACAAAGGATAGTGTCAACGAATGTTTATTGTGCCTTATCGGAAATGTTACAACTTTCTTTATTTATAGATCACAACCTTTCATAAAAGTTGTCACTCTTCATTAAAGTCTAAACTTTTTATAAAAGTCGCAACTCTTCATAAAAGTCATAACTCCTCATAAAAGTCATATGTTTTCATAGAAGTCACATATTTTCATTAAAGTCGTAACTCTTCATAAAAGTAACAACTTTTTATGATAGAGGCTAGTTTTGGAACTAAATAAATTTAAAAGGAAATTCTGGTTTGTGGGTGTACCACGTAGAATTGTTAAAGAAATGTGGAAAATGTTAAAGAAAAATTGAAAACTCAATTCCTTCCAAGCAATTCGTCTTGGTTGGCAAGGGATGGGCTGCGATTTTTTAAACAAGGCAGCATAGTGAGGGATTATATCAAGAAATTTTCGTCCTTGATGTTGAATATAGATAACACAGTCGAAGAAGACAAGTTGCAATATTTCATAAGCGGGTTGAAAGGATGGGCACAAAGAGAGTTAAGGAGATAAAATTTCAAAACTCTTAATTTTTCCATAGTGGCAGTAGACAAGTTGGCTTAGTTCGATGACGGTGACAACCCAAGGGGTTCTTCTCACTTCAAACAAAAAGACAAGCGGAATGGGTAAAAGAAAAATGGGAAAGGCCAAGTTGCTGAAAAGGAAGATGAATGTGGGAAAACTAGACAAGGAGAGTCCTCTTTTCCAAAGAAGAAGGGAAAGTTTGGGGGATACTCTACTTGTAGTGGTCCTCATTTGAAAAGGGATTATCCAGTGCAAGTGAAAGTGAATTTCTGCCGAATTGGAAAAGGGGAAGAACAATGATGCAGAAATGTCAAAAGTAAACTCTTTGGCGTATGTTGAAGACGAAGATGATGTACAGGATATGAACCTTGTACGGAGCCCAAGTAGGTTTAGATCAATGATTTCCCCAACGAGGACGTCGAGTTTCAATAGGTGGGGGAAGTTTGTAAATTTCCTAACCAAATGACTCGACATAGGCATAGACATCTCAAAGGGTTAGCATGAATGACATTGCCAATGGCCAAAATGCGGGTGGAATTAAGCATGCGTTGTGTGAGTCTTGGGAGCTGGCTAACATCGATTGTGGGCAAAGTCGGTATGCATAAATCACATGGTCTAGTTAAATGCGGGAAGATTGAGATGAGATAAATTGAAACATTGTCAATTATGAATGAAACGCAGCAAGAAAACAAGAAATGGCACGAGTGGATTAAAAGTAAGCATTGCCCAAGAAAGGCAACGGCAGGACGTCGATGGTGCGGAGACACGAAACATGTGCGGATGGATACGGTTAGACTTTTATGAGGCAATGACTATACAATTTTTGGACATTGTATTAGAGTCTAAAATATTGATGTAAAATGCTTCAAAGAAACAAAATCCAGTCAGCAAGCTCACATGCCAAGCACATACGGAGGTTACCTTTTTGTTACAGCTTGTGTCCAAATTCATTGTATCTCTTATATGCATTTTGAATTCTAATTTTGAATTTTTTATATCAGTTAGGTATGTAAGCTGAATTATATTTTAGTTGTCTAAGCATTTTACAAGTGTTATACATGTGCCAGAGAACTATGATATGTCAACACAAGGCTCCCACATGTTCTATTAATGGACATCCTTGTCTGTTGGACAATATTTGCTATTTATGGAAAATAGGATAGTCTTGTTATCCTTAATGTGAAAGAGGGAAGATTAAGTCTATAATTTCACCAATACACTTAGAATAAAACGTGAGGGTTTTAATAAGTGTCTAAGGCAGCAACCAACTTGTGTTTGTGCCTTAAGTCAAGTCAAATTCGAAGATGGATAGAATTTGTGTTCAACGAGTGAGTCCTTTGTATTATTTTGATTAGAAATATAAAGGTTGGGTTTGCCCTTATATTTATGTGTTGATTTAATATTAAAGGTTGAAAAATAATCTATGGCATAAAAGAAGAAAAACGTCCTTGAACGTCAGGCAAAATAGGTTGTGAAAGGGGCTGAGTGGAGTGAGACTTGACTGCCTTTAGGTTTTGTTAACTTCTTACACAAAATTAATGTGGAGTAGTCTTCCTTCCTAATAATTGGTATCAGAGCATTGCATAGGTTACTTCATGGCTGTGGGAAACGCTGAACAACGGGAAAGAGTGACACGATTGGAAGCACTTATTGGTGGAACAAACGATGGGGAAGACTTGGTTGATCTGGTAACTCCAATTCAAAGAGTGAAGGCAGAATTAACCTTTACCAAAGAGTTTATAAACGAAAAAGCTTTGTTGTTAGAGGAAGAATATTCATCCAAACACGAAACAACCCAACAAAAGATTGAACTTGTTCGCACGGGGAAAGAAGATCTGCGTGGTGAAGTTCTTCTTCTATGTCGGGTGTTGCAAGGAAGAATTGGCCCCATAAGAATGATGGTTCTATAACCTAAGGCTTACAATGGTGTGAGGAGTGCCAAGGAATTTGAGAATTTTCTTTGGGATATTGAAAACTACTTCAAGTCAGCAAATGTTCATGGTGCTGAGAAGGTGTCAGTCACAACTATGTATTTATGTGATGATGCCAAGGTTTGGTGGAAAACAAGGGTTGCTGAAGTAGAGGGTTTGAATCTACCACAGATTGAAATGTGGGAAATGTAAAAGAAAGAATTGAAAACTCAATTCCATCCAAGCAATTCATCTTTGTTGGCAAGGGATGTGCTACGACGTTTGAAACAAGGCAGCACAGTGAGGCCTTATACCAAGGAATTTGGTCCTTGATGTAGAATATAGGAAACATGGTCAAAGAACACAAGTTTCACTCTTTCATAAGTAGGTTGAAAGGATGGACACAAAGAGAGTAAAGGATATAGAATGTCCAAACTCTTATTTCTTCCATAGTGGCAGCAGACAAGTTGGCTGACTTCGATGAGGGTAACGATCCAAGGGATTATTCGCACTTCAAACATAAAGACAAGGGGAAATAGTGAATGAAAAATGGGAAGGGCCAAGCTGCCGAAAAGAAAGATGAAGGTGGGAACACTAGACAAGAGGAGTCTTCTTTTCCAAAACTGAAGGGAAAACTTGAAGAATGCTTTTCTTTTGGAGGTCCTCATTTGAAAAAGGATTGTCCAGCGCAAGTGAAAGTGAATGCCATACTTGATGCCAAATTGGAAAAGGAAAATAACAATGATGCAGAAATGTCAAAAGTAAAATCTTTGGCGTTTGTTAAAGATAAAGATGTTGAACAGGATATGATCCTTGTTCGGAACTCAAATAGGGTCATATGAATGATGTCCTTGACCAGGACGTCGAGTTTCATTAGGTTGGGAAAGTTTGTAAGGGTCCTGACCAAATGACTAAACATATGCATGGGTGTGGCAAAGGGTTGACATGAATGACTTTGCAAAAGGCCAAAATGTGGGTGGAATCAAGCATGCATTGTGTGAGCAGACTGTTGGCATGGTCAATTGAGTTCAAAATATGTTAGTAGGATAGTGTCAAGACATGATATGGCGTTGGCAAGGAAACAACCCATGGCATGACTTGGGCGCTGGCTGACATCAATTTTGGGCAAAGTTGGCATGTGAAAATAAGATTGTCTAGCCAAATGCGGGAAAATTGAGCTGAGACAGATTGAAGCATTGTCAATTGTGAATTGAAACTCAGCAAGAAAACAAGAAATGACACGAGTCGGTTAAAAGTTAGTGTTGCCAAAGGCAGGCAGTGGTAGGCAGTGGCAAGACATTGGTGGTGCGCAGGTATGGAATTTGTGCAAATTTATTAGGGTGGACTTTGATGAGTCAATGACTATACAATACTTTCATATTGTATTAGAGTCCAAAAACATTGAAGGAAAATGCAGCAAAGAAACGAAATTCAGTGAACAAGCTCATATGCAAAGCACATGCGACGGTTACCTTTTTGTAACCGCTTGTGTCCTGATTCGTTGTATCTCTTGTATGCATTCTGATTTCGAATTTTAAATTTTTCTTATCAGTTGGGGATGTCAAATAAATTATATTTTAGTGGGATAAGAATTTGAGAAGTTTTAGATATGTTTCACAACACTATGTTATGTAACACAGGGCTGCCACATGTTCTATAAATGGACAGCCTTGTGTGTTGGACGAAATTGGCTAAGTATAGAAAATTGGATAGACTTGTCATCCTAAAAGTGAAAGAGGGAAGATTAAGTCTGGAATTTCACCAAGACACATGTAATAAAATATGAGGGTCTTAAGAAGTGTCTAACGCAACAATCGACTTGTGATTGTTCCTTAAGTTGAAGTGGAAGTCAAAGTTGGACAAAATTACTGTTCAATGAGTGAGTCCATTGTATTGTTTTGATTATAAATATAAAGGTTGATTTGCCCGTATTTTTATGTGCTGATTTCATGTTAAAGTATGAAAAATAATCTAAGGCATAAAAGAAGAAAAATGTTCTGGAATGTTAGGCAGAATAGGCTGCGAAAGGGGCTGAGTTGAGTGAGACTTGACTGCCCTTAGGTGGAGTTAACTTCTTACACGAAATTAAGGTGGAGTAGTCTGCCCTCCTATATATATATATANTATTTAAGGGATATTAAAGAATTTTTATGTTTATATATTAAAATTCAACCTCCAGAATATAAGAATAGAGGCTGACTTTTTGGCTGAGTGATTCAAACCTCTACTCTCTTTTTTCAAAACCCCTTAATAGAGTCTTGGATGTGGGTAATACCAAGGTCTAAAGAATTACATGCTCTCAAGATCGAAATAGTTTTTTCACCAACTTATTGATATAGAAAATAGTGGTGTCAATATGTACTCAACAAGAGTAAAGTACACGGACATTTAATTTTGTGAAAGTAGAAGAAGATGATGAAAGTTTTTTTATTTAAACAGAGAGAATTGCTCTTTTTATATACAACAAAATGTAGTGTGAACAAAAATTTATTGTGTCTTATCAGAAAGGTTACAACTATTTGGAAAAGTGACAAACCTTAAGAAAGTTCACAACTTTCATAAAAGTCACAACTTTTAATAAAATGCAACTCTTCATTAAAGTCGCAACTCTTCATAAAAGTCACAAATTTTCATATTAGTCACAAGTCTTCATTAAAGTCACAAATTTTTATAGAAGTCACAACTTTTGATAAAAGTCACACCTCTTCATTAAATTTGCAACTTTTCATAAAATTCACAACTTTTCATAATAGTCGCAACTCTTCATAAAGTCAAAAATTTTCATAAAAGTTACAACGTTTGACAAAAGTCACACCTCTTCATTAAATTTGCAACTTTTCATAAAAGTCACATCTTTTCGTTAAAAGAGGAAGGCTATTTTTTGAAATAAATAAATTTAAAAGGGAATTCTTACTTGTGATGAGCCACGTAGGCGGGTCTAGAGTTCTCTTTTATATAAATATATGATATGATATGATATGGTTAGTAGCTATAGGCCATTATTATGGGGATGTAGCTATGAAAAATTTTCGAAATCGATTGTTTCTAATTAATGATTTGTTATTGCTTAAATTAATTTTCTATTCTCGTTTTAGTATTTCTTAACTAACCATCATAGAGATAAATTTGTTTTTTTACCCTTAAACTTGAGGGAAACTATGGTAGATAGACCACAGGATACCGAAAGCATGATCTTCCATTAAATTGAGTTGATTATTTTAGGAGTGACGCCCGGACAAACATCTTGCTTGGTTAGGAAGAAGGATGAAATATAAATTTTTGCCAATTAGGACTCTCTATCCCTCTCAACGATGTAGTTCAAGACAACTATTTGGAGTAGGCGATTAGAGGTCGAAAGACTATTATCATAAATTCAAACGTATAAATCAGTAATTTGATAGACTAGCTAATTCGTGCATCATATGAGATACATGAAACCCTATGCATGTTGTGGCCTTGAAATTGTTTAACGACTTAATCTTATCATTTAATTCTTGCATTCATCTCTTTACAAATAAAAATCAAAAACTTTTGGTACTCTTAAATAAATCATTAGGCTAATAGTTAACTCAAAATTACTTTGGGCTTGATAATTCAATTATTTTAAGAGTCACTATATTATTTGTGCGACCACCTAAATTTTGTGTGCAATTGGGAGCAACACTTCTACTTGTGGAGGAAATGAATAAAAACGTTGTTGTGTTTAAACTTCAAGCGCAAGGTTGAAACTCGAATTATTCATAGCATCAAAAACTAAAGAAGGTGAGTGTCCTAACTACCTACAATTAAGATTCAGTTCTTCCCCCTGACTTTTAAATTAATATTGATTGAAATTCATTGTGACTTAGATTTGCTTCTTTCCTCACAGTCTTGAATGTGCTTATGTTGTCCAATAGCAGAAGATATATTCCTCATTTTGAGATTTTTAGTTTCCCATATGAATGGTACAGTCTACTGCTAAATTAACAATTTTGAGTTTCTTTAGTTTCATTTTATCATGGTATTCTGTTACCTAGAAGTGCATTTTGCATATTTAGAAATATTCACAAATATGATATATAATTTACAGTGGGCATTCCTATAATCAAGGTACTAAGAAGTTGAAATATTTAAATGTAAAGGAGGGGTGTAATTATGTCAACTTGAGGAAATTACAAGAGTGGACAAACTAAAGGAAAAACTCAACATGTTCTCGAAATCACTAGAAACCTCATGTCTGCGTCAACTCTTCTCTCTAAGCCCTAGCGTGAATTCAAATTTTCTAAACTGGAGTTTTTTTGTTTTATTGATTTTCATGACATCTTTGGATTGATAAAAATGACGTTCATAATTTTAGGTCAGTGCTAGAAGTGTCTAAAAATCTATAACTTTGTTACGATTCTTTGTATTTGTTCAAAATTTTGTATTATGAGAACCTGCTTTTCTTATGTGTTTTGTTAATGGATATTTCCTTCTCCGGGCTAATAATCAAGTTGTGATTTTCTTTATTTGTTAATGTATATATTTTTATTCTATTTTTTCTAGAAAGGAAAACATTACACTAACAATTGTCTCAACTTCATTTTAGTTTTGATAATCTAACATAAACATGAGAAAATTCTTGATTATAGAGAAGTGGGTCTCTAGTAATTTGTTTTTTTCACGCCTCGAGCTACCCTTGAGGCGTGGACACGAGACCTAGGACAACAAGTGATCCCAAGCTAACTCTGTTAGCGTGATCATTCATACAAAATAGAATAAACTGAATCTGGAATCTTAATCATACTCCCTCCGTTTAAAAAAGAATGTCCCTATTTCTTTTTTAGTATTTTTCAAAAAGAGTGACCCCTTTCCTTTTTTGGCAACACTTTAACTTTAAGTTTCCACATGGAATGTTTAAGACAACAAGATTAAAGGGCATTTTGGTACATATTACATAACATTAATTTAGAACAACAAGATTAAAAAGTGTTATTTATTTTCTTAAACTTCGTTCAAATTCAAACTAGACCTTCCTTTTTTAAACGAAGGGAGTAATTTAATATGAAAAGATGGGGAATACCCATATTCTAAAACTAGGATATATGAAAACTTATGAGTTTAATACAAATAAGTTATTAATGTTTGATATATGAATGCATATTCTCATAGAGCAGTCTTTCTTCTTTACAAACAACCCTGGTGCACCCCATGGCAAATTACTAGGTTTGATGAAGCCATTGTCTAAAAGGTTTTACAACTAATCTTTCAATTTCTTAAGCTCTGCTGGAGCCATTTTTTAAGGAGAAATAGAAATAGGTTGGGTATCTGGAAGGAGATTAATTCAAAAGTCAATTTCCCGAGGGACTCCGGGAAGATCTAGTGGAAACACTTCTGGAAACTCACTAACTACTGGAACTGACTCAAGAGTTGGGGTTTCACAGCTAGAATTCTTAACCCAACTAGATAATAGAGATAACCCTTAGAGATAATCTTTCTGTCATTAAGGTAAGAATTGAATTGACCCATAGGCACTAAGCTACTACCCTTCCATTCTAAGATTGGTTCGTTGTAAAATTAAAACGAACAATCCTAGTTCTACATTTGACTGAGGCATAACATAAATGTAACCAATCCATGCCTAGAATGACCTAAATGTCTACAATTTCTAACTCTACAACATCTGCTGAGGTGACCTTCTGAGATACTGTGAGGTCAATTTCTGTATACGCGTCTAGCTATAATTGTGTAACCAACTTGAGTAGAGACTAAGAAAGGTTCTGAGAGAGTTTCTACACTAACACCAATTTGGAATGCTATGTAAGGATTTACAAAAGAATGAGTAGCTACTGGATCTACTAATGAATACATATCCAGGTGAGAGACTCGTAATGTACCAGTGACTACATCAGATGAACCTTCCTTATCCTGGCGATCCTGACGAGCATACAACCTGTTTTGGCACTAACCGCCACTCGTACCATATGAGTTACCCTGCTCAGTCGTGTGACTTGCTGGTACAGCTTAAGCATTACCACCTCCTAGACCCTGTGTATAAGGACAATCCCTCAACCTGTGACATGACTGACCGCACCCAAATCGTCCTTCCTTTAAAGTGAGGCACTCACCTAGATGTCTCTTACAACACTCAGGGCAAGTTAGGTAAGTCTTGGTGCCTGAAACATTTCCATGAGACATAGAACCGGGTGCCTTAACCTCCTGATCATACTTGTCCTTTGATGATGGATCACTAGCTGGCGAAGTGGCTAGAATTTAAAATTTCTGCTTACTCTCCGAGCGATTTCGACCATCAATTTTTGCTAAGAATAGTCATAGTTCCCTATCCTAGCCTTCTTATTCTCTTTGTCCTATTTCCTAAGCTTATCACCCTCAACCTGCTGAGCATGAGTCATAATCATATGCATGTTCATATCTCCTAGTAACATATCATTTTTTTACTTTGTTTTCATTAAATCTGACACTTCATACAAGAATTTATTCATCTGAGCCATGGAGTCAGCAACCATGTGAGGAGCATACCTGCAGAGTTGGTTAAACTTGAGCCCATACTCTTGGACCGTCATGTTTCCTTGCCTTAAATTTATGAATTCCTTAGCCTTTGCTTCTCTCAAATCTATTGGGAAAAACTTGCCCATGAAGGTCTAACTTAAGCAATCCTAAGTAATAGGAGTTGTATCTCTACCCTATTTTCCTTCCACTGAGTGTACCAGATATGAGCAACATATTTCAGCTGGTATAATTTCAACTCAACCCGATCATTCCTAGTGACCTGCATCCCTTCAAAAAAATTTTTGATCACATCTAAGAAGTTCTGGGGATCCTCACTAGTCTGAGATCCTAAGAACTCATATGGATTCATCCGAACAAAGTCACGGACCCTAGCTATTGTGGATCAACAATTTCATTCACATGAGCTTGAACCAAATTGTTCTGGGTGGCCACACTAAAGTCCAACATCTGAGTGGTGTTCTTCAACTCAGCATTGGAGACTTCCTTATATGGGATTGGAGGAGCTGCTTTTGCATTTCTAGCATTCGCATTCGTGGCGTTAGCTCTACGAGCATGCATTATCTAAAAACATACAACGTTGAGTTATAATAGAATTAGCTCATACCTTACGCACGATAAGAGTAATAAGAAAGTGACGTTTTTCCTAAAAAACTTCATCGCCTCTCTCTCATTAGATGTGGTCCACTTCACGCCCATGAAAAAGACTTTACTTAGTGCGACTTTTGAGACATCCTAGGACACTTAAATCTAGTTCTCTGCTACCAAGTTTTCAAGCCCCAAGCTACCCCTAAGACGTGGATACGAGACCTAGGACCACAAGTGATCCTAAACTAACCTTGCTGACATTATCACGAGCATACTAAAGATAATAAGATGAATGTGATGTTAAATCATAATCTAAAATGAAAATATGGGAATACCCATATGCTAAATTTGACATATATGAAAACTGATGAATTTAATACAAAGAAGTTATCAACTCTATAATAAGCTAAAACTAAGTATATCTTAAAATATTGTCTAACTGACTAAAAATGCTGTGACAGGCCCCAACTAAGCCTAGGAAAAACTGAAACTAAAGGACTAAAATACTAGAAATAACTCATGAATATTGTCCTCGGAGAATAAGGACTCACCACTGATTTTGTTGAACTAGAGATCGGAAATCGACCTTAGCTTGATCTGGATGGTACAAATCTGAACCTACATCACGAGAAGATGTAGCCCACGTATGCGTCAGTACTTAAAAGGTATTGAGCATGTATGATAGAATAAAGCTGAAATAATTCATAACTGATCAAGCACAAAAGCATATATAATATCCTGAACATAATATACTAAATTCTAAGCTAATTGGATGCAATGACCAAATTTATAACATGTTAAGAATGAATACTAACTTAATTGTAAATACAATCACAGCAATAGAGTCAGATTGAACCGTGGAAGTGACTAATAAACGATAGTAAAACCACATGAGCTAAATTTGGAGTCCGATGTATACACCCCATCGAGAGACCCAATATACCTACTAGAGGAAAAAAGGCATGATGGTGTAATCACTAAAATGATACCCACAGAGGGGAATTACAACCTACTTGGCTATTAACTTGGGACTATTCGGGTACGCTGAAGCCTAGTCCAACTCAGTATTATGCTAGTCCAAATGATTTAAGTGATCAACACATTATGACTGAATTTCTGCAAATATTGGATAGCTCAAAACTGAACATGGAAACTGAGAATGCAACAATTTATCTAATAATGATGTAGTAATAAATGAGACATGAATATATGAAGTTACTGAAATATCTGACCTAGCATGTGTAATTCAAGACTTAGAAATACATAGCTAGGGTTCTAGAATTCATGCAATAAACTGAGTAATATTATGGTAATCTGATTAGGAACATATAACTAACTAATTCATGATAATTTACTGAAGTCCTAGAAACCCTAGGTCTAATCATGATAAGGGAATAAAGAATTTAACTGAAAACTAAGGACCCAATGGTTGAAAGGAACCCACTAGTGAAATCTCACATACTAGGTGATGAAATACACGGAGAAATCTTTAGATTTCAGGGCTGAAACCGATGAAACCTTGTTGTGTTTTTAAACTAGGGTTCTTGAACTTTTTTCTCTTTTCCTGCTTCTAATATTTTATTGTTTTAATTAATAATTTTACTTAGCTATGTTTTTGTTATGTTTCTAGGCTTAAAATTACTAAAATTTGATGATTTACGGCTTAAATGACGTATCCTAGGGGTTAAACGAACCAAAAAAAAACCAAAAGACCCCTAAACTAATTACTGTCAGATTAATTGGCGACCTTGTCTGAAAGGACGCCACTCAATGGACGGTCCGCCGTTTGGATATGCTTGACAAGACTTCACTAAAACGGTCATAAATTTTTACTCAAAGGTTAGAGTTAGCAAACTCGATGGCTATGAAAAGATAATTCAATTATCTGTCATATCATAGTTCATGGGACACCTAATTCATTTTGTGCTAAAGGTTATGACCATTTGAAGTTGATCCTACAAGTAATTCCCCTTAACTAACTGCTAAACATCACTTAAGGTAAGACCTACAAACTGTAGATCGAAGGAGGGTCCGTGCTAGTCATCCGTAGTTCATGTCAGAGGCTGAGAAACTTGAGTCTCAATGAACCGACAAAGACCATGGACCGTTGTCTGGCTTAAGGACCGTAGGTCTGTCCGTGGATTAACCCTTCATCAATTTTTCTAGGATATGTTATGGAAGAGCTTCAGTGGAAAACGACGGATGCACAATATGAGTCATAGATCAGACTACGGTCCGTCGATAGTTATAGTTGATTGCACTTGTAGATTTTTGAAAAACTGATTTTTGTTTGTTTTGTATACATGGTGTTACAGACTGATGCAATACTTTTAATCATCCCACACGGCTCTAATCTATGCATCCATGTATATTGGTTGCCTCCCCTATGCTCCGTGCCTCTGCATATATGATATCTCCTCTTTCATTTCTTATACAAAAACAATAAACACTCTTATCGGGTTTCCTTCACTAGATCCATCTGTGTTGCAAGTAAACTAACCCTGTATTGGAATCTTCCACCTCACGAGTAGATAATGTATGTTGGACTAATATCTCTGAAGTGTATCAACCATTTCTGACCAATGTTTTGACATCCTTTCGATCCATGGGAATTTGATCCTCATTAGTTGATGTATTCCCAATTGGCATTGTTAATACATAAACCTACAAGTAATCAGCTTCCCATGTTTTATAACATTTTTTCTCTTCCATAATTCCCACATTATTATTGCAGGGACTACCTTTTGTATCTGATCTTATTTTTGTGACATCTTGTGCTCCTATCATCTATAACTGGTTTGTTTTAATTTCTAGTTAGGCTGAGACTTACACAAGAAGAAAAATGCTTGCATAGATTTTGTTCTATGGGAGCTGCTAGTAAAAGATAAGACATGTCTCCAATTGACCTTCCTCACAACAGTAACATTTTGAGACCACATATATCCTCAATTTCTTTAAATTATCATATGTGGCTATTTTCCTCCTTTAAACCCTCCATAGGAAAAAACCAATCTTGTATAGAAAACTTTACCTTCATATGATTAATCCATTCATTCACTGATAGTTTTCTTTTCATGCTGTTATAGGTTGATTTGACAATGAAATCCCCTTTAATATTATGCATCACCATGCTTTGTCTGTGCTATTTTCCTTGAGAATGGGCTTGATTTTCATTGTTTTATGTTGTACCATTTCCTCCGAAGTCACTGATCTCATATTTTCTTCATTCCACTCATAATTTATGATAAAATAATTTACCTCCAATTCCTCATCTTGTCCCAACTCTCCTTCAGTAAAGTATAATGCTCCTTGCCTGGTCCATTTATCAAATCAAAAACTAGAATTTCAAGTTTTGATTTGCCACCATATATCATGTTCTACCTCCACCCTGATCTTAATCATCTTCTTCCAAACCTGTGAGGCTCTGAACTGTTCACAATTAACTGATGCATTTTCTTGCAGTACTTATTCTAGATGTATTCAACCCATAAAGAGTTTATGGATACTCTTGAGTTCCATCATAGCTAATAAAACATGTCTTAATTTATATCCTGAATCTACCTCAATCCAATTCCACCTTCATCTTTTGGAAGACACAAATCCCCCCATGACACCTAGTGTTTACCTTTAACTCCCCCCACATTTCCCAAAAGAATTTAGTAAAAATTTGATGATTTTGGTCCATGACTTTCTTTGCTGGATTTATTGTTGATAACAAGTAAACTAGCGTAGACTGAAGTACATGATTGACATAAACATACTTAGCCTCCAAATGATAGGAATTTATTATGTCATGAGAAGATTATCATAGAAACTTTCCTAATCAAGTCTTTAAAATACCCAGAGATGCTCCTCTCATAAAATATTGGACATCCCAAATACAAAAAAGGAAATTTCTAGACATCCCAAATACAGAAAAGAAAATTTCTTTGTCTCATCCCAGCTAACCTCCTCAGCCTGATTTCCACAATAAGAGGTGTTTTCTCATGAAAATAAAATCAACTCGTATATTTATTAAATCATTTAACCTGAAGTACTTCCATACTCTTTTAGCACCTGCATTATTTGGATCACTGAACTTCTTTCCCATATCAAAAAAGGATGGTATCATCTACTAGGATAGATGAATCTCAGGACTCCACTTTGGAAAATTATATCCCTTAAAATATGCATCCGCATGTAAGTGTTGCTAGGACCTCTACTGCAATACTTAAAAGAGTAGGGGATAGAGGATCTCGCTGCCTCAATCCTCTCGAAGATCTGAAAACCATGTTCCCTGCAATCAATCAGAATTGAATACTAGTTGTTGGGCATAATCTTCCCTATCATATCAAAAATAATTTCAGAGAAGCAGAATCTTCTCATCCAGTTTCACATCCACGCTAACATTTTCTTCCTCATATTCATATATCTAATTATTTCTTGTCCCAACAATACATTCTCAGTGATACTTCTACACTTCACAAAACCTAACTGGGTTGGAGAAATTATATTGGGTAAGACCAGCAGAATTCTTTCATGAACCACTCGTGAAATGATCTTATTCAGAAAATACTAAGGCTTAGTGGTCTTATATTTGAGAAGCTGCGTACTGATTCTTTCTTGGGTAGCAATACTAAGTGGGTATGGATAACGGATTTTGACATATCCTGCCCATAGAAAAAAGGTCTTACTAATTAGTAACATCATCCCATATGATCTCCCAACAACATTTTAAAAAATACCCTCTAAATCCATCCGGCCCACCAGCACTGCTCCTATTCAATCAAAGACCACTTCTTCACTTCATCCTGATCTAGAAGACTACTCATTGCCTCATTTTCGTCATCTGATATACTCTTTGGAATCTGGTCAATCACAGGATAGTCTTTTTCCATTTTTTTTACATGAAATTGTTCTTCAAAAAATCCCACAACCACTTGACCAATCTGTTCATTTGTCTGCAACGTAATTTCTTGGTCAGTCACTATCTGACCAATATGCAACTTCTTCCTTTTCCCTTTAACATACGAATGGAAAAATTTCGTAGTTCTATCCCCATCTTAAAACCATTTCATTCTTGTCTTTAGAATACACAAATCTTCTTCAACTTTCCAATATTTCTTCAATTTTTCTTCTACATTGCTCAATTCTGCCTTGTTGCTGGCAGATGGTTGTATTTTAAATTGTATTTCCTTGACCTTTATCACATCTTCTATGGTGGAAATTAGTTGAAAAACATTTCCATAGGCAGATCTACTTCAAGATGACAGTGCTTTCTTAACTCTCTTCATTTTAGCACGGAAGTCTATAAAAGGGTTCCCAACAAAGTCCACAATTTGCTTAAAGGGTTTGTGCTTGCTCAAAAAATTCAAGAATCTAAAGGGCTTTATGAACATCTCCTCTCTTGAGCTACAACTCATATGCATAGGTCCATGGTCAGACCCCTGTCTGATCAGATAATGCACCTCAGATGTTGGAAACAAATCCATTATTCCTAATTCACAAGAATACTATCCTACCTTTTAAAAGTACAATCTTCCACTATTCGTCCATTCCAGCATGTGTATTTACTCCCTGATGTTCGCACCTCTGGTAACGCACATGCATTGAGACATGATGCAAACTCCAAAGCTTCATTATGTGTGAATGCAAGGCCTCCTAGTTTTTCTTACTCATTAAGAGTAACATTGAAATCTCCATCGACGACACATGGACATATCTGACTTCCTGCTAGCTCCTTCTCTCCCATAATTCTAATATGTCCAACCCATTACATCTCGCGTACACGGTTGTAATTAGAAAAAAGTTATTATCAATTCTGAACGAAATGGTTATTTGTTGGACCGTATCGAGAATAATGATGCCTTCCCAAATTGTCCTCCAAAAAACCCCAAATCTTTCAAGAACTGTTCACCCCCGCATGCTCAAAGCCTAATTTTCTTTTGTAATCTTGGAACTCAAATAGATTTTGAAATGGTTCCATTAGAGCTATGAATGAATATCTGTGTCTTTTTTTTTAAGTCCATTAATCTCCCAAAGAAAATCAAAGCTATATGGTTAGCCCGTATCTCGAAATACTTATTAACCAAACACAATAGAAAAACAGGTTCTCGTAACAAAAAATTCTAAAGAATTCCCAACAATCATAAAAAAAATTATAAATTTTTAAACACCTCTAACACCCATTGACCTAAAAATTTATGAATGTCGTTTGGATCAACTGAAAGATATCATAAAAATAAACCAAGAAAAACATCAGTATTACTTATCCATTATAGACGCAAATAACTATATTCTTCAATAGAAAATTGAATTTTTTTTAGCTATAACATCAACCATAAGAAAAGAGAAGTGAAGGTAATGAAAAACAGTTATACTTTTTGGTTGGAGAAATCTTTTCTTGGATACAACAATCAGTTACTTATGAATTTCTGACACACACTCAACAATCCTCTCTTTTTTCATAACCCTGCCCTCAATTCTCTCTTCTATGGTTCAGGTTATAACTAAACAAAAATTTTCAACTTTCTATTACAGAAGGTAGCGATTTCCGCCCAGGTTGTACTAATGATGCAATTTTTTTTCTTGTTTGGTTTGTATAACATAGTTCGATTACTCAAAATGACAATCATGTTTTAGGTCACTGTGTGCTAGAAGTGGTTGAAATCTATAATTTGTTATGGTTCTTGATATATCTCCACAATTTTGTGTTAAGAAAACATGTTTTTGTGTTGTTCTTTGTTTATGGGTATTTTATTCTTTCGGATAATAATCAACCTTTGATTTTCTTTGTCTCTTTCATGAATATATTTTTCTACTATTTTTTCTAAAAGGGATAAAATTAAATCAACAATTTTCATATCAGCATTTTATTTTTGATCATCTTAACTAACCATGAGAATTTTCTTGATTATAGTGATGTGAGTCTCAAGTAATTCAATTTCAAGAGACTCGTCTACTACAAAGTTCAATGAGGAGAGGCAATAAGATTTTCAACAAAGAAGAACTTGTAGAAGTTTGGTGCTTTGAATGTGAAGATGGAGGAGAACTCATGATTTTTTACTATGGGCAAGTCCTTTTGCTAAAAAAATAATTTTATTTTTGTTATGATTGATGAAATTAACTAGTAACATGGTTGTTATTTTAGAAATTTTTTTACTATAACCATGTTACTAGTTTATTTTATAAAATATAACAAATATAAAATTGATTTTCTTAGCAAAAGGACTTGCTCATATTCATAAATCATGAGCTCTCCTTCAACTTCACATTGAAAACACCAATATTCATCAAGCTTTCTTTGTTGAAAATCTTTTTGACCCTTTTCGTTGCATTTGTAGTAATGACTTTCTTGAAATTGAATTACCAAAGACCAGTTCACTATAAGCAAGAAAATTCATATGTTCAGTTCAGATAATCAAAACTAAAATGCAGATAGTATAATCATTAGTATAATCATTTTCCTTTTAGATAAAATAGCAGAAAAATATATAGATTAGCAAACAAAGAAATCCAAAGCTAGATGAATAGCCTAGAGATTAAAATACATATTAAACAAACACAATAGAAAAGAAGGTTTTCTTCACACAAAATTCTAGACAACTACCAACAATCATAACCAAATTATAGATTTCAAACAATTCTATCACCCATTGATCTAAAAAATTATGAATATCTTTTGGATCAACAGAAACATATCTAAAAAATAAAATATGAAAAACATCAGCATTACTAGTCAAACATAGACGTAACCCTACATTTTTCAATAGAAAGCTAAAAAATTTTCTAGCAATAACATCAAACATAGAAAAGAGAATTGGGGGTTATGAAAAAAAAACAGAGAAGAGAATAAGGGGTAACGAAATAAGAGAGAATTGACTGTAAGAAAAAAGAAAGATTTTCTATTAAGGTTTTTTTAATAGAAGAGTCCAATTGAACAAAGATATACTATTTGGATTGGAGGAATGTTTTCTTGGATACAACAATCAGTCGCATATAAGTTGCTGACACACACTCAACAATCCTCTCTTTTTTCATTGCACGGCCCCCCNTTCTTTACCACCAAATCTCTCTTCTTTGGTTCATGTTATCAATAAAAAAAAATTTAACTTGCTATTATACAAGGTAGCGATTTCCGTCTAGGTTAGACTAATGATGTTGATTTTTTTTATTTTGATTTGTATGACATATTTCAATTAATAAAAATGACATTCACGTTTTAAGTCAATGGGTGCTAGAACTTTTTAAAAATCTGTAATTTGTTATGATTCTTACTATTTCTTCAGAATTTTGTGTAAAGAAATAATATTTTTCTGTTGTGCTTTCTTAATGAGTAATTTATTCTTTGGGTTAATCATCAAGCATTAATTTTCTTTGTCTATATAATGAATATATTTTTCTGCTATCTTTTCTAAAAGAGAAAAATTTTAACCAACAATTGTCATATCTACATTTTAATTTTATCATCTTAACTAACCATGAGAATTTTTTTGATTATAGTGATTTGAGTCTTAAGTAATTCATTTTAAAGAGGTATCTACTACAAAGTACAACAGAGAGGGGCAGTAAGATTTTCAACAAAAAAGAACTTGTAGAATATTGGTGCTTTGAATGTAAAGATGGAGGAGAGAGCTCAAATTTTGTGACAATGGGCAAGTCGTTTTACTAAAAAAACTAATTTTTGTTTTTGTTATAATTGATGAAATAAACTAGAAACATGGTTGCCATTTTAGAAACATTTTTACGATAACTATGTTACTAGTTTATTTCATCAAATATACAAACTATAGAATTGATTTTAACTGCAAAAGGACTTGCTCATTGTGACAAATCATCAACTCTCCTCTATCTTTACATTGAAAACAAAAATCTTCAGCAAGTTTTTCTTTGTTGACAATCTTTTTGATTCTTTTCATCGCAATTTGTAGTAATGAGTTTCTTGAAATTGAATTACCAAAGGCGAGTTCACTATAATCAAGAAAAAATTCTTATGCTCAATTCAGATAATCAAAATTAAAATGCAGATATGATAATTATTAGTGTAATTTTTTTCTTTCAGAAAAAATAGCATAACAAATATACATTAACAAACAAAGAAAAACAAAGCTAAATGATTAGATCATAGATTTAAATACATATTAACAAGATACAATAGAAAAATAGGTTCTCTTAATCCAAAATTCTAAAGAACTCCCAACAATCAACGAAATTATAGATTTTCAATCACTTCTAGCATCCATTAACCTAAAAAATTAGAATGTCCTTAGGATTAAAAGAAAGATATCATAAAAAATAAAACAAGAAAAAATCAGCAATACTGTCCAACATAGACGCAAATACCTACATTCTCCAATAGAAAAATTAATATTTTTTGTCAATCCATAACATCAACCATAGGAAAGAGAATTGGGGGTAATGAAAAAAAAGGAAAAGAATTGGGGGTAACGAAAAAAGAGAGTATTGAGTGTAAATAAAATAGAACGATCTTTCTATTACGCTTTTTTTAATAGAAGAGTCCAACTGAATAAAGTTATACTTTTTGGATTGGAAGAATCTTTTCTTGGATACAACAACCAGTAACTTATGAATTGTTAGCACACACTCAACAATCCTCTCTTTTTTCATTTCCCGGCCCCTAATTCTATCTTTTCTTCATTACCACGAATTCTCTCTTCTATGGTTCATGTTATCACTAAACGAAGATTTTCAACTTTTTATCATAGAACGTAGAGATTTCAATCTAGGTTTGACTAATGATGCTGATTTATTTTCTAGTTTTGATTTGTATGACATATTTAGATTAATCAAATTGACATTCATGTTTAAGGTCAATGGGTGTTACAAGTGTTTGAAAATATTTTTTATAATTCTTCCTATTTCTTTAGAATTTTGTGTTAAGAAAAATATGTCTTTCGATTATTCTTTGTTAGTAGGTATTTTATTCTTCGGGCTAATCATGAAGCTTTGATTTTATTTGTCTGTATCACGAATACATTTTTCTACTATTTTTTCTAAAATGGAAAAAATTAAACCAAAAATTTTCATATCAACATTTTATTTTTGATCATCTTAACTAACCATGAGATTTTTCTTGATTATAGTGATGTAAGTATCAAGTAATTCAATTTCAAGAGACTCATCTAGTGCAAAGTATAACAAAGAGGGGCAATAAGATTTTCAACAAAGAAGAACTTGTAGAAGATTAGTGCTTTGAATGTAAATATGGAGAAGAGCTCATGATTTTTGACTATGGGCAAGTACTTTTTCTAAAAAAAGTAATTTTATTTTTGTTATAATTGATGAAATAAATTAGAAACATGGTTGTCATTTTAGAAAAAAATTTATGATAACCATATTACTTGTGTTATTCTTACAATAACCTGTATCTATAAGGTTAATAAAGAGAAACAGAAATAAGATGAAGCAGAAAAAATATAAAATACAAGAATTATTCCGAGTCCACAGAAACTACTGTGTGTCCTTAAGAAATTTAATCCCCTCACTGTACCCAAGTTTATGGATTAATTTCTCCCAAGATAAAACGGATTAAACCTGTTAAAGAAATAGCGGTACCTCAAACTTCTTTAACGTCATCGAACTTAAGAACAACAAAAAGTCACACAGACTCAGTCGATCGGCACTTTGATTTTATTTGAGAGAAAAATAAATGCAGTGAAAGAAAAATTTTCAGTGTTTTTAAAAAATCAAAAATTGACTTCCTTTTATAGCCATTTTCAGCAAGGAACATGTCTGTTCAGTGAAATCTGCTCAGACCCATTTTATCCAGAAAGTTGTGTCTTTTCAAAAAAATAACAACTTTTCGGAAAATTGTATCTGTTAGGAAAATAACGACTTTTTGGAAAGTAACGACTTTTCGAAAAGTAACGACTTTTCGGAAAGAGTAACAACTTTTCGGAATGTTACCATTACCTGCAAATTTATCAGAGATAATTTTAATAGGATTTATTTGATTTGAGAAAAACTGATTAAATAAATTTTGTCCAAAAAATTTATCAATTAATCACATCGTTTGCATAATCCAAATCCAAATCCAAAGCCGAAGCCGAGGCCGAGGCCGAGCGACGTCGACGACGGCGCGAGGGGACATCTTCTTCTTAGCTCTTTCAGAAGTAATGGAAGTGTTTCCTTCTATAAAGACAACAATTTCCCTCTCTTTTGCCGATATGGGAGAAATGACTTTTCATATGCACTTTGCAAAAGACTTTTCATTTTCCCTCCAAAGTAGTTCCCTCACTTTTCTTACTCTCTCTTTTGTTTTCCCATTCACACTTGCTAAATCCCAACAATCCCCCACATGAATGGGGAAGGCTATTGTTAAAACATATGCATGAAAAAACTTGTGTGTCTTGTAGGTAAAGGTTAATCGTATCTTGATAAGTAGGTTTCCCTTTAAACTTTCCATAGTGAACATATATCGGATATACTCGGTCAATAGGTAGATTTGATATCTTTGGACCGTCGATCTTTGGTGTATACCTAGACAACATATGTCACACAATCAACCCTTGAACTATTCTTAGTTCTCATTGTTTTGTTCGTTTCAGCCATGAACACATCTTGGATAGTAAGTGCTTAAAGAACTGGCCTTACCAGATTCTCCTTGAAGCGACTTACATTTCACACTTACATAGGTGATTTCTAAATGTGTTATCCCATAGATACACAATTTGATATTCCCTGTATCAAACTAAGAAACCATGAAAAAGTCCTTATGTCTTTATCCTGGTTACTAATCATTGTCTCATCATGAGAATGGACCATAAAATAATAATAATTTTTTCTTTTGCTTTGACAATGTTGAACCGTCATCAATGAATTTGTTTTATCTCCTTGAACCTATAACTTGGGATCTCCAGTCTTCTATGTAAAGTTACCGCCACGATGACTTGTTCTCGGTCATAGTCCCATTCGCGTCGATGATTTCTCAACTCCCTCTCTATTAAGGCCTTTTGTAAGTGGATCCGAAACATTATCTTTTGACTTCACATATTCTATTATGATAATTCCACTAGAGAGTAGTTGTCTCACAGAGTTATGTCTTCGTCTTATGTGACGAGACTTGCCGTTATACATAATGCTTCAAGCCCTTCCTATTGCAGCTTGACTATCACAATGTATGCATATATGGGCCATTGGTTTGAGCCAAAATGGAATATCTTCAAAGAAATTCCGGAGCCATTCAGCTTCTTCACCTGCCTTGTCTAAAGCAATGAATTCAGACTCCATTGTAGAGCGAGCTATACATGTTTGTTTGGATGATTTCCAAGATATTTCTCCTCCACCAATAGTAAAAACGTATCCACTTGTGGATTTTGTTTCAGTTGACCCAGTAATCCAATTTGCATCACTATATCCTTCAAGAACGGCTGGATATTTGTTGAAATGTAAAGCATAGTTTTGATTGTCATCTAAGTATCCCAAAACTCTCTTTATTGCCAACAAATGATTATGATTAGGATTACTTGTGTATCGACTCAGTTTACTTATAGCGCAAGCTATGTCTGGTCGTGTACAATTCATGACATACATTAAGCTTCCCAATACGCTAGCATAGTCCAATTGAGACTGACTTTCACCTTTACTCTTTGCAAGATGAACATTTACATCAATTGGAGTCTTTGCCCTTTTAAAATTCAAAATTTAAAATTTTCAAGTATCTTTTGAATATAATGAGTTTGAGACAATGCTAGACCGTTAGGAGTTTTAAGATTTTTAATTTCTAATATCACATTAGCAACTCCTAAATCTTTCATATCAAACTTACTAGCAAGCATACGTTTTTTAGCTTTTACATTAGCAATGTCTTTGCTCATTATAAGCATATAATCTACATATATGCATAAAATAACTTCATGATTTGGAGTATATTTAATGTAAACACATTTATCACATGCATTGATCTTAAATCCATTTGACAACATGGTTTGATCAAACTTTGCATGCCATTGTTTTTTTTTATGGCTCATAAAGTGACTTAATAAGTTTGCACACTTTCTTTTCTTTACCAGGAACTACAAAACCCTCAGGATGTTCTATGTAAATTTCCTCTAAGAAGGCTGTTTTCACATCCATTTGATGAATTTCAAGACCGTATACTGCAGCTAGTGCAATTAACATCCGAATTGATGTAATCCTAGTCACTGGCGAGTATGTGTCAAAATAATCAAGACCTTTTTGTCTAAAACCTTTGACAACAAGTCTTGCTTTATATTTGTCAATAGTTCCATCGTCTTTCATCTTTCTTTTAAAGATCCATTTTGAACCCAAAGGTTTGTTCCGTAGAGGAAGATCAACCAACTCCCAAGTATGATTGCTTAAGATTGATTCAATTTCACTATTAACAGCCTCCTTCCAAGAGGTTGAGTCGCTAGACAACATTGCTTCCTTGAATGTTTGAGGCTCACATTCAAGAACAAATGTTACAAAATCTGACCAAATGAAGTAGATGTCTTTTGACGTTTACTGCGTCTTGGACTTTCTTCATTTTGTTCATTCTCTTTTGGTTCTTCTCTGGGTTGGTTAGATCCCCCACCAAGAATTTGATCGCCGGGTCGTGCTAATTCCATACGAATCAGTACTGAGAAGCATGTGCCCGTCACTCCAGCAATGGCACCGAAGATGAAATAAAGAGTCCCTATATCCTTGTGGTTAGTGGAGAACAACCATCGGACCGGATTTGTCGTAAAATTGAGATTATTTCGTTTCCTTCCTTATCAGAGAGGGGCCCGCGGGGCTTATTTATTGAAAAAGGGGGAGTGAGGGGGGGGGAGGAAGAATGGAAAGCCCGAACTTTATTGATGGGACATTTTGATCCCCTTTTCCTCTCATCCTCCCCCGGTTCTGGTTCAGGAAAGGGTCAACGCAAGGATCTTATTTCGAAGCAATCTCTGGAGTTTTCCCTTATCCGAACGGGTCTTGCAAGAAAATAGGATTTCATATTGAGCTCCAAATATACGCTATTGGGATATACGGATAGACATGTTAAAAAAATTCAGCACTATCTGATTCCATTACCGTATTATCATGAATATCCGGATGTTCGAACTTATGAACCAAAAATCGACATGACTTACTATTTGTGGCATATCCAATGAATACACAATCCACAGTCTTAGGTCCTATTTTTACCCTCTTAGGTATAGGAACTTGGACTTTGGCTAGACACCCCCACACTTTGAAATATTTCAAATTGGGTTTTCTACCTTTCCATTTCTCATATGGAATTACATTTCTCTTTGAGTGAGGCACTCTGTTAAGTATCTGATTTGCTGTAAGGATAGCTTCCCCCCACAAGTTCTGTGGTAAACCTGAACTTGTAAGTAATGCATTCATCATTTCTTTTAAAGTTCGGTTTTTTCTTTCTGTAATTCCATTAGACTGAGGAGTGTAGGGAGCAGTAGTTTGATAGATTATTCCATTTTCTAAGCATATTTCTGCAAATGGAGATTCATATTCTCCACCTCTATCACTTCTGATCATTTTGATCTTTTTATCAAACTGATTTTCAACTTCAGTTTTATATTGCCTAAATGCATCTATTGCTTCATCCTTACTATTTAGCAAATAGACATAACAATATCTAGTGCAATCGTCAATAAAAGTTATGAAATACTTTTTCCCACCACGTGATGGTGTTGACTTCATATCACAAATATTAGTGTGAATCAATTCTGAAGGATTTGAATTCCTTTCAACAGATTTATAAGAATGCTTAGCAGACTTAGATTCAACACAAATTTTACATTTTGATTTATTGCACTCAAATTTTGGCAAAATATTTAAGTTAATCAGTTTTCGCAAGGTTTTGTTATTAACGTGTCCCAAAAGTTCATGCCATAAACATTTAGACTCAAGCAAGTAAGAAGAAGCAAAATCTTTATTCATATCAACTGCAATTACATTGAGTTTGAAAAGACCATCACTAAGGTAGCCTTTTCCTACATACATATCATTTTTGCTTACTACTACTTTATCAGAAACAAATACACATTTAAATCCATTCTTTGTCAGAAATGGAATTGAAACTAAATTCTTTCTCAATTTTGGAACATATGAGACCCGATTCAAAGTCACCACCTTGCCTGATGTCATCTTTAATAGGACTTTGCCAGTTCCTTCCACCTTTGCAACAGCGGAGTTTGGCATACACAATTTTTCATCTATAAGTGCTGGAGTATATGATGAAAATAATTCTTCGTTGGCACAAACATGGCATGAGGCACTCTTAGATTTCCAACCAAGTTACATTCTGGACCAGATGCTTTCTTTCTTTTCTTTAATTTTGTGGGATCTTCTTCAACAAAATTTACTCCAGATATTACTGAATTACCACGTGACCTCTTTTCTGCAGCCTTATTATCCTCTTCGATTCTCAACCTGACTATGAGATCTTCAATAGTCATCTCCTTGCGTTTGTGTTTCAAGTAGTTTTTAAAGTCCTTACACAATGGAGGTAACTTTTCAATCATTGCAGCCACTTGAAAAGCATCATTCACAATCAATCCTACATTAAAGGTTATGTGAGTATTAAGGGAAAACATTATATTTCTAACATAGGCATTAAATAAATTTATACCTTCAGCAAGGAGATCATGGATTATGACATTCAATTCTTGAACTTGGGTGACGACAGTCTTACTGTCTATCATCTTATAGTCCATAAAATTTGCCACAATGAATTTCTTCATTCCGGCATCTTCTGTTTTGTACTTCTTTTCTATAGCATCCCAGAGTTCTTTTGAGGTGTTGGGATTGCTGTAAACATTGTACAGATCATCTTGCAGACCACTCAAAATATAATTTTTATACAAAAAATCTGAGTGTGTCCATGCTTCTGTTACCAAGAATCGTTCATCAACCGGAGTTTCATCTGACATAACAGGAACATTCTCATTAATGAACTTTTGCAGACTCAATGTGGTGAGATAGAATAACATATTTTGCTGCCATCTCTTAAAGCCGACTCCAGAAAACTTAGCAGGTTTCTCAGCCGGCGCTAAGGCAGCATTTGAACGATTATGTGCAACCGATGTTGTTGCAGCACTTACTGTTCCAGCATTTGTTTGACTTGAATTAGTAATTTTTTTCTGTCACAAATGGCAGATAAGTTATGTATTTGAAATACTAACAGTAAAGAACAAATCTTTACTCAAATTTTCTCTTATTTAACTATAAAGTTTTTATGTTCTTTTAATCGTTAATCGAATGAATTTTAAAAATTCAAGAAGAGTAGAAAACCATAAAGGTTTTAATCTCCAGAAACCTCAAATATAGAAACAGTTAAATTTCTTAAGATTGTTATTCTTACAATAACCTATATCTATAAGGTTAATAAACAGAAACAGAAAAAACATGAAGCACAAAAAATATAAAATACAAGAATTAATCCGAGTCCACAGAAACTACTGTGTGTCCTTAAGAAATTTAATCCCCTCACTGTACCCAAGGTTATGGATTAATTTCTCCCAAGATAAAACGGATTAACCCTGTTAATGAAATAGCGGTACCTCAAACTTCTTTAACTTCAACGAACTGAAGAACAACAACAAGTCACACAAACTCAGTCGATCGACACTAAAATTTATTTGAGAGAAAATTAAATGCAGTGAAAGAAAAAATTTTCAGTGTTTTTAAAAAATCAAAAAATTGACTTCCTTTTATAGCCATTTTCAGCAAGGAACATGTCTGTTCAGTGAAATTTGTTCTGACCCATTTTATCCAGAAAGTTGTGTCTTTTGGAAAAATAACAACTGTTCGGAAAATTGTGTCTGTTAGGAAAATAATGACTTTTTGGAAATTAACGACTTTTCGGAAAGTAACGACTTTTGCGGAAAGAGTAACAACTTTTCGCAATGTTACCGTTACCTGCAAATTTATAAGAGATAATTTAGACAGGATTTATTTGATTTAACAAAAACTGATTTAATAAAATTTGTCCAAAAAGTTTATCAATCAATCACATCATTTGCCAAATCCAAATCTAAATCCAAATTCAAAGCCAAAGCCAAAGCAAAATCCGAAGACGAAACCGAGGCCGAGCGAAGACGACGACGGCGCGAGGGGACATCTTGTTCTTATCTCTTTAAGAAGCAATGGAAGTGTTTCCTTCAATAAACACAACAATTTCCCTTTCTTTTGCCGATATGGGAGAAATGACTTTTCATTTGCACTTTTCAAATGAGTTTTCATTTTCCCTCCAAAGTAGTTCCCTCACTTTTCATATTCTCTCTCTTCTTTTCCCATTCACACTTTCTAAATCCCACCTACTTGTTTATTTCATCAAATACACCAAATATAAAATTGATCTTCTTAGCAAAAGGACTTTCTCATACTCACAAATCATAAGCTATCCTTCATCATTACATTGAAAACACCAATATTCAGCAAGATCTTCTTTATTAAAAATCTTTTTGACCCTTTTCATCACAATTTGTAGTAATGACACTCTTGAAATTGAATTACCAAAGACCAGTTCACTATAATCAAGAAAATTCATATGTTCAGTTTAGATGATGTAAAGTAAAATGCATATATGATAATTATTAGGATAATTATTTTTCCTTTTAGAAAAAATATCAGAAAAATATATACATTAACAAATAAAGAAATTAAAGCTAGATGATTAGCCCGGGAATTGAAATACATATTAACTAAACACAATAGAAAAAGAGGTTCTCCTAACACAAATTTCTAATGAACTCTCAACAATCATAATAATATTATATATTTCAAACACTTCTATTACCCATTTTGTCACGCCCCAACCTACCCCCGAGACGCGGACACGGAACCTAGGACCACAAGTCTCCTAAGCTAAACCTATTAGCATGATCATGAACATACGAAAGATAATAAATTGATACGGAAACTAAATCATAATTTATAATAAAAAGATTAGGAATACCAATATACTAAATGTGATATAATATGAAAATGATGAGTTTAATACAATGAAGTTACTAACTCAACACTAAGCTGAAACTGACTATGTCTGAAATAAGCCTCTAAACTGAACTTGAAATATTAGGACAAGCCCTAGCTAAATGTAGCAAAAACTGAAACTAAATGACTAAAGACTGAAGTGAAACTCATGACTGTTGTCCTCGGAGAATGATGACTCACCACTTAATCTGTTGAACTGGAGATCGGAAATGGATCTATGCATGATATGGATGTTGAGCATCTGAACCTGCATCACGATAATATGTAGTACACGTATGCGTCAGCAAAGAGGGTTCAAAAATGTTGAAAAAATGAATCAAAATAAGTGAGGTCATTGAGGATCGAAAGTGTGACCTCATGATGTTAAAAACGATGAAAATAAAGAAGTAAAAATAAATGTGGTGAAGGGGATTCAAACCATGGTATTGGATGGAAAATGTAACTTAAAATAAAAAAAAAACAATGAGAGGATTAGGATTTGAATCCACCACCTCGCAATAAGATTTAAGGAAGAGTAAAAGAAAAAAACGTGAGGCGTGGGAATCAAACCCACGACCTGTAGGCAGTGAAGGAGAGTAATGAAAGAAAAGAAATGTGAGGCATGGGAATCGAACCCACGACATCTAGACAATGAAGGAGAGTCAAAGGAAATAAATGAAAAGAGATGTGAGGTGTGGGAATCGAACCCACGACCTCCTAGGCAGATTTAAGGAGAAAAATTAAAAGAAATTAAAGAGGGGTTGTGGGGATTTGAACACACAACTCCTCAGCCAAAGGAGTGAAATTTAAAGGCAATGAAAATAAAAAGTAAATGAGGTTGTGGCGTACTATACCACTTCCTCTTAGTTCCATTAAGCGAAAATGAAGAGAAAAATTAAGGGGAAAATAAAATAAAGGCATTGGGGCTCGAACATGGGTCCCCGAGCCGTATATATCAAACCAAAATGAACAAAAAAATGTCAGTGTTGTTCAAGGGATTTGAAAACTGGGTTCCCTTTCCGAAAATCCGTATTGATACATAAGTCATACTTGAATGAAATGTTCAAGAATAATGTTGCCTACTTAGATCAAAATTGAGATCTTGGCATTCATACAAGATGCATAAATCTTGTACCACATAATCTTAGGAAAGATATGAATCACTGAAACAAACTATGAATGAAGCCTAATGCCTTGTATGTATGGATCCATAAGTCTAACATACATTTAAAAAAAATGAACAAGTGAACCTATGATGTATGTAAAGAAATGATGTAACCCTAGAAAGGTTAAGTAAGAGTATAAAACACACTAAATGGCAAAGTTCATTGGCATATGATGAAACGAATATCATGTAATGAAATGATGAAACCCTAGAAGGGTTACATAAGAGTCTGAAACACAGAAATGGTCAAGTACATTGGCATATGATGAATTGAACATTCACGTAAAAAGGGGTGAGTAATTATGAAAAATAAATGTGCTAATGTTAATAAATGTGGTCACAACATGATATGAGGCTAATGTAAAAGATGGGAGCACTCCCAAATGAGCCTAAGTAAATGTTACTAAAATGTACTCACTTATGAGAAATCATCTAGTTAGCTATGATGTTCTCATACTAGAAGCCAACTTCCATGATGTATGAGTTGAATGTAATTGAACTTTATACTGAGCCCCAATAAACTAGCTATGAGCGGTGATTCCTTCTTTCGGGAAGGGCGGAGGTTCACGTAACTCTCATGAGATGAGATTTTCTGGCATTCCGGGTATGGGTCTTCTATATCTCCTAGTCTTCGAACCAATACTGCCAATATAGGGATATGGAGGGTTTTGATTCCCGTGTAAGCTAGCATGTTTTGGGTCACTTTGACCGGTGATTCCACCTCTTTTCAGTGTGGGGTTTCTTGACACTAGATTTCGTGATGCTCACTTGATCTATGTCGGTTAAAGTAAAAGTTCCCAATGAATGAATGAATGAGGCTAGCCTCAAATTATGCGCATAATGAAATGAGTGGTATCAAAGGTGTTAGGGAAGGATGATCAAGAGGTGAGTTAGACTAAAGCAATGAAAATAGTTCATTCTTGGTCATTGAACATCGAATTCAATCTAAGTCTTAAACTACATCCTAGGTATAGCATATGTTCACAGTAGCCTATAAACGAAATGAAATGAAGTACGCATGAATGAATGAATCAGACTTTGTGTTTGCTAATGAAGAATCCCTAGTTGAGGTCCCATATGTTGACCCCTCACTTTTGGGAAGTCTTAATGGCAAGTCCATGATTCCTAGGTCTCATGACATATGAATAAATGATAAGAACAACGTAATGTGTTATATGAATTATGATATGTGTTATGTGTACGCTGTTGTGTGCTATGTGCAAAATATTAAGTATGATGGTGCATGTTACTCTCATGGTATAACTTTACTATTCCAAAATTTGAAAGTTCACTCACTTTCCTCATCACAATTTGGAAAGTCCACTGACTTGACCTACTATAATCATGTTGCTAGAAAAGAGCTATTATCACTCCTAGATGTCCTTGGTGTGTGCTTACATAAACACATACTTAGTACAAGTGTGTACTAAATTTTTAGGTGCAGGCAAAGGTGGACGCTAGAGCTACAGGATCAACGCTGCAGCATTCCGAATATCGAATATTCATCTGGACTTTGTAGGCCTTTTATGCTTTTGAGGATGCTTGCCCATTTACATTCTAGCTTAGTGGTTGTATTGAGCTAGTGGAGTATGTTCTACTAGAGTTTCTTTCCCGTTTTTGTTTAGACATTGTATGGGTGCTATTTTGGCAAGTACATCTTTATCATTATAATAATCTGCTTCTTTCATTTGATGATCTTAATGTTAGATGGTTGATGGTGAACAATTATATATGTGATAAAATGTTTAGTATGCATGTTAGGAAACAAAAGGTTTTAAATTTTCCGTTAAAATTAATCTTGACGAAGTAAAAATGACGTATGTAGGATTGTCTGTGACCTCTGAGAGGTGAACGATGCTGGTCTAATTTGGGGTCGAGATTCCGGTCGTGAAAAAGTTTGTATAATATCCCTAGGTAAAATTACTGAAATAAGAAGTTTATCAACCACATTGAGTAGTTTCTAAATCATTGTAGTGAAATCCAACACTATCCTGGATTAGAGACTGCATGATGCGTAAGAAAATTTCGCTTCTTCTGATCTTATCGCGTTGTTCCTAATGTTTGACTTCTTCATGTTATGAGTGTGTCTAACATCAAATCCTTGTTGTTTACATAGAATGAATACTAGGAGAGTTATTGGTCAGATGAGAGGAGTAGCAGCTGCTAGGGACAATCAAGTTGCACCCCAGGCTCCAACTGAAGGAGTAGTCATGCCAGTTAACACGGATGGGTTGACTGATGTTGAGGTGATGGCATCTCTAGCCCAGATTACATAGGCCATAACCATGCAAGCTCAGGAAATGATAGTTCAGGTGAACCGACAGAATGTTCAATGGGAGAACCCACCTGTACGTAGCATGGCTGACAGGCAATGAGAGTTTACGAGGAAGAATCCTCCTATTTTCACAGGGTCTAATACTGCAGAGGATCCTTAGGGAGTATCACCTGAAGTTTGTGAAACTATCTAGGTATGACACTTCTCATGTGTCTAACAACAGAAAAAAGATTTGTAGATTCTTGACAGGGATTGTTGAGGATCTCGTGTAGGAGGTTAGGGCAGCTATGTTGAATGATAGCATAGATCTTTCCAAGCGTATGGTCCATGTCGAGCAAGTGGAGTAAAGCAAGAAGAGGAGGCACACTATGTAACGACCTGTTTAGTCGTTTTGAGCAGCAGATTTTATTTCTGGAAAATTGGCTGAGGAAACGGACCCCACGACGGAACGTCACAGGCACGACGGACCGTCGCAGGGTCTCGTTTCAGCATACTTAGAAATTCTGAAATTGGGTACTGAAAATCGACTCTCTGTAATCTGTGACGGACCTGCAGGACGTGCCGTCACATCCACGACGAGCCGTCGTAAGCTCCCGTTGCAAAACACTTCAACTCTTGAGAAATTGGTACGGGAAACGAGTCTCTGACCGTCAGGACGGAGGTGCAGGACGGACCGTCACAGGTGTGACGGGCCGTCACAGTCCACCTGGATT
>NC_028640.1:11272899-11308041 GCF_001406875.1 Solanum pennellii
ATTTTTGTTCTTAGACATTCTTAGTTTAGTAATTTGAGATAGATGTTCTTGTGATGATGACTTCCAGATTTTGGGGAATTAATAGATGTTGATTTGTTTTATTTAATGAGTTTAAGTCTTCCGCATTATTTTCTGTTGATATATGTTAAAATGATAAGGGTTAGATTGGTTGGTTCGCTCAAATAGGAGGGAAATTGTGGGTGCCAGTCGCGGCTCCGGTTTTGGGTCGTGACACACTAGGGCAGGGAATATGTCAAGGCAAGTTGAAAAGAATTTTTCAAGGAACAATAGTACTGAAATAACGAATAAGCCCAGGTTTAAGAAGGAACTCTCCCACCAAGGGGATTAAAATTCATCCAACGGTAGCTATGATAGAAATTCCGAGTCCAGAGTTGAGAGAAACAATAAAGTAGATAAACCTTAAGAGAGACCACCTTGCAGGAAGTGTGGCAAACTACATTGAGGAGACTATGTGATGGGCACTAACGCTTGTTACAGTTGTGTTAAACCGGGTCACATGGTGAAGAATTGTCCGCTTAGGAAGAGTTAAGAACAAGGGAAGGAAAGAGTTCAGTATAATGGTCCAAGTGAAGAGGATCCAAGGAGGCAATGATTCTTCGCATTCAAGTCTAGGTGTGCAGGGGAAGTCACCTCTGGTGAAGTCTCATGTGAGTATCCTTAATTAGTCCTTTAGGTATTTGACTGTGTATGGTGTGTATGCACTAGTATGAGGTTAATATGTTTGAGTCATCATGTTGGTTGTTGATTTGTATGATTTATATGTTAACTTATGTTTTATGCATTGATTAGAATAGTTTAGGTAAGAGTTTCTTAGTCTATTAATGTGAAACTACTAGTAGGTTTCGACGATGTGCACTATCATGTTAATATGTGAATGAGATTTTCACCAATGGGGATTATTGGATTACCTATGCATGTGTACATTCTACATATAACTTTTTTATTGTTAGTAAAGAGTAGTTTCATTCGGGGATGAATGTTCTTAAGGGGGTTATAATGTAACAACCCTAAAAATGTTTAAAATAAGAAATGCTTAATGTGTCAAGAAGGCCTATGATTAGACCAGGGTTCACACAGATTGATGCGCGTAGAACCAGACCTCGGAACCCTTGCTACAACAAAGCCAACTAACTTGGGGAGTTACTTGATCTTGTAAAGGTTGGTTCCAACCATGTAAGGCTCTCGAATACGAAGATTTACTTGAAGGAGTCTTTACCGGATTTAAAAAGGGGAAATTGTAGGTTTGGAGGGTCTAGGGGTAAAATGGTCATTTTCCAAGCTAAGGGTAGTATCATAATTACCCTAAATATATAATTTATTATCTAATTAATTAGGTGGACGGGTATTTTTGGAAGAGAGGGCCGAAATTGGGCTCTTGAACTGAAGTCTTGCTCCACCCAGGTTCGAACCTTGGTGGAACCAATGTTTTAAAATAATTTTTATTTAATATATTGAATTAATTTAATTAATTAATTATTATGATTCATTATCTGATTTAAAATAAAATAAAAATCAGATTTTTATTTAATAAAGAAAACCTTATTGACTAAGTCCTAAAACTAGACTCCTAAGCCTCCTACAACTCCCACTCTCTCACGTTTATCTCTCCACTCTCACGCTCAATCTCTCTTATTCATTCTCACGTATTTTCTCTGCCAAAATACGATAAAAAATCATAAAAATAAACCATGTTCTTCACACTTGAATAACTCACACGAAATCACGGTAAAACAAACGTTAATTGCATAATAGTCTAAGGGAGGTTGTCTTACTAGTAGAGTTGATAATAAGGAGCCTTAGACGTGTCTTTGGGTGAAAATTTTGGGCAGCAAGTCAAGAGTTTAACTTCAAAAAGGTATGGGTTCTCTTCTCTATGTGTCCCTTTTCCAAGTGACCCCTTAATGTTCAGAATATTCATTCCGAAAACTAGGATTGATCCCCGTTGCATGTCCATATCACTAGCTCCCATTGAATTATAGGTTGGTTATGTTTGCTGGTAGGAAAATAGGGATAAAATGTGTTTTCGAGATGATTATGTGTTTATATGTATGTTTGGAATTATGTGACTTATGTTGATGTTTCCGAAAATGTAAGTACGTGTGTATGTGTGTGTTGCCGTTGCTATTGTTCATGGTGTAGGACTTGACATGGCATGATAGTTCTTTATATTTCATGTACACATGTTAATGTAAATGTGATGTTCAGATGAGCTGAAAGGTGGCTGATTTGAGGGATAATGTCTTGGCTTAACGAATACATGAAGACTCACCTAAAACGTTCTAAATCCACTAAGAAATTCCCCTAAGAACTAAGGTGTAACTTGATGAAATGATGCTAAAAAGTTAAAAGAAATTTTTTAGCTTCTATTGATGAATTTCGGTCAGCAAAGAGGGTTAGACATTTCTGAAAAAAAAAAGAATTAAAACAAGCGAGGTCATGGATGATTGAACCCGTGACCTCACCATGTTAAAAACCATGAAAGTAAGAAGTAAAAGGAAATATGGTGAAGGAGATTCGAACCATGGTATTGGATGGAAAATGTAACTTAAAAGGAAAAATAACAAATGAGAGGAGTGGGATTCGAACCCACCACCTCTTAATCAAATTTGAGGAAGAGTAAAAGAAAAAAAATGTGAGGCATCAGAATCGAACTCACGACCACTAGATAATGAAGGATAGTAATGAAAATGAAAGAAAATAAATGTGAGGCATGGGAATCGAACCCATGACCTCTAGGCAGTGAAGGAGAGTCAAAGGAAATGAATGAAAAGAGATGTGAGGCATGGGAATCGAACCCACGACCTCCTAGGAAGATTTAAGGAGAAAAATTAAATGAAATTAAAGAGGGTCGGTGGAGGTTTGAACCTACAACCCCTCGGCCAGAGGAGAAAATTTTAAAGACAATGAAAATAATAGGTAAATGAGGTTTGTGGGGGTTTGATCCCATATCATCTTAGTTCCATAAAGCGATAAATGAAGAGAGAAATTAAGGAAAAATAAAATGAAGGCATTGGGGCTCTAACTTGGGTCCCGAAGCCGTATGGATCAAACGAAAATGAATAAAAAAAAAGTAAGTGTTGTTCAAGGGATCTGAAAATCGGGTTCCCTTGCCTCATTTCCGTATTAATACATAAGTCCTATGTGAATTAAATGTTCAAGAATAATGCTGCCTACTTAGATCAAAACTGAGAACTTGGCATACATTCAAGATGCATAAATCTTGTACCACATAATCTTAGGAAGATATGAATCACTTAAACGAACTATGAATGAAGCCTCATGACTTTTATGTATAGATCCATAAGTCTAATATACGTTTAAAAGAAGTGAACATAAGATGTATATAATGAAATGATGTAACCCTAGAAAGGTTAAGTAAGAGTGTTTAACACACTAAATTGCCAAGTGCATTGGCATATGATGAAACGAATATTGTGCAATGAAATGATAAAACCCTAGAATGGTTAAGTAAGAGTGTGAAATACTCAAATCGTCAAGTACATTGGCATATGATGAATTGAACATTCACGTAAAAAGGGGTAAATAATTATGAAAAACAAATGTGATAATGTTAATGAATGTTTTGACAACATGATATGAGGCTAATGTAAATCATGAGAGCAATCTAAAATTAGTGTAAGTAAATGTTACCAAAACTTACTCACATATTAGAGTGCAAAGTTAATGAAGAGACCAGTCTCTATGAAAACTCTAATGGAAGTATTAAGATAAACACACTTAATACTAATGATGAATTGAGAAATTATCTATTGAGCTATGATGTCCTCATACTAGAAGCCAACATCCATGAAGTATGAGTTGAATGTAATAGGACTTTATACTGAGCACCGATAGACTAGCTATTAGCGGTGATGCCTTGTTTCGGGAAGGGCAGACGTTCACGTAACTATCATAAGATAAGACTTTCCAGCATCCCGGATTTGAGTCTCCTCATATCTCCTAGTCTTCGAACCTATATTGCCAATATAGGGATCTGGAGGTGTTCAATTCCCATGTACGCTATCATGTTTTAGGTCACTTTGGCAGGTGATTACACATTTTTTCGGTATAGGGTTTAATCACAGTGGATTTCATGATGATCACATGTTCTATGTCAGTTAAAGTTAATGTTCCCAACGAATGAACGAATGAGGCCAGCCTCAAATGAGGCACATAATGAAATGAATTGTACCTAAGGTTTAAGGGCAGGATGATAAAGAGGTGAGTTATACTTAAGTAATAACGTTAGGTCATTCTTTGTCATTGCACGGCAGACCTGATGAAAATATTAAATTACATCCTAATTATATGTGGTGTTCACACTGGCCTATGAATGAAATGAAATGGAAAACATATTAATGAATTGAGCAGACTTTGTGTATGCTAATGAAGACTCCCTAGTTGAGGTCCCATATGTTGAGCCCTCATTTTTGGGAAGTATTAATGTCAAGTCCATGATTCCAAGGCTTCATGCCATATGATTAAATGATATGAAAAACATTATGTGTTATATGAATTATGATATGTGCTTTGTGTATGCTGTTGTGTGCTATGTACAAAATGTTAAGTATGATGGTGCATGTTACTCTCATGGCATAACTTTACTAATCCAAATTTGGGAAGTCCACTCACTTTCCTCATCTTAATTTGGCAAGTCCACTAACTTGACCTGCTATAATCATGCTGCTAGGAAAGAGTTATTCTTACTCATGCATGTCCTTAGTGTGTGCTTGCATATACCCTTACTTAGTAAAAGTATGTACTAACCCTATACAACTCTAAACTTTTAGGTGCAGACACAGGTGGACGCTAGAGCTACAAGATCAACACTGTAGCTATCAGGACATCGAGTATTCATTTTCTTTCCCGTTTTCTTTCAAACATTGTATGGGTACCATTTTGGCAAGTACATCTTTATCGTTATAATAAACTGGTATTTCATTTGATGATCTTAATGTTAGATGGTTGATGGTTAACAATTATATATGTAATAGAATGTTTAGTAAGCATGTTAGGAAACAAAAACTCCCAAATTTTCCGCTAAAATTAACCTAGATAAAGGAAGAATGACTTATGTAGGCTTGCCTGCGACCTCTGAGAGGTCAACAATGTCGGTTTCATCTGCTGTATAGATTCTGGTCGTGACAGTACCAAGCATGTAGGATAGAGTAATGCTGAAATAAAACATAACTGAACAAGCAGAAAAGAAAATAAAATAATCTGACATGATAAACTGAATTCTGAGTTTACTCGATGCAATGACCAATTTATAACATGCTTAAACTGGATACTAAGTATATTGATATATGGTTAATGCTAGAGAGTCTGACTGAACTGTGAGAGCTACTAATAACCGATGCTAAAACCACATGAGCTAAATGTGGAGTCCGATGTATACGCCCCATCGAGAGTACCCAATATACACCGCCAGAGGTATAAAGGCATGCTGACATGATCACTAAACTGATTTCCCAAAAAGGGGACTTACAATCTACTTGGCTAGTAGTTCAGGGACTATTGGGTACGCTAACCCCTAGTCCAACTCGGTATTATGCTACTCCCAATGAATTCTGTAAATTTACTGTTTATGTATGAGTTTCTATAAATACTGGATAGCCCGAAACTGAACATGCACACTGAGAATTCAACAATTAATCTAGTAATTATCATTTATAACTGAGGCATGTATATTTGAAGTGTCTGAAATATCTGACCTAGCATGTGTAATTCAAAAACTAAAGAACTATAGAACTACAAAACTAGGGTTCTAAAATTCATGCAATATCTATATAATAACAAAATAATCAGATTTGGAACATAAAACTAATAAATTCATAAAGTTATATCAAAGTTCTAGAAACCCTAGGTTTAATCATGACGAGAAAATCACGAATCTGACTGAAAACTAGCGGCCCAATGGGTGAAAGGAACCCACTAGTGAAATCCCCCATACCTGGTGATGAAATCCACGGAAAATACTTATTTATCGGGGCTGGAACTCCTGGAACTTGTGGTGTTCTTGAACTAGGGTTCTTGAGCTTTTTCTCTTCTCTTGGTTCTAAATTTCTATGTTTTGATTTAATGATTTTACTTAGATATGTTTTAATATATTTCTAATCTTAAACTGACTAAAATATGATTAGTTAGGGTCAAAACGATGTAACTTACGATTTAAACGGAGTCGGAAAGGTCAAAAGACTAACCCTAATGTCACCCTATATATATATTCTCTTTTGGTTCAGTGAATAGGGGATTTTTTTTTGAGGGAGAAGGTTTTAGAGATACACATAGTGTCGCGCAAAATTTTACAGAAATAGATTATTTTTTAGGAACAACTCAAACATTAGCATTCAAGATCGCAAATTTATACACAGTTTAAAACAAAGAGGCTAGAAATCTCTTGTGTAGTGCCAGTTTTCTGGGTTGGGTACTCTCCAAACACGCAGATATACTCCAGTTATCCAGAGGTGGAAGTCGTCACATCATAACTCATTGTAGTCCCTGTTCTCTGCCCTAAAAAGGTAGTGTCATGTTCTTTATAATTTTTTTTTTTTGCATCCTCTCTTGACTCGATATATTAATTTCATATTTGGAAAGCTTTTTGTTTGGTGTATCTTAGTTGTTAGCTACTCATCAGTTTAAAATTCTTGATATGATATATATATCTTCAATCGTTCATCATGTTGTATGTAATATCAAGTTAAAGTTATGTATTTATGCTAATTGTTGTGGCTTCTTTGCATCATGGGTTCGATTCGTTATGTCCCTTCCTCTTTTCGTTCGTTTGGCCTGTAGTGTGATGAAACTACACTCTGTGCATCCTTTGTGGTTCCATCTTGTTCGATCCTGTGCTGATTAAAGCATTTAGGATGGAAGTTTTTTTTTGTTGGGGTTTGAATCTCATATATATTTCATAGTCATTTAAATTTGCAGTTGCTCATTTCTGTTTCCATTAGTTAAGACCTTGATCCTTTTATGTCTAACATTGCACTATTTGAGTAAGGAGTTTAAGTTAGCATGATTGTAACTCCCATGTTGTTCTTTACTCCTGTTATCTTAGTCTAAATTAATAATCATGTGCTTGGCTGAAAAGTGTGTTGTTTTCGACATGTTAAGAAAGTGGTGAATCATATTTTGTTCTATGTTTCTCCCCCCTTGGCTTTTGATTAATGTGATCTTTGTTAGTTATTGCGGATATGGATTTATTTTGGTTTTTTTATTATCTTGGCGTATTTTCATAAGCGTTGCAAATGCATTTAAACTCTATTGTTGAGGATCGAGAAAAGTTGAAATGGTTCATATCTACGCTCATATGATGCTGTATTTGAATATTGTATTTAAATAGAGCCTCTATGGTCAGCAAAGTGAACATTAATCTTTTCGTTAAAAATCTTGACATTTTGCTAACACTTTTTTTTATGCTTATGTGCAAATCTGTCACAGTTTGTCATGAACTCTTATGTCTTTCCCCGTTTATGATCTGCCCCGATTTATTTTATTTTGGCAAAGCCATGACTGAAGAATATGGGTCCTTTAATTTCGGGACTATCCGCTTACTGGTGAAGGTTAAATTTTAAGTTTGTTATTGTTTTTAAAATGGGCATATCTTTTTCGCGTTTATGATATATGGGCCTTCCTTTTAGAAGTCTAACGTTATGGTATTGTGTCTTTGTTAACGTTTCACTTGTCTCTCTACTCACTTATGTTGTTACAGCTATGAGTAAATCTGTTGGGTATAACTATATGTGTGTTGTTTTAAGTGTTGGATCATCTTGATCCATTCATTATGCTCGTTCAATGTTGTCAGTAGTCGGGGAAGTTTTTTTATTTAAGTTCCCTTTCGGGTTAATATGTCTTCCCTTCATCTCAAATATGTATGAGTGTCTTTCCTAAGTCGCGTTGTCGAATAAATCCAGAAACTTTCTATAACCAAACCAGATGATTGTTTTACTTTAAAAATAAATAATATTAAAAAAATGACTAAGTTTCGAAAAAATTAATTATTCCTATAATTTAGTAGAAGTTAATTTTCTTAATTGCTAGAGTCGCCACTTGATTTTTTAATTAAAATCAAGAAAATATATTATTATTTTCCAAAAATTTAAACAGATAAAAATCGATTGAAAAGGGTTCGAAGTTCAAATATACATTCCGGGAAGGTGTTAGGCCCTCGGAATGTCCGCTAACTAGCGGTTGATCGGCAATTTGACTAAATGACTTTTTAAAATAATTTTTTTAAGATATTGACTAAATAAAGTAAAATCAATCTTTTATTTATTTATTGACTAATATTACTATTCTATTTTAATTGATTATTTTAAAGGGAATGAACTTAGAAGGAAACGTCTAAAAGGGAAAACTCAAATGTTTGACAAGTCTAATAGTGAAAATAAAGCTAAGTATAGAGTATAAAAATAATTTTTTTTATTTAAATACGAAAAAGAGAAATAATTAACTTTGGGGAACAAAAATTTTATAAATGAAACATATGTTAATACAATAGCAAAATAAATAAAGAGGAGAGGAGAAGGGAAGAATTTGGACTTGGGCTCTATGCCCAAATTCTGCAAAAAATGGACCCTTAGGCCCAATTAACCCAAAAATCTTGTAGCAACTTTGGATAGGGATTTTGGCCCATTTCTCTATTACAAATCTGGTATACATTTTGATGCATACTGATGTATACGACTTGTATAAAATCCATTTTCGTGTATATTGGGATGTATACGGAATGTATGCTGCCCCCGATCAATTTTCCAGCACCTGTATAATTTTTTCAACCCATTTATCATATATTCATACTCTATATCGGTGTATACAGTAGTATATTAGCCCGTTTTTAAGCTTTTGGAGACCTATAATTTAACTTTCCAACAACCTATTTGCTCCTTTCAACCTGTTCATCAGTTTTGCGGGGGTCTTGACGACTCGAGAAAGATATTTTGAGCTTTTATGGCACGAAGAGAAAGTTCGAGAAGATGGATTAATGTCCATGAGGACTCGAGGAGAGTTTCACATGTAATAAGAAAAAAAAATGGATTAGTACATGATGCGATAAACTAATAAAATGTTTCTTGAATAAAACGGCAATGAAAGATGCGAACTACTTTAGAGATTCGAGTTAGGGGGAATATATGACTCCAAAGGAAAACCAAATAAACTAAGAAATAACAAAAATAAGTCTAATAACAAGTATGACAGTAAGCATTGGCACACATTGCATGTATGCGTTATGAACCCATCATATACATAGGAATACATCACTGTTACTCAACAAATGAATTCAAAATATGCAGAGGAAACATGCTACACTTTATCAAATAAGCATACCCCAATTGACGAGATTTTACAATTTTAAATTCCTATTTTTTAAACAAAAGATCGAAGAGCTACGGGGGTGTTGCCAAATAATCTAAGAGGGAGTGAAATATAGCAATAAACAAGACACAAGATTGTCCCCAAACTAACATATTGACATGAGCACAAATACACATAATATGGAATGCAAAGAGAATAGTTGGTTCTCTGTACATTTTTTTTTGAAACAGAAACCACAAATGACACAAATCAGTCGGCTTAGCACCGACTACACACATGAAATGATAATACTTAGGAAAAATAATGTTTATAATGATCTTAATAAACCCCGATAAAACCAAGACTAAGGGAACTCATAATTAAACTATCTGGACTTGAAAGTGTACGCATTTTGGATTGAAGTTCAAATATCAGGGAGACAAGCTTGCGAAGGGTGAATCTTATCAGGCAACAAAACAATTAAGAAAAATAATTCAAGTAGTGGATAAAACTAAAGGATTAGAACAAACATACAAATATATTTGCATGCTAACCATATAAGTCGATTTGAGAGTTCATGCCTACATGGATATGAAAGTTAAACAGTCATCAAACTTCAAACAATGCTAACATACTTATAAATGGAAAAGATCATGCCTCCCATGTCATTAAGAAATATTTAAAAACAGAGAAATAACACAGAACTACAAAGAATAATCTGGAATATCAACACTGGATGCAAATCCACAGAATTTGGTTGTGACATAAATTAAGAAATCACAAAGGGACGAGTATATCGTATGGGAACATCAAAAGGTCAAAATGACTAGCAACAAAAAGCCACATAATAAAGCTTTTACTACACAAGTAATGTAATTTCTTGAAACAGAACAGAAGGCGATGAGAATTATTATAACAGGAGAAAAATTACCTTATCTCGGGCAGCGAACGAGGAGCAAGACGAGCTTGAAAGAGTAGGAGATTCCACGCGGAATGAGAGACTCCAAGGAGACTTAGATGAATGAAATTGAGTGAAACAAAACAAAGTCTAAAGGAATATCTCCATGCATTTCGGATTTCAATGATTTCTTCTTCTTAACAGCTAAACTCTCAAGATATTTCTCTATACTTCATCAAACTTTAGTAGCGCACTGTTTCTATAAAAAATTCTTATTAATTTTTTTAGTGCTTTTCACAAGAAATTTTCTCCCAAAAAATCACTATTTCAACATTGAACCATAAGGACTATACATTGAAATGGGTACTAGGTTTTTTCGGGGGAGGGGGGGGGGGAACCCTACCTAGAATTGAATGACAAGATGCCCTTTTTGAATTTTGAAATCCCAAAACTTTTACTAGTATGGGACGAAACCCTTTTTTTAAAGCTTTCAATCCTATTCCGGATGAGGAAAAGGGGATGGACGATCTTGATCGATCTCCCGTACTTGCATCCTGACGTGGCGCTATCTCACACGAGTAGGACATTTTGCGTGCCCTATTTTTGCTGTTGCGATTGCAGAGGGAAAAAGAATGTTAAGGAAGGAGACAAGAATTGAAGGCCGTGCTTTGCTTTCCGCGAATTCATCTTAGCGTGGAGCGTGTCGATTGAGTTTCTGGGCTGGTGAACTGGGTTGGAGGTCTTATTCGTTGTTCGTTTCTGTGCTTACGTGAGGAAGAAGAACAAAAAGGGGTCTGCTGTGGTGTCTTTTGTATGGTATTCATGGGTATGGGCTGATGCATTGTTAGTTATTGTTGCATAGTAATGCTAGGAAAACCGCAAGTAGGTGGATTTTTAGGTGCTTAACACTTTCCTAACATATAAATAGGAACCCCTGAACACTTTTAATTTTTTTCAATTGATTCTTGTGTTAAGTCTTTTGAAAACATAGTTTTCTTAATTTTTATTCAAAAATTAAGTGGCGACTCTCTAAAAGGCCTCAAAAACTAAAAAATTATATTTTTCCTTTTTTTTCGATAAAACAAGACCTGCAATCCATCATTTTGAATTTTTAAAGAATACTTTTAGTATACTTCTTTTGAGAAATGAATATTTCTTCTTTCACTTGAGAAACTTTGATGCCCAATAAATAATTTAGAAACCCAAGATCACTCATTTCATAATCTTGCATTATATCTTGCTTGAAATTTTGCATCATCTTTACATCATTTCCTGTAAAAAATAGATCATCCACATAGAGACAAACAATGATCATGCTGCCATGTTCTTTTTCACATACAAAGTGGCTTCACTTTTACTTCTCTGAAAATTACTTTTCAGAAAGTATATATCATTTCATTGTACCATGCTCTTGGAGCTTGCTTCAGTCCTATCGAGCTTTTTTAGACTCTACACCTTATCTTCTCCTCTTTGAACAAAAAATCTTTGACGTTGCTCAACATCAATCTCTTCATCAAGTTTTCCATTCAGAAATACAAATTTAACATCAAGTTAAAATAACTTCAATTTCTTTTGCGCAGCAACAACAATTACACTTCTAGTTCTCTCAAGACGAGCAACTGGAGAGAAAGTTTCATAAAAATCAATATCTGGCTTTTGCGTGAAGCCTCTAGCAACCAACCTTGCTTTGTACTTTGGAATATCTCCTTTCTGATTGACTTTGATTTTGTAAATCTGTTTTAGACTTACAATTTCTCTTTCTTAGGGTATAGCCACTAGCTCCCAAGTATTATTTTATTCAATCATCCGAATTTCTTCTTCCATGGCTTTCTTCCAAACATCATGCTTTATTGCTTCTTCATGGCTCAACACCGGCAAAGTTACATCTTTTATAAATGTCACCCAACATTTTTGTTCCTGTTGGAGGTTGTTCTTCATTATTTGAATATGGGATTTCTCCCCCTTGAGAGATATCTTCATCTTTCTCATCCTCTTCTTGATTTGAAGATATGATAGATGTATTCTCTATCTTTTTATCCTCCCAATTCCATGTTTTTTTAATCAAAAAATGACATCTCTACTAACAAGAAGTTTGTTAGTTTTGACATCGAGAAACATATATACTTTTATCACATCACTATAACAAAGAAAGATACATTTTTTAATTTTTTTATTCGATTTTGTTCTTTTCTCGTAGGTACATGAGCTTAACAAATACACCCGAAAATTATAAAATGACTTACATAAGGTTTAATTCCAATCCATGTTTCTACTAGTGTCTTGTCCTTAAGTGACTTTGTTGGACACCCGTTAAGGATGTGAACAACTATACGCACTACTTCTGCCCAAAAATATTTTGAGATAGTTCTGGCCATTTCAACAATTGTTCTAATTCTTCTTTCAGATACACCATTTTGTTGAGGAGTATACCCTGTTGTATGTTGCTTGTGAATGTCTTCATTTTTGCAATATTCTTCAAAATATCGACTTGTGTATTAAACTCCTCTATCACTGCGAATGGTTTTGATACTGCAACTTTTTTTCTTTTCAACAAGGGCTTTAAATTTCATGAATGTAGAAAATGCTTCTGACTTTTCTTTCAAGAAATAAACTCAAGAAATAAAACCAATTCATTCTTGAGAAATCATCAATAAAGATTAGAAAATACCTTTGAATTCCAAAAGATGGAGTCTTCGTTGGTACGCAAATGTCGGTAGGAATTAGTTCCAAAGTACAATTGCTCTCCAAGACACCCCTTTTGGAAAAGACTTCCTATGTTGGTTTCCCATTTTGCATTCACATGGATCCATCTCAGTATGTATTTGAGGATGGCCTTGCACCATGTCCTTTTGTGCCAAAGCCATGAATCATCTACAATTTCATTTTGAATGCATTGTAATGAAATTGCAAAGGGAAGTTTCTTTTTATCATCTTTACTTCAACAATGACTTGATTTGACTCAATTTTATCATAAATAATGCAATAATTATCTCTAAACACAAGAGAATAACCATTTTCCATGGGTTGACTAACACTAAGCAAATTTTCTTCCAAGTCAGGAACATAAAGAAAATCATGAATTTGCTTACTACCCTTTCATGTTAATCGAAATAGTAACTTTAACTTTCGCATCAACTAAGGCTTCATTCCCCATTCTCACTTTAGTAGTGATTCTATTATTAACTTAGAGAAAACTCTTTTCATCTCTAGTCATGTGATTACTACAACAACTATTAACATACCATTCGTTGCTTTGTGTTGAAGCATCAGATTGATAAGCAAAGGAAAGGTTTTCTTCCCTTTCTTCCTCCTATTTTGCACAAAAATTTTCTTGCTCCCGTTTCTTGTGCCAACAATACTTTTCAACGTGGCCAAACTTTAAACAAACATTACATTGGGGCTTGCCTTTGTGCCAATATTTTTCTGCATTGTGATTAGTCTTTTTGCAAAGTTTACAAAAAAAGACTAAAGTTTTTCTCACCTTTTTCTTCAACATTCTTAGAAGAACCATCATGATCCTGCTTCTTTTTTCGCTTTTGATTCTTCTTCTGATGATTTTTTTGAGAAATTTTGAGAATTCTCATTTTTTTTAGACTGGAAAGCCTTGGGTTGATCTTCACGAAAAAATATCCGCTTCTCGTGTGCACGACATGATCCAACTAGCTCTTTGATGGAAAGCATAGAAAAATATTTCATCTCCTCAGTTATAGCAACAGTGTACTCATACTTTTCAGTGACACTAATAAGAATCTTTTACACAAGTTGTTGGTAAGAAATTGTATCACTATGATTTCTCATTTCATTAACAATATTCATGACCCTTGTGCAATATTCATCAATTATTTCAGATTCTGTCATCTTTAAATTTTGAAAATCTCTTTTCAGAGTTTGAAGATCCACACACCTCAGTTTTCAGAGAATCTCAAGCTTCCTTTGCGATTTCACAAGTACCAATTTTTCCAAAATATGCTCTTGGGACACCCATTTAGATTTTACTTAAGGATTATGCATCTTGACAATACTTAGCTTCAAGATATTTCATCTCTTCTGGTGTAAGATGACCATCGTTGTTTGGCTCGTCAAAGACATTTGCAACAATAGTCCATAAACCTTCAGCTTTTAAATGTTTCTCATTCTTATCTTCCAGTATTAAAAGTCAGTTCCATCAAAAAATGGAGTAAGAACAACTGAAGATTCAACACCTTCATTTGTTTTGGATGCCATATTTTTTTCTTCACCTAACCCAAGATTAAGAACAAAAACCTGCTCTTAATACCAATTTGAATGAAATATGGAAGGAAAAAGGTATCTTTAGAGAATGCTCAAGTTTATTATATGCTACTTAAGGTTACTTGATATGATTACAATCGTCAACTACATCACTATTTATACTACTAAAAATAGAAAACAAAAAGTCTTGCAAAAATAACTAAATACATGTAGCACAATTTACTAGAAACATTTACTACGAAATTCTAAAGAGACTTCTTGAAAAACTAAGAGACAATTTCGGAAGACTAAACATTGATGCATTAATTCCAACAGAGGTAGCTTCTCTTTTTATCATTTTGATAAGCCATGTTATGGTCTATTTGATTAGTGAGAAGATGTACTTGAAATGTTTCACCTTCTCTTCTTTTTAAAAATATATTTCCGTGACCATGATGAGGGTGTGAAGTACTTAGCATTTGTTCATCAAAACAAATAATTTTATGTAGTTTCTTTTACTGGAATCTATAATGTCATGCAAATGTGATTCTTCCAAAAAAATGCTCAATTTTTTTTAGAAACATAGGACCTAATCAAATGTTTCTTTGTTTTGAAGGATATTACGCTCTTATGATCTCGAAAATATCACACATTTTTTACAAAGGAAGAGAATTCGTTACAGAATGCATTGTCTTATTTGTCATTGTTACGGAGAATACATAACAAGAATGGTACTCTACTTTTAGAAAAAAAATTGCTGGAAAGATTTAAATAATTCCACTTAAAATAAGAAAATGAAGGAACTGAGTGCTTCCATATGTAAAAGGCATGGTCATTGTCATTCTTACGTATGTTTAATTTTTTTGCCCTTATAGTGACTTTTTCAATTACTTGTCAATTATGTGTTGCTCTATAAGTTCATCTTTTTTACAAAATATTGTGTCACTACTATTTTATTGTTTCTACTAGCTAATATTTTTCTGTTACTTCTCCTTTTGCTGAAAGTTATGCATACATCTCAATAATTTTCAGTTTTCTCAAAAATGATGTTATAAGGTTAAGTTAAAGAGGCCAAATTCACTCTTAATTTTAATTTTTCATGTTTGATGTTTTTGACTCCGTCATTCCCTCTTTCAAGTAAACAATGATGAGAGGTAGAAGGCATAAAAGTATAAAGAGAAATGGTTACGACAAGGCTGAGACTAATTCATTTTATATGATTTGGATCTTTTGGTTGGTATAAAATCAGTACTGATATCATTACTTCTATTTACTCAATTGGAATCTGATCAAGTAATGTGAGTGATTATCTTTATAATTCAAAACATAAAACATGTTTTCTTTCAAGCACCAAATAAACATTCAATGAAGTCATGCATATAATTGAATGAGTGAAGGGATAATCAATCGGCGACGGAAGTTGGTTTGGTATGTTATGTTGTATGGTTTTTACAGTGTCGTTAAATTGTACAACAAAGATTAATGTACCATATTTCTAGAGAAAGAAGTCATAGTTGATCTAGCTACCAAGTTCGAGGAATTTTGAAGAACTATGTAGTAATAGTTGTTGGGAATCCAAGAAGACACTATCATTTTACTTGTACTACTTGTGCATAATTTTTTTTAAAGATCTGTATTTTCTTTTCCTAACATTTCACGTATATGATTTCCACTATCCCAATCATATAAGATTATGCAAGTTCACTTGTATGTTTTTCATGTGCTATCCCCCCCTCCCCCCGCCCTTTTAGGTACTTTGGTTGCTATTATTTGGTTTTTCACCAAATGACTATGCAAACCATATCACTACATGAAATATCCAGTACCAGAACGGGCCATGCATATCGAGTCTACTACTACTAGACACTTAGGGCAACAAGTATAGTATGAGAAGGCAGGATCTACACATATCTTATTCATATCTTATCGATAGAAAAACTATTGTGGATAAGAGTTTTACAATATTTAAACATAATAAAGAGTATGACAAAAATACATTTTATACCTGTATTAAGAAAATATACTTCAACACTTATAGGATCTATTATGAAGGAACAGTACAAGCCTTGCTTCCATAGTAAATAATAGAAGTTATAGTGTCATATATTTGAGTGCTTTAAATATATTGATTCTCGATTCAACTTCAACATCTTCAGTTGTGAGTCCTCGTACATCAAGTTTAATAGACATGCTTTCTAGCTTAGTCTTTATTTCTAGTTCTCAATTTTGTTAGGTTAGCGTGGGGAAAATCTCAACAACTCAATTCAATTGATACTTTTTTGACAAAGTAGAAGATTCAACTCGAGTTGTTAAGTGTTGTTTCAGTCATCAATAAACTGTTATTATTATATCATATATATTCATACTAGTTAGATTCCCCCAGTACAAATATCCAGTGTTTTTAGCTTCCACATAGTACATATCTTACTTAATCATTGTTAGTATGCTTTATATATGCAAGACTCAGAGTTAACTTGGGATGACTCATGAAATTAGGAACTGTGTTACGTCTAAGGGGGTAGCCTTAAGGCGTGACATGTTCTTTCCCCTTGAGATGAGGGAGGGAAAAGGTACTTGAGTTCATTAATCTTAAACAATATAATATGAGTGTGAAGGTGTTTTCTTTAAAAATCATACAATTATCCAAATATGCTCAAACTATGCTAGCCGATTCAAGGGCAATCAAGAGTAAGTTTGTGTCAGGTGCTTCTGACTTGATGGTTAAAGAAAGCCTAATTTCAAGCTTGTTACGGAGATGTATGTATCTTGTTTGATAGTTCAGGCACAAAGAATAGAAGAAGAGAAGCATAAGGAGAAAACTAGGGAGTCAAAGAGTGAAAGAAAGGATAATCGTAATTTCTCACATTCAAGGTCCGGGGGAGGTACTAGTTCTAATGAGCTAATGGAACACAAGTTTCAAAGTGGTGGAAAAAGCCGTAGAATTGAGTGTCTAGCAAATTCCAATGCATGTTTTGGTTGTGGAAAATGGGTCATAAGGTAAGGGATTGTCCTTAAATTGCTAAGAATGAGGGAGATAATCATCTATGGGCTCAACCTTACCCTTCCTCAGGTTCAATGGTGGTTAGAAACAGAATATGTCTTATGCACTTGAGACAAGATCATGAGGGTTCCCGGATCTAATGATTGGTAAGTTATGATATTTTAGCTAGTTGTTATTAAATACTTGATATTAGGTATTTCATAGGCTATTGTAGGACCCTTAATGCAGCTAAGACAAATCATTGATTCATGTTGGAAAGCTGATTGTTGCTCAAATTTAAAACCTTTGTTTAAGGTAGTACATGCTTTCATTATTTGGTTCATTTGCAAGAGAAGAAATGTTATTAGAAATAGTAATTATATGTCTAAACATACTTTGATCCTAGGTGTGAATAGATAGATTTTATTTTTGTCTGAAGTTAGATATCTATGGTTGAATGAAATACCTAATACTTGGCCACTAATTGTTCAGAATTTGGAAAAGTATACTTATTTACTCTGATTGAGGTAGCCAAGAAAATCTTGGACATAGTGCATTGAAATTTTGTATTAGGAATGATGAAGGTGATTTGGTTTATGTTCAATCATAGATAATAGGAGAAGTTTCAGCATTTGAAGCTTAAGTAAGAGCTGTTAAAGAAGTTTCGAATTACTGTGTTCAAAAGGTTTATTTACCATTAAATATAGAAATGGATTCATTGATTACAAAGAAAATCCGGGATGGGGTTTGGGAGGTTCCGTGGATTGTTTCTAAGAATGTAAGCAACATGAAGTTTTCAATACACACAGGGAATGTGGACGTGGTTCACACATTCAGAGAAGGGAATAAAGTAGCCAATTTTTTTGATTAATAATGTTATTCATTTTGCAGGCATAAATACACAGAGATATTACCACATACATAAATTATCATAACAAGCACAAGACATCATTCAATTGGAAATGAATCAAATCCCAAATTTGAGAATAAATAAGATGCAAAATAGTGGATTTACCACAGATGCACAAATCAAAAATTGATACGCAGGGCTATGACAGGAACAATTACAAAGAATAATATAAAAAAAATGAGATTACACTGCAACAAGAAAGAAACAAAGTAACCATCATAAGTATTGTACATTTTAAATTTTTATTTCAGATTAATACAGGATGCTTACCTCTCTAGATCTGAAATCATACATGGTGTTATTAGCTACGAATGATCTAATCCCGTGTACGATCGATGCTTTACGGAGAATAATGCTCTAACATTGGTATGGACTTATATAGAAGCACAACTGATTCCTTAAAAAAAGTAATTTGTGTGTGGTCGCATCCATTTCGCAGCATGATCCCAGCTAATATGTTCACTCATCAAGTTGAAGAAGTACTCTTGGGTGTTTAATTATCGAGCCTTTTGACTTATAAGTGATTACACTCCGAAATTGGTGTATTGATGAATTTAGATGGTCTATTGGAGTTGATGCTATTGAAGGTAGACATTGGGGTGACATTCTATCGGAGAATGTAGTTCTAGAACATTGAGGGTACCATGAATCTTAGTAAAAATATTGACCCCAGAGTTTGTTTTATGTTAAAACAATCCCACATTTATATCTACTAGCCATTTATTTCATATGTAAATAAAATTTATAATCATATCAATATTTTTTAAGAAAATTAATTCAAACATATGTCGTATTATTAAATTAAAACAAAGTGATAATAAATGGCCCAAGACCCAAAAGTAGCCCGTAGGAACGAAGAAACAATAAAATAAAATAAAAAATTAAAGAAGCTGTATGTAACGAATTTGGAAAATAGTTCCCAAAATTGGTGTGTCCATGAGGCTTCATCTTCTCCGATAGAATGTGTTCCTAATGTCTGCATTTACTAAAATCGACTCCAATAGACCAGCTAAAATCATTAATGCACCCAATTTTGGAGTGTAATCACTTAAACATCAAAAGGCTCTCACTGACGCTATGATTCAACACCCAAGAATTTTTCTAAAACTTGATGAGTGCACATCTTAGCTAGGATCAAGCTGCATGATGGATGCGACCACACACAAATCAGTCTTTATAAGAAATAGATTGGACTTCCATTTCAGTTCATACCAATATTGGAGCCTTATTCTCAGTATTTTATCGATCTTACACGGGATGCGATCCATCGAAGCTAATACTACCATATATGATTTTAGATTTGGAGAGTTAAGAATTCTAATATTTATCTCATATCAAAATTTAAAACACACAATAGTTTTGATGGTTACTTTTTTTCTTTCTTGTTGCACTGTAGTATCATTGTCTTGATGTTATTCCCTTGTAATTGTTTTTTTCATACCCTTGCGTATCAACTTGTAATATGTGCATCTGTTGTAAATCCCCTATTTTCTATCTTTTTATTCTCGAATTAGGGATTTGATTCTTTTCCAATTGAATGATGGATTTGTGCTTTTTGTGGTAAATACTGTATGTTGAAATATCTCTGTGTATCTATGCCTGCAAAATGAATACCAATCCCCTTCTTTGAATGTATGAAACACCTTCACATTCCTATTGTGCATTAAAAACAATATGTTCCTCACATCCCTAGAAAAAATCCAAGGAACCTCCCAAACCACATCAAAAATTTTCTTTGTACACAATGAAACTTTTCCTATTTTCTATGTTTTATCATATACGAAATCACCTTCATCATTCCTAATAATAATGTCAATGCACTAAGACAAGGATTTTCTAATTGGCTGCACCTATCAGTATTACATTTGATACTCCCCAAGGAATGGAGTTTCCAAGTCTTCATCTTGCAGCAGTTTAAATGAGCATAGTCTTCCAAATGTTTAATAATAGTGGCAGAGTATTAGGTATTTCATTCAACCATGGATATCTAACATTAGACAACAAGAATATCATTCTATTCACAAATAGAACCAAAGCATGATTAGACATAGAACCGCCATTTCTAATAACATTAATTCTCTTACAAATGAACAAAATAATTAAACCAGGGACTGCATTAAACAAAGGTTTTAGCTTTGAGAAACAATCGACTTTCAACCATGAATCAATGACTTGTCGTAGTTGCATTACGGGTACTACAATTGCAAATGAAATAACTAATATCAAGTAATGCATAACTACTAACTAAAATATCATTACTTACAAATCATTGTATCCGGGGAACTCTCATAATTTTGTCGAGCTCAAAGTGCATACGACCTGAAACAATTACCTTTACCTTAAATATTTACCTCAAGTACCCCTTATGCTATACCTTGTTCAGTGTGTGTATTGTGTCCCATATCACCATACACACTAAAGAACCACATTTGGGTCACCAAAGAGAACTTATCATTCATTCCTTTTCACCTTTACACGATATTCAGGATGCTAGATCACCTAGGCACTTCTCCAACATAAAGACATGAAAGACTTGATGAACAGATGCTAACTCTTAGGCCACCTCACCCACACGTTGTAGGATCTCATATGGCCCCACATACCTCGGAGTCAGCTTCTCTTTTCTACCGAATCTCATCACCCCTTTAATAGGCGATATCTTCAAGTAAACCTGGTCACAAATATTAAATTGTAAGGGTTGCTTTCTGTTGTTTGCATATGATTTCTGTCAGCTGTAAGCAGTAGCCAACCTGTCCTTAATCACTCTAACTTTCTCCAAGGCCTCATTAATGATCTATGGACCCAAAATAGATAACTCTCCAACCTCGAACCAGCAAACTCGAGATCTACACCTCCTACCATACCATGCCTCAAAAAGTGCCACCCCAATGCTGGAGTGATAGCTATTATTATACGAGAACTCTATAAAAGGCATATGGTAATCCCAATTACCTCTGAAGTCAATCACACACCCTCTCAATATGTCCTCCAATGTCTGAATTGTGCACTCTGCCTGCCCCACTGTCTGAGGATGAAAGGCAGTGCTATGTTTTTCCTGCGTGCCCAAGCTTTTATGGAATGATCTCCAGAAATGTAGAGTAAACTGATCTCCTCTATCATAAATGATAGACAAAGGAATCCCATGGCAACTCACAATCTCATAAATGTATATTCTTGCATAATCCTCGGCTATGTAAGTAGACTTCACTGGAATAAAGTGAGCAGACTTAGTAAATCTGTCCACCATAACCCATATGGAGTCATGCTGCCTCCTAGTCCTCGGAAGACAAACCACGAAGTCCATATTAATGGGCTCTCACTTCCAAGTCGGAACCTCAATAATCGTAGTCAGACCACCAGGCTTAAGATGCTCTGCCTTAACCTGCTGACAATTAGGACACTTAGCCACATATTCTGCAATGTCCTTCTTCATGACATCCCACCAATAAATTTTCATAAGATCATGATACATTATGGTGGAACCTGGATGTATAGAATATCTTGAACCATGGGCCTCTTCCACAATCCTGGTCTGCAAATCATCCACATCTGGTACACACAGCCTATCCTGGAATCTAAGTATGCTCTCACCTCCCTAAGCGAAAGACTCATTCATTTTTAATAGCACTGATTCCTTTAGCTCCATAAACGCAGTATCAAGATGCTGACCCTTCTTGTCTTCAACTACCAAGGATGATTCAGAACTAGGATGAACTGAAACACCCCCGCTAGTAGAGTAAACCAATGGCACACCAGTCTGGACAATGTGTGTACCTCTTTCACCCGGTCCTTCTTTTCATCCTTAACGTGGGTTGTACTTCCCATGCTCATCCTGCTCAAAGTATGAGCTACAATATTAGCCTTAACTGGATGATTTTAACAAATCTCAGTATTCTCCCTATTCTTTCTATTAAATACTATGGAAAGTAACATACCTTGATAGCTTAACAAACTTTAGGGAATACTCCCTGACCGTCTTAAAGCCTTGTTTAAGGTTGATGAACTCCTCAACCTTGGCCTCCCTCATCTGTCAGGGGAAGAATCTCTCCAGAAATGCTGTCATGAACTGCTCCCAAGTGATTGTCATTCCACCTTACACGTGGCTATCTTGCCACATCTTGCACCATGTTTGTTCAACATCCTTGACCTGGTAGAAAGCCAGCTCAGCCTTCTCAATATTAGTGGCCCCCATAGACACTAGGATCTTATGCACTTCATCTACAAACTCTTGGGTATCCTCTGATGTCTTAGCCCCTGTTAATATAGGAGGATCCATCCTCGTGAAATCTCGCAGTGTGTCAACCATGTTGCGAACTAGTGGATTCTTTCTCTGAACATCCTGCCGGTTGACTAGGGCAGTGAAATCCTGAGCGTCCATTGTGATGGCCTGTTCCATATGGTCTATAGATTCCCTCACCTCAGCATCAGTCAATCCAGCTGGGTAAATTGACATGACCACTCCTTCAGCTGGAGCCTGTGGTGGATTCTGATTACCTCTACTTGCTGCTCCTCCCCTTCTCGGACCCTTAGTTATCCAAGTGTTTATCCTCTAAAAACAACAATGATTGATGTTAGACACGTTAATAACCACCAAGAACTCAGACATTCGGAAAATCATGGTAAGATCAGACGAAGGGAAATTTTTCCTACGCATCGTGCAGTCTCTAATCCAGGATAGTGGTGCACTTTACTACCATGACTTAGAAACTACTCAATGTTTTTGATGTGAACTCAATATTCTCCAAATTTAAGCAGACACCTGATTTTAACTTTTTCACGACCAGAATCTAGACCCCAACCGAGACCAGCGTCGTTAACCTCTTAGAGGTCGCAGACAAGCCTACATGCGTTATTCATACCTCACCTAGACTAATGTAAGCGGAAAATTTGAATCTTTTTTATCTTTAACATACTTGCTAAATATTCATAACATTTCATAATCGTTCATCAACAACCATCTAGCATTAAAGAGATAAGCAACTGAAACAAATAGTTCATTAAGTATTAATTGTATGCTGGCAAAAATGGCACAAATACAAAGTCTTAACCAAAATAGGAAAGAAAAGCTAGTGGAACATGCTCCACTATTTCAACTCTAAAACTACCCGAAAATGTAAAACAGTAGCATCGTCGAAGGCATGAGGACCTACCAAACTCCAGATCAATAAATGACGCTCGGATAGCTACAACAAAGAACCTGTTGCTCTATCACCCACATGTTCCTGCACCTAAAATAGTATAGATGTATAGGGTTAGTACACACTTGTACTAAGTATGGGTATATGCAAGCGCACACCAAGTACATGCATGAGAAAGAACAGCTCTTCCCTAAAGACAAGATTTTTTTGGAGGTCAAGATAGTAGACTAGCCAAATTGAGACTACGAAAGTTAGTGAACTTTCCAAATTGAGTTAGGAAGGTCATGCCATTAGAGTAACATGCATCATTATAAATATCATATTGCACATTACTTATAACATCTTCACATAGCTCATAACATATGACACATAATTTCTTTCAAATCATTTATTCATATGCCATAAGACCTTGGAATCATGGACTTGACATTAGGACTTTCCAAAATGAGGTCTCAACACATGGGACCTCAACTAGAGAGTCTTCATTAGCAAACACAGAGTCTCCTTCATTCATTCATACATACTTCATTTCATTTCATTCATAGGCTAGTGTGAGAACAATATATACCTAAGATGTATTTTTAGAATTTCATCGGGTTTGTTGTGCAATGATCAAGATTAACCTAATGTCATTACCTTAGTCTAGTTCACCTCTTGATTATCCTATCCTAACACCTTCGGTATAATTAATTTCTATATATGCTTCATTTGAGGCTGGCCTCATTCATTCATTGGGAACTTTAACTTTAACCGATATAGATTATGTGAGCATCATGAAATCCAGTGTCACCCCCACACCGAAAATAGGTGAAATCACCGGCCAAAGTGACTCAATAACATGCTAGCGTATATGGGAATTTAAGCCCGCTAGATCTCTCTATTGGTAGTATAGGTTCAAAGACTAGGAGATGTATGGAGACCCATACCCGGCAATCCAAAAAGCCTCATCTTTAAGAGTTGCGTTAACCTTCACCCATCCCGAAAGAAGGGATCGCCGTTCATAGCTAGACTATCGGTGCGCAGTATAAAGTTTCATTACATTAAATCTCTTATTTCATGGAAGCTGGCTTCTAGTATGTGGATAGCATTGCTCATTAGATGATTTCTCATATCATGTTTTTACCACATTCTTCATTATTATCACCTTTGCTTTTCATAGTTACTCACCTCTTATTACGTGAATGTTCATTTCTTCATTTCATAGTTCATCTCATCATATGACAATGCACTTGGCCATTTAGTGTATCTTACAGTCATACTTAACCCTCCTAGGGTTCATCATTTCATTACGTACATCTTACGTTTACTTACTTTTGAACGTATGTTAGACTTATGTGTCTATACATACAAGCCATGGGGCTTCATTAATAGTTCGCTAAGTAATTCTTTCTTTTATTTTACACTCATACTTAACCCTGCTAGGGTTCATCATTTCATTACGTACATGTTACGTTCACATACTTTTGAACGTATGTTAGACTTATGTGTCTATACATACAAGTCATGGGGCTTCATTAATAGTTCGCTAAGTGATTCTTACTTTCCTAAGATTATGTAGTACAAGACTTATGTATCTTGTATATATGCCAAGATCTGGAATTTTGATCTAAGTAAATGGCATTACTCTTGGTTATTTTACTCACGTATGAATTGTGCATCAATACGGAAGTTTGGGCAAGGGAACCCAAAACTTGAATCACTTGAATATCATTTATATTTTTCATTGATTTTATTTATAATATTCATAACATTAGAACTCTAAATTAAATCTCAACATTTACATAGAAGTATTAATTTTCTATTTTAATTTTGGTCTTAGTTAACTGAAGGGTTGGGGGTTTGAACCCCCACAATCCCTTTTTAATTTCTAATAGTCTCTTGTTGCCCATTCTTGCCTAAATCAAGAGGTTGTGGGTTCAAACCCCCACAGCCTCTTTGATTTTTCCTTTAATTTTCACAGGGATAGGGAGGTTGTGGGTTCGAACCCCCACTACCCCCTTATTTATTTTTTATTTAATTTCTCTCATGCTTTCTCGCAGGGATAGGGAGGTTGTGGGTTCGAACCTCCACAACCTCTCTATCTTTATTTTATTTAAAATGGGCGAGTGGCAGTGGGGTTGTGGGATCAGACCCCCACAATCTCACTTAATTTCATAATTTATTTCGCTCCTTCCTTTATCCTTATTTTTGTTTTCCTTTGCGTGAAGCTAGAAGTAGTGGGTTCGAATACCACGCCTCCCATTTATTTTCTTGATTAATTTTCTCCTCGTTCTCCTTACAGATCAGGAGTTCGATCCCCCCCAGTCCCATTTTTTTTCTTTGAGGCGAGATCAGTAGCTAAGGGGGTTCGATTCCCTTTAGCCCCATTCCTTTTTTTTCGTTTTAAGCCATCGCAGCATGTGAGGTCTTGGGTTCGATTACCATTGACCTCACTTATTTAATTTTCCCTTTTGAAACCCATATTTCAACCTTATTATAGAGTACTCGAATCTGGAAAATTCTTGTCATTATTTAACTGATTTTTAGTCAAATTGTTCATAAGCTTATTTGTCTAAAAGAAGGTGATTTCAATCTACTATATTTCATGGTAATGAAGATCACATTGTACACACATTGCACACATAAAATACACAAGAAATACATGATGTATACAACCCCAAAACAGTGGCCAAAGCCACTGCCCACGTGCACACACTCACACACTAACTTTTCGATCACACATTGAATATTGTTTTTTTAAATTCACTCACATAAACATTTTCACAATTAATATAAATAGATAATTCATGTCCAAATCTAGCATCACAGCATACCGATCCTACAAATTCATTTGGAAAGTAAGGACAAGAAGATACAAAGGGGAACAACCTTAGTTTTCAAGACCTTGAGAATTGTTCGAAGAAAAATTACTCTTGGAGAAAGAATTCCAGGAGAGAAACCCATACCTTTTGATGTTGTTCGAGTGTGAATCTGCTTCCCAGAAACTCCTCCAAACCACGCCCAATTCTCCTCAATGTACACACCACTTGACGAACAACCTCCCTTTGCCTTGACATTGTTAATTACCTTGCTTTTCTTAAAACTTCTGGTCTGTTTTTCAAGTGTGAAGAACAATTGTTTTTAAATTGTTCTTGAGTTTTCTTGTTAGCAAGAGTGTGAGAGAACGACAGTTGAGAGACGTGGAAGAAACTTGACAAAAGTGAGGGAGAGAGTTATTAAAATTAGGAAACTAGATTCAAGACATATTAAAAATAGGACTTAAATAAATTAATAGAAAATCTGATTTATATTAATTAATACGTGAAAGGACCATTATGACGTTAAAATTTAATATTTTTAAAATAATAAAAAATCACCTAAAGTAATATCTATTCGATTTTTTTTAGGAATGTTACATGTGGCATATAGCATGGGGGAGAATGTGTGGTTGACTCTAACGATTGTTACAGTTGTGGCAAACCGGTTCACATGATGAAGGATTGTCCGAATAGGAGAAATCAAGAACAAGGGAAGGAGAGGCTCCAAGGAGGCAACGATTCTTCGCACTAAAGTCTTTGGGTGCAAGGAATGGCACCTCTGGTGAAGTCTCGGGTGTGTAACTTTAAATTGTCTTTCATGTATTTGACTGTGTATGGTGTTTATGCACTAGTATGAGGTTAATATGTTTTGGTTCATCATATTGGTTGCTGAGTTGTATGACTTACATGTTTACTTGTGTTGCATGCTTTGGTGAGACTAGTTTAGGAAAGAGTTCCTTATTCTATAAATGTGAAGCTACTAGTAGGTTGCAAGGATGTGCACCTTCATGTTAAAATGTGAATCAGATATTCACCAATGGGGAGTATTGAATTACCTATGTAGGCATACATTCTATAGATGTTTTACTTATTCTTAGTAGAGAGTAGTGTCATTCGGGGACGAATGTTCCTTGGGGGGGGGGATAATGTAACAACCCTAAAAATGGATATGCTAAGTAATGCTTAATGTGTCTAGAATGCCAACGATTAGACAGGGTTCACACGGATTGATGCGCGTAGAACCATACCTCGGAACCCTTGCTACATCCAAGAGAACTAACATTGGGAGTTAGTTAAGATAGGAAAGGTTGGGTCCAACCATGTTGGACTCTCGAATACGGATATTTACTTAAATGAGTCTTGTCGGATTTAAAAAGGGAAAATCTTAGGTTTGGAGGGTCTATGGGTAAAATGGTCTTTTTTCAGGATAAGGGTAGTATCGTAATTACCCAAAATATATAATTAATTATTTAATTAATAAGGTGGAGGGGAATTTTTGGGAGAGAGGGCCAAAATTGGTCTCTTGAAGTGAAGTCTTGCTCCACTAGAGTTCGAACCTAGGTGGAAGCAATGAATTAAATTGTTTTAAATTTAAGTTGGTAAATTGATGTAATTAATTTATATTTATAATTTATTAGCTGATTTAAAATTAAATTAAATAAGATTTTTAATAATTAAATAAAAACCTAATTTTACTAAATCCTAAAGTAGACTCCTAATCCTAACAAAACTCTTCTCTCCCATGCTCATCTCTCTCTCTCTCACGTCTCTATCACTCTCACTCACGATTCTCTCTATCAAATAACTTAAAAACACTAGGTAAAAAAATATAAGAAAACAAACGAAATCAATCACGTAGGCAAAGAGAAGTTTGTCCGTCGAGTTGGTGTTGACTCTGAGGGGATTTGGACGTAATTTTTTTAGAAGATTTTGGGCAGAATGTCGAGGTATGAGCGTCATAATAGTTATAGGTTTTCTTACTCTTGGTCCCTTTCCCAAGATACCCTTAAGGCTCAGATGAATATACTCGAAAACTAGGGTTGTTCCCGTTCTTGTCGAACTCATTGTCCTTAGTGTCCCTTTGATCTCAAAGTGAAATAGGTTAGAGATCATGTTGTTAGTATGTTTGCTGTTATTTTAAGTATGAATTTTGATTTTCGTGATAATATGTTCTTGATTATGTGTTTGGAATTGTAAGCATGTTAAGTTATGTCAATCGAAAGTATGCAAAAAATGATATGTTTATATGGTTGAATTTTATGTGCAAATGTTTGTGTAAATCAGAAGGTGTAAAAGTGGTGTAATGTTGCTAGATGAACTGGTAATTCTTGGTTGAATATAATCATAAAAATATTAACACTTAAAGATGCACGAAATGATCCATGAAACGCCTTAAGAATTAATATATGAATGATGATAAAAAGAAGCTGAAAATAGTGAAGAAATTCCAGCATTTGGTAGGTTGGGTTAGGCCAAAAAAAATGGTACAAAATGCAATTAATAATGAATGTAAAATAAATGATATCACTAATGATTAAACCCAAGACATCATTACATGAAAGCTACAAAAAAAATCAACAAAAGATTAAGACAAAAATGGTTTTGAAGAGACTAAATTTCCAACCTGCTAGAAATTGTAGTCTCGACCAACTTCTAAAAAAATGAGCTTCGTTTAAACTTTTTTTAAATGTGAGGTCATTGCGGATTGAACCCATGACATCACTAAATGAAAATTTCTAAAAAACTTTGTGAGAAAAATGCAAGGAAAAAGAAGATGTGGTGAGTGGGACATGGCCATTATATTTACTAGAAGTGTTGGGACATGGGCCAAGCTCAATCTAAAAAAAATTGAACCTAAAACTAAAACTAAAAATAAAAAAACAATCATGTCACTATCATTGGAAGAATGAGGACTCCCAACTGCTACTGAATTGAAGATGTGGAACCGATCTATGCGTGATATGAGTGCTGAGGACATGAACCCACATTACGGGAAGATGCAGTGTAGATTATGCATCAATACTTGAAAGGTAGTAAGCATGTAGGATAGAGTATAGCTGAATAATAATTATGATTGAACAAGAAATAAAGCAATAACATAATCTGAACATGATAAATTTATTCAAAGAACTGTACATGACTAAACTGAATGGAGTGACAAAGTTTATAACATGATGAGACTGAATGTTGAACTACACTAATAACATGATCAATAAAATGGAATTTGAATGAACTTTAAGGGATCTAATAATAACTGACATAAACCCACAGAAGCTAAATGTGGAGTCCGATGCATATGCCTCAACAAGAGGACCCAATATAACTTGACAAAAGCTATAGAGGCATGCTGGCATAATTACTAAAATGATACGTACAGAGGGGACTTACAACCTATGGGGCACGTAGTTCTGAGATTACGGTATCCGACCCCTGTCCCCTCAGTATTAAGCTTTCCATATTATTAAGTAATTAACACTTTAAGACTGAAATGTTGTAATATTAGATAGCTCAAAACTTACATGCAAACTGAGAATGCAACATTTATGTACTCATAATAATGCATTTGAAACTGGTATGCAACTAATAATAATTGACATTGCATATGTAATTCATGCACTAAAAGAACTACATAGCTAGGGTTCTGAGTTTATGCATGAAACCGACAATAACGATACTGAATTCATAATATACGATTTAGTTGATTCTAACAGCGAAACCCAACAATTTTAATATTCAAGAAACCCTGGGTCTAGATAACATTAATTGAATCAATATTTTGACTGAAATCTACGACCCAATGGGTGAAAGAAACCCACTACTTTGAACTAGCGTTGCTCAACCCCTTTCTCCTCTTACACTCAAATTTTCTAAGCTTTGATGAATGATCTAACTTAGGTAAGTTCTATTATATTTCAAGGATAAAATTGACCAAAACTATGTAGTTTATAGTTTAACTAACATAGTTTAAATGTTTAACACATCAAGAAATTACCAAAAAACCCTAACTGAACATAATCTGAACATGATAAATTTATTCAAAGAACTGTACATGACTAAACTGAATGGAGTGACAAAGTTTATAACAAGATGAGACTGAATGTTGAAGTACACTTATAACATGGTCAATAAAATGGAATTTGAATGAACTTTAAGGGATCTAATAATAACTAACACAAACCCACAGAAGCTAAATGTGGAGTCCGATGCATATGCCTCAACAAGAGGACCCAATATAACTTGCCAAAAGCTATAGGGGCATGCTGGCGTAATTACTAAAATGATACGTACAGAGGGGACTTACAACCTATGGGGCACGTAGTTCTGAGATTACGGTATCCGACCCCTGTCCCCTCAGTATTAATCTTTCCATATTATTAAGTAATTAACACTTTAAGACTGAAATGTTGTAATATTAGATAGCTCAAAACTTACATGCAAACTGAGAATGCAACATTTATGTACTCATAATAATGCATTTGAAACTGGTATGCAACTAATAATAATTGACATTGCATATGTAATTCATGCACTAAAAGAACTACATAGCTAGGGTTCTGAGTTATGCATGAAACGGACAATAACGATACTGAATTCATAATATACGATTTAGTTCATTCTAACAGCGAAACCCTACAATTTTAATATTCAAGAAACCCTAGGTCTAGATAACATTAATTGAATCAATATTTTGACTGAAATCTACGACCCAATGGGTGAAAGAAACCCACTACTTTGAACTAGCGTTGCTCAACCCCTTTCTCCTCTTACACTCAAATTTTCTAAGCTTTGATGAATGATCTAACCTAGGTAAGTTCTATTATATTTCAAGGATAAAATTGACCAAAACTATGTAGTTTATAGTTTAACTAACATAGTTTAAATGTTTAACACATCAAGAAATTACCAAAAAACCCTAACTTAACTACTATCGGGGTCACTAATGGATGGGACAGACGGACCTTCTGTTGATCGATAGTCCTAGCTGGTTAATCGTCAGTCGTGACTGGGGGCTGACTAAGGGTGTTGATCCATAGACACGGGTTATGGTCCATGGGTCCAACCATGGGTCGAAACTTCAACAATTTCCTAGGGGGTTTTATGGGAAGGTTGCAGATGCGAGTCACAGACCAGCAACATGGGTCGTGGGTCACCTACAATCCATGGATGGAAACCGTGGGTGGCACCTGCAACTTCTGGAAATCCACATTGAGTCTATTTTTGAATACGTGGTTACAATTAAGATTATATGGAGGCATGTCCCAATATCTCTATTCAGTAGAGACTTTTCAGACATAGTAGTAGATTCAACTCGAGTTTTAAAGTGTTGTTTCAGTCATCACTAAAGTCTTATTATTATATAACATATATTCAGACTAGTTGGGTTTTTCCGTAGTTCAAATATCAACTGTTTTTAGCTTCCGTATAGTACATGTCTTACTTAGTAATTTTCATGATGCTTTGATTTATTCAAGACTCAGGGTCATCTTGGGGTCACTCGTGATCTTGTGTTATGTCTAGGGGTGTTTTATTAGGTGTATTTATCTCCCCAAGTTGTCAATATTTTACCATAAGTTTGTTTAAGTAATGAATCATCTTGAGTCTATTATCATGATTTTATTATACTTGCAATGATTATGCACTAAAACATGTAATTACAAGTTTCAGGAACTCTCAAGAATCTTGGAGTCGAATTGAAGAAAATAGATTCAAAGGCGTGCGAAAAATAGACGAAAAATAGACTAAGTATGGAATCACCTAGCCATGGCGTACTAAGATGCGCGTCGCGCTAGGACTGAGAGGTTAGATTCTCTTTATTGTCATTCTTCTAGGCATTACATGCCAATGTGGGAAGTTCTGAGGCACCTGAATGGTGCTCTGTTAGGCGCGACGCTCAAAGGAGGAGACTTCAGAGGCGACAAGTTACGCCCGAACGAACAACTTCCTTGGTTATGAAACAGGATGAAATATAAATGCCCATAATTATTCTATATCCTTCCTCAACGATGTACCTAGTATCTAAATGGAGAAGGCGACTAGAGGTATGAACCCGACTCATACAATTAATCATGTAAACCAGTAACTTGATGACTAAAACAAGTTCTAAGCAAAGAATATAATACATGAGATTTGTTGCATGTTGTAGCGCTGGAATTGTCTTCTACTTTCTTGAAACATCATCTTGAAGTCATTCAATATTGGTTACTTTTTATGCATAAAAAGTTGAAGTTAACAATCATCACAATTTTTGAGAACAGTTACTCTTATTTTATTTTTAGAATTGAGTGTCAAATATAAGTTTATCATAAATCCCTTTGGAACGATAATTCTTTTCTTTAAGAATATAAATTATTTTTAGCGATCACGTACAAGTGCGTGTATATTGAGGAAGAATTAGTTTTTGGAGCCGCTTTCAGGGACTTAGAAATTGATTTATATTCGATTGCAGGAACTTGATTTTGAAATTTGTCGCGGGAAGGAGAACTTGTCAAACTAGACAGCGAACCCGAAAGAGCTTTACTCCAATGCAGAAAAATCAATCGAGGGATCAAGGAGAATTAGGGTTAGGTCTTTGGGGAAACAATGATGATAATAACCAGGATAACGTGAATAACCTAGAGAATTTAAACAACCAAGATAACTTGAATAAATAAGGGGTACAGATACATCCATGTTTACCCTTCGAATAAGAAGTGTAAATGGTCGATGTCGATTTACAAAACTAAACTAGAGTAGAAGTCGATCCCAAAAAGAATTTTTTGACAGATAATGTTTCGTTGACGCGTTTAATCGAATGTTGTTATTATCTCCAAAATAAATAATAACGGAAAGTAAATTGTCTTTAGTTGAAATGTTATATGTGCAAAAAATGCAATCAAACTCCAGATTAATGACTAACAGATTATTTCATTGTAAAATTGATTCAATTGATTAAGAGAAATCGACATCTTGTTCACCATAACGTTAGTTTTAGTGTTCTTCCGTAATTTAGTTTTAGGTGATTCGATACTTACAAAAATCACTGTGACTTAATTTAATCTGACACTTCTCGTGTCTAATCAAACACCGTTCACTCACATCTTCTCATCCTTAGGTTGGTACTAACATTGACCCTTGCGTCCAATGGTTCAAGCTGAAAGTAATTTTCTCTCGAACTAAAGCTTCAACTCCAATTCATTAGTTTAGGTAAATTTTTTCATAACTGATATTTTTCTCTTGAACAAATACCAGATACAAGCTCAATCTAATGCGTGCACACATCAAATTATATAGATAATAAAATCTAAAACAACAAACTATAAACACTGAATGCCTTTCACTCATTTTATGAAATTATAGTTATAACTACATCATGGATCCCACAACCTCATTCGTGGTGTTTAACCTTTCATGGTTTCACAAAAACAAACAACAATACCTAATAAATACATGATATGAGTACTTAGGAGGATAATCAGCAAACCAACAATCACTTCAAATAATCTGTAACAAGAAATCTTAACTTTAAACTAAATTCAACATCCAAAATTGAATATCAGAAGATGATGATAATGGAAACATGTTAGTTGTTCAAGCAAAGATAAAATAAACACATGAAAAATTCCCTAATATATTCAAATTAATCATTTAAAATAGAGTCCTACTCGAAGTAGGACTGAAATGTGGGGCCCTTCACGAACAGCTTTGTGACCCGTTAAGGGCTTTATAATCAGTGAATCCTTCTATGATTTTTACGTAGAATTTCCTAACTTGGGTCATCCATGCTTGCACTCTGGAAATTGCACCACGGACAACGCCAGAGAAAGTTAAAGAAATCACGGTCCGTTTGAGTGTCTGTGGTCTTCACTTGGAATTCCCCAACATGTGTATTCAATGCCACCATACAGGAAATGGCATCACGGACAAGTCCACAGACCGTTAAAGAGAACACGATGTGTTTGGGTGTTCATGATCTGCACTTGGTTAAATCTTATTTCCACTCCTTGACTCCTGGTAATTGGTTCACCTTTTACGGACCATGTCACAATCTGTCTTGATTCCCACGGCACATGTAGGCATCCGTGATCTCTACTTGAATTATCAACAAACTTCCCTAAGCTGCAAACCTTTTGTATATCAACTACGAGCACTCTCACGGCTCGTTAGAAGGACCACCACCCGTCAAGGGATCCGTGGTCTTCAATTTGGACATCAATTTCTCAGATCTCGACCTGCATTTTCTACCCAAGTTAGGATCCGTGGTCTTCACGACAATAATTTTTTACCTGCACAAACACCACCAAACACATCAGATCCATATAAACACACCTTATTTTAGTACTAACTTTTAGTTTTAAAGTGTCAAATGTGCCAAGATTACGGGGTACATTAACACCCTAAATTTAGAACCATTACTTGTCCTCAAGTGATGAGAAATCAGTACAATCAACCCTCAAATCATTAACAAACTTTTGACACTACACAACAACTATTTCAAAACACTATTTGTATCCCAAAGCCCTGAATCTAACATTCAAGGATCAATATATGTCGCGTCATTACTCAAAGCCAATCATGCTTATACATGTGAATTACCAGCTCTTACAATCAACCTTAAAATGCAAACATTGAGTCCTCACACCAAAGAAGTCCCTCAGTCATGATAGTTGGGATTGAGTACTTCTAATGACCTGTTTAGTCGTTTTGAGCAGCAGATTTTTATTCTGGAAAATCGGCTGAGGAAACGGACCCCACGACGGAACGTCACAGGCACGACGGACCGTCGCAGGGTCTCGTTTCAGCATACTTAGAAATTCTGAAATTGGGTACTGAAAATCGACTCTCTGTAATCGGTGACGGACCTGCAGGACGTGCCGTCACATCCACGACGAGCCGTCGTAAGCTCCCGTTGCAAA
>NC_028640.1:11315888-11323898 GCF_001406875.1 Solanum pennellii
TTTGTTTTATTTAATGAGTTTAAGTCTTCCGCATTATTTTCTGTTGATATATGTTAAAATGATAAGGGTTAGATTGGTTGGTTCGCTCACATAGGAGGGAAATTGTGGGTGCCAGTCGCGGCCCCGGTTTTGGGTCGTGACAGTACTATACTCCCGCTCTCAAAAAACTTGTAACACTAATAACAAACTTCGTAGGCTTGCCCATGGTTTGTACGCTCTATCTTTCAATACCTGGAATAGGATCACAGTAAGACTTTATTGGCTTGTAATATAGGCTCAGGCTAGGGAATGGATATTTGGTTTCGTAAGTGAATAGTACCTTGGTTTTCCAAAGTTTAGTGTTTGCATAACTCTTCTCTGAGTGACTCCCTCTTTTTCTCTACTTGGAAAATTTCCCGTGCTTCTAACGGGATTGAACTATTTTATTAGGCTTACATATAATCATTTGATAATATTTGTATTTTTGATATATAATTGGAAACAACTTTTATCTTAAGGGAAAGTGTTTCTCCGAAATCTTAAATTGTTACATTTAAAAAAAGAAATTATCTTTGACATACATAAACTATGAGTCATACATAGATATTAAGTATAAGAAAGAAGTCTAAGAAAATCTCACTGGAAATAGTTCATAAGATGTAATGAAAATTATTAAATTCTAAGAAGTCATAATGAACAATATTAGAAGTTGAAAAAGAGATCAGAAAATGTTGAACAACAACACTCCAAAGTAAAGTGGAATATCAAGTCCATACAAGATCATAATTAACTAAATTCAAATGGACGATCTTTGACTCCTTTTTTATGAACCTCAATCAATCTTTTTTTAATTAATTTATGCCATATTAAGTATATGCTAAAAATGAAAAAAATTTTGTTATTATGATAAATGTTTTTTTGTCATTGTCTCAAAATAGTGATTACTCCCTGCGTTTCAAAATAAATGACCATATTTCCTTTTAATTCTATTTGAAAAACAATGACCCCTTTCATTTTTTTGCAACACTTTAACTTTAACTTTCAACATGACATGTTTAAGACCACAAGATTAAAGGGCATCTTGATACATTTGACATAACTTTAATTTAGAACCACAACATTTAAAAGTCTTCTTTCTTTTCTTAAACTCCGTTTTAAGTTAAACTAGGTCATTCTTTTTGAAACGGAGGGAGCGGCCCAAACTTATTTGGATTAAAAGATAGTTATTGTTATAGCTATAGTATACAGTTACAAAAATATAATGCAATTATCAACCAAGTAGTAGTTGGCATCTGAATGTTCACAATGGGATATACTAAACATAAATTTTGACATATGACATATTAAAATCTCACAACTTCATTTTGTGAGCACTTGAGCACAAAAATATCAAGAAATAGTAATAAAGACGACCTTAATTTCCTAACAATCAAGAAGAAAAAGGCACATGCTTAATATAATTTTCAAAAAGAAAGTCTTTCGGGTAGTATCCAAGTTTACCATTCACAAATTTAATTGAAAGAAGCTTGAAAGAGTTATTACTTCTTTATCAAAAATTAAAAATTTTATCAAAAGAATGAGTTATCACTACAACAAAAATGATCTTTAATGATAACCAATAGCTTAATTATAATTAAATATGTATCTTTAGAGGCAATCGGTATATTCTTTAAATGTCCATAAAGTCAATAACATTATTGAATTCAACGGCAAATTAAATAATGTCGTTAAAGGTTTTAGCACTCTTTGTGAATGTGCATATTTATTGCCGATAGAAAATATTTTTGTCATAGTGTAATTTGGACATTTGTTAGTTTCACGAAAACATGATCTCTTATTATGCTGAAAATAGAAGAGAAGAAGTATGACAAATTAGTTAATGTGTAGTAAAAGATGTGGACAAATTTTCTCTATACAAATATTCTAGAAATAGTTCAATATCATACAAAATATTTGTATCTAAGAAAAAAAAATCAAAATAATATACTAATTGTGGCAAGCAAGAGAGCAATCATTTTGGTTCATTTAATAAACCTCATCATTGGTTGCCGTATTAGTTATCAAATATTTATTGTTGTGTGCTACCAAATATAGCACAATCCACAAACAATTTTCCCAAAACGACATGACGAAACCCAGTAAAACGGGACAAAAGAGAATATAAATTTTCAATCTTCCTCACTAGAATTTTGAAGATAATTCAAAAAAATTCAAAAAAATAGCAACAAAGATGTTGCAATAGATACATGAATCACTATGATTATAGTAAGAAAAATTGAGCTTCGTGAAATAAGAGGAAGAAAATTTTGAGAAATGAAATAAACTTTATTAGAAGCGTATTTACTGTATTTGAATTTGAATAAAATATAAAGTAATAATGACTGAAATAAAAGATTTGTTTACTAAAGAAAAAAATGTAATGAATTCAACCATTAGTCATTTCAACAGTGTTATGAGTTGTACACAAAGAGGTCGAAAAGTCGTAATGCCACACTGCAATTGAAATCAATGTGCTTTGTTTTTATGAAGAGGCATGTAGAAAGCGACAAAAGATAAGATCAATTTCCAAACATCCTTGCTGATACTTTGACATATTTAAAAAAAGGTCACCAAGATAGGAAAAAAAATTACCACACTTAGATGAATCACTATGACTTATAGTAAAGATGAAATCCATGAAAACTTTCAACAATAAAAACTCGATTCAAGTTTTTGAATTTTACTACCCTATTATACGGAAAAAACCCTACAAATTATAGTGGCAAAAATTCCTCTATTTATAGATAACATAGGGTAGTGTGAACAAATATTTATTGTGCCTTATCAGAAAGGTCACAACTCTTTGGAAAAGTTATAACCCTTCAGTATGGACGCAAGATTTCATAAAATTTATAATTTTTCATAAAAGTCGCAACTATTGATAAAAGTCACATTTTTCCAAAGAAGTTGCAGCTTTCCATAAATGTCACAATTTTTTCATAAAAGTCACAACTTTTAATGAAAAGGGAAGGCTAGTTTTGGAAATAAATAAATAAAAAAGGGAATTATGGTTTATGGTGTCACCACATAGGTGGGCTTAAGGTTCTCTTTATATAAATACTAGGTAAACTAACTGCGCTTCGCGCGGTAGTAAACTACCTCTATTAACTTACATCTCTTTTGAGTTTAATGAAATAACGTATGACCATTTGAATTAACGTCACAAAAAGTCCTTAAAAATCGTGTATGGTACTAATTTGCATTGTCGAAAGACATTCTTACTTGTTTTGGTTTCGACCTGTACCTTCAAAACATGTAAACCTTTATGATTTTTAATCTATTTTAAAAAAAAAAGATGTTTATTTATGTTGGGTCTGACTAATTTGTATCCATGAAAATAGTCTTTTTTACAACAATACAATCTGCATTATGTTTGTGACCTTTATTTAATAGAATATTAGAATGTTATAATATTGTCATTATTATTTATTTATTGCAGGATAACATATTGACAAACACTTAATCTTGATTTCAAATATTAAATTAATAAATACTCGAATTTGAAGTCACTATATCTAAATGCATTAATTCATATCCTCAAGTTAATTAAACACTCCCAATATTAAAATGGTACTCTTGTAGTGCATATTTTTTTATTAAGTAGAAAATGAATCTTTTAAAATGTTGTAAAGCACGGGCTATCTTATTTATTTTCAAATATAATTGAAAATACCATTTGCTAGAAATATTTCAATGAACACTTAAACAACGCAAATATTTTCTAATTTCACTTACTAAAATATTTTATTTGCCTCAAATTTTTCCGTTACCTTCCTCGATATTATATATGAGTTAATTTGGAAATAGTGTCATTAAATTACTACACAAATATTTGTGTGTGGTTGCATACGTGAAAATAGTTACGACAACTCTACTGATGAAACATCTTTATTTTACAAAAGTTTGTCAATATGTTACATTCTTAGTCTATTTGGTTTAGCTGATTTGAGAAGAGAGATATATTGAATAACTATGACTTTATTTGAACTTGAAACATAAACAGGAAAAAAACATTCAAATAAATTTAAACAATGATTAATTAGTTTTATATTAAAAAAAAAAACTACAACATGTGAATTCACCTATTATTCGGACAGTCTGCCCTCACAAAGTAATGAGATTCCAACATTGTAATTTCATTTATAATAAAGACTACAAAAGGGAAAAAAATAGAGAAATTCTAAATACCCTTTATCGTTTCAATACTGGACAAGGCGGAATAAACATATAATTTTACTTGTCTTACAATTGCAAAAAATAAGGCAAAGCAAATAGTCAATACCTATCTCGAGGATAGTAAAGTTGTCAAGCTTTAAGCAATGTGACTACTCCTTCAAATTTGAAGGTTCAAGTGCAGTACTTCAAATTCCTTGCATATGTCATCTTAAATGTCAACCACTATTTCCTTGTCCTTCAAAGTCACAAACTACGGCCTAGAAAATCACTTGTCAACCAAAACAATCTACCTTCACAATTCAATTAGGCATAAACGGTCAAAATTAAGACAAAGCAAAACTTATACAAGAGTAAGCAAACTGAGAAACTCCAAATATCCTTCTTTCAGTACATATGCATGTTTGCAGACTTTGTAATTATCCTTATTAAGTTTACCCATGATGGTTATCTTTTTTAGTTTGTACACCATTTACATTAAAGGTATCTTGTATGGCCAAAGGAAATGCTAAATGTATGCGATATACCTCGTCTCATATGACAATTATATGACATACATTCTCGAATATTTGTTCTAAAAGTTGAGATTCCCTCTTGCTAAAATTGATTATTATCAACATGATTCGCAAGAAAAATTACAAAAAAGCACATTGCCAAGGAGGGAATAAAATAACTTATTGTCTCCTACACTTATGCAACAACGAGCATAGAAGAAACACCTAAAATCTAGATAATTTGTAGCAATGCAAAAAAAGATTGAGAATGAAAATTGCATAAACATAATCAGACCTATAGGAAATTATGTAATGAACTCTAGTTTACTTTTCGATTTCAAAATACCATTGTAATGTTGTGGAATAGTTGTAAGTTGCTAGGGTTTTAATTTAAAATAAAGGATAGGAAAATATAAACTAATTTCTAGATGAGTCATAAACGTGAAAAGTAATTTAAAAAGAATGCATACATTTTTATTGCAACGACAATTATTTGGAGACAGAATCACCGCAACCCCAAATTCAGCTCATGAAAAAGGGATTGCTACTTACTAAAAATAAAATCCACTCACTTGATGAAGGGGGAGATATGCTACCCAGCATAGCAGTTGTAAAGAAAAATAGATCAGGTAGTACTTTTTTGTCGAGTAAAAAAATAAAACATAGATTTTAATTGTACATTCATTTTTCTTTTTTGGTACCATATGAGACTTTGACCTATAAGTAATGGAAAAAGTTTGTGTATATTTACATAGAGAATGAACTTTGTGGAAATTTACCTAAAGAATCAACATAAAATTATAACACTTAAAATCTATCGGTTACTAAAATTAAAACGCTATATTATCTTAAAAGAAAGATGAATAATGTAAAGATAAATGAAAGTTATTGCATCTTATCATTTTACCTTAATAACATAAACATAAATTTATGACGGTAAAATACGTACTATGATCTCCATTATACGCAATGGTGTCAACGAGTCACTCAACATGAGAAAAGTAGACAAATATATAATTGTGATGATGAAAAAGAAAAAGCAAAAGAGGTTCAAAATTATTGTTGTGTAAAATTAGAGGAAACATCTCCAATTATTGCAAACAAATGGTAGTTTGAACAAATATTTATTGTGTCTTATCGTAAAGATTTCGACTATTTGGAAAGGTCACAACTTTCATAAATGTGACAACTTTTTATAAAAGTCACAACTTTTCATAAAAGTCACAACTCTTCATTAAAGTCGCAAGTTTTTATAAAAATCACAATATTTCATAAAAGTTACAACTCTTCTTTAACGTCGCAACTATTCATAAAAGTCTCAATTTTTCATAAAAGTCACATCATTTCATGCAAGAGGATGACTGTTTTTGGGTAAGTCTTTATAAAAGTCTAACTCTTCACAAAATTTACATTTTTATATAAAAGTCACATATTTTCAAAAAATTAGAAGGCTACTTTTGAAAATAAATAAATTTAAAAGGAAATTATAGCTTGTGGTGGCGCCATGTAGGTGTGCCTAGTGTTCTCTTTTGTATATATATATGGTATGATGAGTGTTAGTAAAAAATATGGTTGTTTCAATGTTTTCTTTTGACCAAAATTAATAGTCTTCAATTGTCCAAAATAAATTGTCATCAACGTATAAATGACATTCATTCTCATACTTGTAACAGTTGTTATAGAAACGTTAGGAGCTTCTCTTTCATGGCTATATATTTCTCATAAGTTATTGCGGAGAATAGAAGTAGAAGAGAGAAAGTGATTTTTTGTATACCTCATATTCTTCCTCCTTTATTTTTGTCTGTTGGGTTTTATATTGAAGAATCTTAGTTAGTTTATGGTTCTTAATTTTATATTAGAAGAGTTTGTTGAATCCTCAGGGATACACCCATATCATGTGAAATAGCCTTAAGGACATTGTCTTTCGGCACGCCTTAAGCTATGAGAATTTCCTAAAAGAGTTATTGGTGAAGTACAAACTTTGCTGAATTCGGTACAGGTGTTCGTAGTGAAGGTATTTTTCGTAAAGTTTACAATACAATTGTTGTAATGTCTTACAGAAAATACCTTCATCACCAACACTTGTACTGAACTCACTAAACTATACGCTTCACCATGAATTTTTGTACGAACTTCTCATAGATTGAGGCGTGTTGAGAGACACTGTCCATAAGGATATTTAACTCTGTATAGGTGTATCCCCCAAGATTCAACAAGTTCTTCTAGTTTAAAACTAGGTTCCAGAAACTAACAAATTAAAGATTTAATCAAAGAAAACCTAAAACTAAAATATATATTGACGTAGGAGGAAACAATTATGAAAAAATACATTCCTTTCATTACTTTCATATCTATATATTTCGTTAAGAAGAGAATATATGTATGTACATATATACTCAAATCATTTCCACGTTCAAACAATAACCTTCCAACATTAAATATGGTAAAATACTAATCACCATTAATCCATCAAAGGTCTTGCATTATCATATATTAATGACAAAAAATGGTTAGGCCATTAAAAAATATAATAACATACCTTTAAAGATATAATAAAAATAATGATAATGTTTAATATAATAATTAATAATTTATTTATATAACGTTTCTATTTGAGATATTATCTTATTATTTCAACAATCCCCTACATATCTCAAAATGAATAATAAAGAATAGAATAAAGTAATAAGTTTTGGTGGGTTTTCATATATGAGTCTAACTATAACGACCCATAAAATCAATAAGTGAAACTACAGCCTAACGACCTTGTGTTGAGTTTGTAATGAGGTTTCTTATCTTGTAATATTGTCCCGAGCTAAGGAGTTTAGTGATTCACCGTAGAGTAACATTTAGACTCCGTGTTAAAAGGCCTTTTGTATGTTGGTTAAGGGTCATAGGGCTTGTGCCAAGCCAAGGAAGGAAAGCCCTAAGCCAAAGGCCAAAGTTTCCACCCTTGCCTATACATTGTCCCACGGCTCCACAAACCACTTCACGGTCACTTGTCTTCACTAGAGACCGTAGAAATGGTCGTGAAGGTCACTTTGTGGCATGTGAGGTAAGGTACTTTGGTCAAGCTACTGCCCCAAACTTCACGGTCAGTGGTCTTGACCACGGCCCGTAAAGTTGGGCGTGAATATGCCTTAGAATTTTAGGGCTTGGCAAGGCAATGTAACTCACTTCCTAGAGGACCACGGGCCGCGGTGCCTCTTCACGAGCCTTGGAGTTTGTCGTGGTGCCTGACGGAGCTGCCTCAGTTTGGGTTTTTTAAGTAATTTCAGTTTAAGGTTTTATTATGTGGGTTTAATTTTAAAAAAAAAAAAATATA
>NC_028640.1:11324399-11332573 GCF_001406875.1 Solanum pennellii
TATATATATATAGTTTTAGGTATTGAAAAATTCCTTTAACTCATTGTTTTGAAACTCCCAAATCAAAACACCAAAATTCTTTCTATATATATATTTCTCTCTAACTTAAAGAACAAGAGGAAGTTGGAGAAAGGGTTTTGATTTAAGGTGATTTATTCTTCAAAATTCTTGGGAAATCTTAAACAAGGTATGGTGATCCTTCATTTTGGGTTAACTTTCACCCCAGAGTAAATTTCAAAGTCTTCAAGCTTATGAAAAACATAGGGTTTTACTCAATATGATGGGTTCCTTCACCGAATGATTTTAAAAGGTTCCTAATGGCATATTATGGTTATATTGTTGTTAAATTGATGATTTCATATGCAAATACTCTTTGAACCTATGATTTCTCTCTATTCCTAATTTATGCCTTTAAGAATTTGGTTGGTTGATAATGAAAGCATGTGAATAGAACTTATTTAAATGGCTTTAGATTTTTCAAGTATGTCATTACCCATGATTAATTGTGGTGAATTTTTGTTGTATTGTAATTGGAGATTATGGACTTGAAGGAAAGATATGAGAAGTTACTTGTTGATTTTGAATTGTGAACTTGATGTTGATCCACTTGAAAGGTGGAGGTGTTTACTTAATGTATATATCTATTGTATTATATGTGTGTGAGATCTCTATGAATGTGTTATCCCTAGAATTAAATATACCTATAAATAAAGAATGAATGAATGTTGAATTGGATATGGATGCACATCGTAAGTTGAGGCGGAGTATCTAATAATTATTTCTACATCCCTTCCAAATGAATGAAAAGTTGGGTTTGAGATGGATGCGCATTTGTAATTAGAGGCGAAGTGTCTAGTATAAATTTCAGTATCTTCTTTGATGCATCCAATGAATAAATGTTTGAAGCAGATGGATACTCATCCATGAGTTGAGGCGGGGTATCTAGTAGCAATATGTTGTCCTAATATTGAACTAAAGAATAAAGTACTCTATGGGAATGTAGGCTAAGCACCGAGTGGATATTGAATGAGATGGATGCTCATCCATGAGTTAAGGTGGGATATCTAGTAGATATATCTTAGGATGGGTGCCCATACGTGACTTGAGGCGGGGTATCTAATAGCATCTCCCTTATCCCATAAACTATGCGCCCACATAGGTCTAGCTAGTGGATCCACTTAAGCTAAATACGGTTTACCTTAGACAAGTAAACCATCTCTTAATGGTTGGGGCTCTATGATACCGGATTCCATGATCTAGATACATGGTCTATGTAAATTAAAATCTTATTCACATCATGTGAGATGTGAACAATAGTTACTTCAGAGAATCTACAAGTGAGGGTAGTAGTATGGGATTATATCCACACATTGAACGAGTATGCTTTGATAGGAATATAGAGAGTTGTCTAAGTCTTAATGGATAATTTGTGAAAGCCTCCTAAATTAAGTAATTAAAGAATGTTGAGTCTTAAATGATTAAAGTGATATGCATGCTATTCTTGGGTTACATGATGATTTATTTTCCCTTGTTTGGACTAATCAAATGTTATGTTTCCTATGTATGAATATCGTGTAAAGGTTAAAAGGAATGATTGATATATTCGCTTTGGTGGCCAAAATGTGGTTCCTTAGTGTGGATGCTGATATGGGACATTATACACACATTGAACAAGGTATAGCATAAGGGTTACTTGAGGTAAAGATCGAAGCTAAAGGTATGGTTTCAGGTCGTTTGTACTTCGAGCTCGACAGGATCATGAGAGTTCCCCGGATACAATTATTAGTAAGTAATGATATTTTAGCTAGTAGTTATGCATTACTTGATATTAGTTGTTTCATTGGAAATTGTAGTACCCGTAATGCAACTACCACAAGTCATTGATTAATGGTTGAAAGTTGATGTTTCTCAAAGCTAAAACCATTGTTTAATGACGCCCTGGTTTCATTATTTTGTTCATTTGTAAGAGAATTAATGTTATTAGAAATGTTGGTTCTGTGTCTAAACATGCTTTTGTTTTATGTGTGAATAGAATGATATTCTTGTTGTCTAAAGTTAGATATCCATTGTTGAATGAAATATCTAATACATGGCCACTAATTATTAAACTTTTGGAAGAATATGGTCAGTGAAACTGCTGCAAGATGAAGACTTGGAAACTCTATTCCTTGGGGAGTATCAAATGTAATACTGATAGATGCAGCCAATTAGAAAATCCTTGTCTTAGTGTATTGACATTATTATTAGGAATGATGAAGGTGATTTCGTATATGCTAAAACATATAAAATAGGAAAAATTTCATTGATCACAAAGAAAATCTTTGATGGAGGTTCCTTGGATTTTTTTTTATGGATGTGAGGAACATAATGTTTTCAATGCACAGTAGGAATGTGAAGTTGTTTCATACATTCAAAGAAGGGGATTGTTATTCATTTTGCAGGCATAGATACATAGAGATACTTCAACATACAGTAGTTACCACAAAAATCACAAGTCCATCATTCAATTGGAAAAGAATCAAATCCCTATTTCGACAATAAAAAGATAGAAAATAGGGGATTTACAACAGATGGACATATGACAAGTTGATACGCAATGGTATGACAAAAACAATTACAAGGAAATAACATCAACACAATGATACTACACTGCAACAAGAAAGAAAATAAGTAAATATTAGAATTCTTAACTCTTCAGATCTGAAATCATATGTGGTGGTATTAGCTTCGACGGATCTCATCCCATGTATGATCGATAAAACATGGAGAATAATTCTCTAATATTGGTTTGAACTGAAATGGAAGTCCAATCTATTTCTTATAAAGAGTGATTTGTGTGTAGTCGCATCCATCGTGTAGCTTGATCCCAGCTAAGATGTTCACTCATCATGTTTTAGAAAACTTCTTGGGTGTTCATAGCGTCGGTGAGAGCCTTTTGATGTATAAGTGATTACACTCCGAAATTGGGTGCATTAATGATTTTAGCTAGTCTATTGGAGTCGATTTTAGTAAATGCAGACATTAGGAAGACATTCCATTGGAGAAGATGAAGCCTCACGGACACACCAATTTTGGGAACTATTTTCCAAATTGGTTACTTACTCCTTGTTTAATTTTTTTATTTTATTTTATTGTTGCTTCTTTCCTACGGGCTACTTTTGGGTCTTGGGCCATTTATTATCCCTTTGTTTTTATTTAATAATAAAACATATGTTTGAATTAATTATTCAAGAAAATTTGTATTAGTTTATAGCATCATTTACTAATCCATTTTTGTCTTATTGCATGTGAAACTCTCCTCGAGTCCTCATGGACTTTAATCCAACTCCTCGCACTTTCTCTTCGAGCCATAAAGGCTCAAAATATCTTTCTCGAGTCGTCCAGACCCCCTCAAAACTAATGAACAGGTTGAAAGCAACAATTAGGTTGCTGGAAAGTTAAATTGTAGGATTCCAAAAGGTTAAAAAGGGGACAATATACTGCTGTATACACCGATAAAGAGTATGAACATATGATACACAGGTTGAAAAAATTATACAAGTGCTGATAAATTGATCAGGGGAAGCATACATTCCGAATACATCCCAACATACAATAAAACTGATTGTATACAAGTCATATACATCAGTATGCATCAAAATGTGTACCAGATTTTTAAGAGAGAAATGGGCCAAAGTCCCTATCAAAAGTTGCTACAAGATTTTTGGGTTAATTGGGCCTAAGAGTCCATTTTTTTGCTGAATTTGGGCAAAGAGCCCAAGTCCAAATTCCTCCCTACTCCTCTCCTCTTTATTTATTTTGCTATTGTATTAACTTATGTTTCATTTGTTAAATTTTTGTTCCCCAAAGTTAATTATTTCTCTTTTTCGTATTTAAATACAAAATATTTATTTTTATACTCTATATTTAGCTTTATTTTCACTATTAGACTTGTCAAGCATTTGAGTTTTCCCTTTTAGAGGTTTCCTTCTAAGTTTATTCTCTTTAAAATAATCAATTAAAATATAATAGTAATATTAGTCAATAAATAAACAACAAATTGATTTTACTTTATTTAGTCAATATCTAAAGAAATTATTTTAAAAAATCATTTAGTCAAATCGCCGGACAACCGCGAGTTAACGGACATTCCGAGGGCCTAACACCTTCCCGGAAGGTATATTTGAACTTCAAACCCTTTTTAATCGATTTTTATCTGTTTAAATCTTTTGAAAATAATAATAAATTTTCTGGATTTTAATTAAAAAATTGAGTGGCGACTCTAGCAATTAAGAAAATTAACTTCTCCTAAATTATAGGATTAATTGATTTTTTCGAAACTTAGTCATTTTTTTACTATTATATATATTTTAAGTAAAACAATCATCTGGTTTGGTTATAGAAAGTTTCTGGATTTACTCGACAACGGGACTTAGGAAAGACACACTCATACATATTTGAGATGAAGGCAGGTCATATGAACCCGAAAGGGAACTTCAATAAAAAAACTTCACCGACTGCTAACAACATGGAACGAGCAGAATGAATGCATCAAGATAATCCAAAACTTAAAACAACACGCATATAAGTATACCCAATAGATTTACTCATAGCTGTAACAACATAAATGAGTAGAGAGACAACTGAAACGTTAACGAAAACACAATACAATGATGTTAGACTACTAAAGGGAAGGCCCATATATCAGAAATTCAAAAACCATATGCCAAATTTAAAAACAATAACAAACTTAAAATTAAACCTTCACCAGGAAGCGGATAGTCTCGAAACTAAAGGACCCATATACTTCAGTCATGGCTTTGCTAAAATAAAATAAATCGGGGCAGATCATAAACGGGGAAAGACATCAGAGTTCATGCAAAACTGTGACCGATTTTTCACATAAGCATAAAGAAAAGTGTTAGCAAAAGGTCATGATTTTTTGTCACGACCCAAAACGAGCCGCGAGTGGCACCCACACTTATCCTACTATGTGAGTGAACCAACAAATTTAAACCCCAACATAATGCGGAAGACTCAAAATCTTATTAATAAAACCAATAAATAAACATCCTAAAATTTATCAACTATTATCCCCAAAATCTGGAAGTCATCACATCAAGAAAATCTATCAAAAAAAATTACTAAGTCTAAGAATATTTAAGAACTAAAATAAAGAATAAAACGGTAGTCCATGTCCGAGCTTCAAGGACATCAAGACGTGAATGAGAGAATCCAGTCCGAGCTAGGAACAATAGCTCACCCTGAAATCTGACGTGCTGAAGACTGGCTAGAGTTGCGGACGAGAGGAAGTCACTGGTGCACTTGCTGCACTCCATAAAACAACAAGAAGAACGAAAAAGTAGGGGTCAGTACAAGTACTGAGTAGGTATCATCGGCCAACTCAGAATAGAAAGCAATATATATCAAGTAATAATATAAAATCAACTACGACACTCAACAGGTGGAAACAACAAGTACAAAACCCTTTGACAACAACACCAAGCACATCTATGAGGGTTCAAGCCTCCACACCATACTCATTTGGGAGTTAGGTTCTTTAAATTGAGTATATCATCATAATTCAAAATTCATTCTCTTTATTCCTCTTGTGTCGGAACGTGACACTCTGATCCCCTAATACTACGTGTCGGTTCGTGACACCCGATCCATTAACCTCATTCTTTTAGTTCATCAAGCTTTCCTTTATACCAAGGCATCATCATTAATAGAGTGAGTTTAAGGTTTTTAAGATTCCACAGTATCATCGTAATAATCCATCACAATTTATATATAATCACAATCATGCAACAACACAATTAAGCGCATAGAAGACTTTACAATACCACCCAATACATATCAATCGCTATTTAGAGTTTACTATGAAATAGAATAAACCATAACCTACCTTCACCGAAGAATCGTGATCGAACAAGCTATCGCTCAATGCCTTTGCTTTCCTCTTCACTTCTCCCTCTCTCGTTCGTTCTCCCCTCTTCTCTCTGTTCTTTCTATTTTTCCTTCTTCCAACTCTTTTTCTTTTTACCCTAATTATCAAATAATTAAGTATAAAAGATGATAAAAGTAACCCACTATTTATTTCAAGGTTATCTCCTTTAACCCCCAAGTAATTAAATTATTCCCCTTACCCCACAAATTTCATAATTATAAGCATGAATAGTCCAAAACGCCCCTTAAAAACTCTCAGCAGAAATCCGACTCAGTCGAGGTTACGCCACTCGTGACGGCCCGTCGTACCTGCGACGGTCCCTCCTGCACGTCCGTCACAAAGTTCAGAGACTCAATTTCAGTAAAAGGTCTGTGACGGTCCGTCGTGGCTATGACGGTCCGTACTGCAGTTCCGTCGTGAAGTTCAGAGAGTTGATCCCAGTACCCAGATTTTCAGAGTTTAAGTGTTTTGGAACGATGACCCCCGACGGTCCGTCGTGACTATGACGGTCCGTCGATTCTTCCGTCGACTCAGCCAGTTTCTATCAAAATAATCTTGCTGCTCGAATCGACTAAACAGGTCGTTACAATAGATACCAATTTACCCATCGTTCGTCCCCGAACAATCACGGATAGAAAAACAAGGGAGAGAAAGAGTACCTGAGTCTGTAAAAAGATGTGGATATCTTTCTTGCATATCAACCTCATTCTCCCAAGTGGACTCTTCAACTTGCATATTCTTCCACTGAACCTTGATGGATGCAATCTCCTTTGATCTCAACTTGCGGACTTCTCTAGCTAGAATAGCAACCGGCTCCTCCTCATAAGACAAATTCTCGTCGAGAAGAACTGAATCCCAACGAATAATGTAGTTTCCATCTCCATGGTACTTTTTCAGCATAGACACATGAAATACCGGGTGCACTCCTGAGGGTCCTGGAGGCAACGCCAATCCACCTCCCCCACACGCTTCAAGACTTCAAATGGCCCAATATACCTTAGACTAAGTTTACCTCGCTTACCAAACCGCATCACCCCTTTCATGGGTGAAACCTTCAGCAAGACTTGTTCACCCTCCATAAAATTCAAGTACCTAACCTTTCGATCTGCATATTCCTTCTGTCNCTGCTCTGAGCTGCTAGAAGCTTATCTTGAATGAATCTTACCTTATCTAATGATTCCCTCAAAAGATCGGTACCCCAAGGTGTTACCTCAAATGATTCAAACCAACCAATGGGAGACCTACATCTCCTCCCATACAGTGCCTCAAATGGAGCCATATCAATACTTGAGTGATAGCTATTGTTGTATGAAAACTCTGCTAAGGGTAAGAATTTATCCCAATGACCACCAAATTCTATCACACATGCACGAAGCATATCCTCCAACACCTGAATCGTTCGCTCAGACTGACCATCGGTCTGAGGGTGAAATGCAGTACTAAGATCCAGCCTACTACCTAATTCCGCATGTAATGTTCTCCAAAACTTAGAAGTAAACTGCGTACCTCTATCTGATATGATGGAGAGTGGAACTCCATGCAATCGAACAATTTCTGAGATATAGAGTTTGGCTAGCTTCTCTGCATTGTAAGTCATCTTGACCGGGATGAAGTGAGCAGACTTAGTTAACCTGTCAACAATTACCCAAATAGAATCAAACTTACCCAATGTCTTGGGAAGACCAACCACGAAATCCATTGCAATCCTTTCCCACTTCCATTCAGGAATGGGCATTCTTTGAAGTGTTCCTCCAGGCCTCTGGTGTTCATACTTTACTTGCTGACAATTCGGGCATTGGGCAACAAAATCAACAATGTCACGCTTCATTCTGCTCCACCAAAAATGTTGCTTTAGGTCGCGATACATTTTGGTTGCACCAGGATGTATAGAGTACCTTGAACTATGAGCCTCTGTAAGAATAGTGTGAATCAAATCATCAACACGGGGCACACATACCCTTCCCTTAATCCTCAAAACACCTTCCTCATCAAGTATTGCCTCTTTAGCCTCTCCTCGCAATACCATATCTCGAATTCGGCTCAGCTTCTCATCAGTAAACTGCTTCTCCTTAATCTTGTCAAGAAAAGTGGATCTTGCCTCCACACAGGCAANCGAAGCATATCCTCCAACACCTGAATCGTTTGCTCAGACTGACCATCGGTCTGGGGGTGAAATTCAGTACTAAGGTCCAGGCTAGTACCTAATTCCGCATGTAATGTTCTCCAAAACTTAGAAGTAAACTGC
>NC_028640.1:11332802-11426563 GCF_001406875.1 Solanum pennellii
AAGCATAAGCAATTACATTTCTCTCCTGCATTAGCACTGCACCCAAACCAGAATAAGATGCATCAGAATAAACAATGAAATTTTTACCTTCCACTGGCAGGGTAAGAATTGGTGCAGTAGTAAACAAGGTCTTAAGTTTCTGAAAACTTTCTTCACATTCATCCGACCATACAAAGGGAATATTCTTCTTAGTCAAATTAGCTGCGAAGCAATAGAAGAAAATCCCTTGACAAATCAACGGTAGTAGCTAGCTAAACCAACAAAGATTTTTACCTCTGTAACATTAGTAGGTCTTACCCAACTCTTCACTGCTTCAATCTTAGAAGGATCCACCATCACTCCATCCTTAGAAACCACGTGCCCCAAGAAGGACACTGAATCTAACCAAAACTCACACTTGGAGAATTTGGCATAAAGCCTTTTCTCCCTCAACAACTCCAATACAATTCTCAAATGCTCCTCATGTTCTTTCCTTCTCTTTGAGTATATCAGTATATCATCAACGAACACAATGACAAAGAGATCCAGATATGGCTTAAAAATTCCGTTCATCAGACTCATGAAAGCAGCAGGGGAATTCGTAAGCCCAAAAGACATTACTAAGAATTCGTAATGCCCATACCTGGTTCGAAAGGCGGTCTTCGGCACATGTGCTGCCCGTATTTTCAATTGATGATAACCGGATCTCAGATCAATTTCAGAGAAGACACAAACACCTTGTAACTGATCGAACAAATCATCAATTCGAGGAATAGGATACTTGTTCTTAATAGTTACCTTATTCAGCTGCCTGTAGTCTATGCACATCCGAAGGCTTCCATCTTTCTTCTTCACAAATAAAACAGGAGCACCCCAAGGGGATGCACTTGGTCTAATAAAACCTTTACCTAACAACTCCTGAAGTTGGGCCTTTAACTCCCTTAACTCAGCTGGAGCCATTCTATAAGGGGGGATGGAAATGGGGCGAGTACCCGGCTCCAGATCAATACAAAAATCAATATCCCTATCCGGTGGCATACCAGGAAGGTCTGCAGGAAACACATCCAAAAACTCACAGACTATCGAAACAGACTCAATCGAAGGTACTTTGGAAGTATCATCCCTGAGATGTGCCAAGAAGGCTAAACAACCTTTACTAACCATCCTCTTAGCGCGAAGAAAAGAGATAATACGGACTGGGGTGGAAATGTAGTCACCCTCCCACACTAGCGGATCTGTCCCAGGCTTGGCCAATGTAACAGTTTTAGCATTAGAATCTAAGATTGCAAAGTTTGGAGAAAGCCAAGTCATACCCAGAATTACATCAAAATCAACCATTTGTATGATAACCAAGTCTACATAGGTATTGCTCCCTACAAAAGTCACAAGGCAGGACCTATACACCTTCTCAACTATCACAGACTCACCCACAGGAGTAGAGACACTAATAGGCATGTCAAGCAATTCGCAATGTAAATCAAGACCAGTAGCAAATGCGGAAGATACATATGAAAATGTGGATCCAGGATCAAATAATACAGAAGCCATGCAATCACAGACCAAAAGATTACCTGTGATAACAGCATCAGATGTCTCTGCTTCAGACCTCCCGGGGAAAGCATAACAATGGGCCCTATCACCTGTCTGTCCATTGCCCCTATCATGTTGCGCCGCAGCAGTTCCAGCTTGCCCGCCACCCCGATTGATTGGGTGACCACCATTACCTTGGCCACCGCGTCCTCCAGAATGGCGGCCTCTCCCATGACCACCTCTACCTCTAACTATTGGGGGTCTGTAACTCGGTTTTGGACAAAACCTCCTAATATGTCCAGTGTCTCCACATCCATAACAGTCTCTGGAGTCAAGCATAGGTCTCTGTGAGAACGACGGAGTCTGGGGATAACCTCCAAACTCAGAGAATTGTTGACCGGTCTGCGGTGGACCCTCAGCTACATCCTGCAGGGAAGACTGAATATGGCGGTTTTGGTAACCTCCTGAACTCTGCCCTCTGGAGTAAGAACCTCTAAACTCACCTCTCTTACGGAACTTTTTAGATGTAGACGCCATGGCCAAGTCGTCTGGCTTCACCCCCTCTACTTCTATCACAAAATCAACCACTTCCTGAAAGGATTTTGCTGCAGCAGCTACCTGTAAGGCTGGAATCCGCAAATCTGACCTCAATCCCTTCACAAAACGGCGAATCCGCTCTCGTGGACTGAAACAAAGCTGAGGGGCATACCTAGATAGTGCACGAAATTTAGCCTCATAAGCAGCAACAGACATCCTTCCTTGCTCTAGGCTCAGGAATTCGTCTCTCCTCCTATCCCTCAAAGTTCGGGGTATATACTTCTCCATGAATAAGCTAGAGAATGATGCCCAATTCATAGGTGGTGCCTGTACTGGTTCACACTCAACATGCGACCGCCACCACCTTTTGGCATCCCCCTGAAACTGGTAGGTCATAAACTCTACCCCGAATCGTTCTACTATGTCCATCTTATGCAGCAACTCATGACAATCAACAACAAAATCATAGGCATCTTCAGATTCAGCACCCTTAAATACTGGAGGTTTTAACTTTAAGAACATAGTGAAAAGTTCGTGCTTATCACTTGTCTTTATGGACCCTGTAGTCAATCGAGGAAACGTGCCTATTTCCAATGAGGCATCCATGCGGGGAGCCACAGCGGCTGCATGTTGTACCCCCTGAACCTGAGGTGCTGGTGCAGAAAACACTGGAGGTGTCTGGCCCTGATCAGATAACCCGCTAAGATAGGTAAGAACCTGGTTAATCATCTCTGGGGTAGTCTGGGGTGGTAATTCCTCATCTTGAACCTGCTCATTTTCCCCTTCTTCACCCTCTCTCACTACCTCATCAGTCGGTGGAGGAGTCACTGCCCTATTACTAGCTGGACCAGGTGTTTGTCCTCTACCTCTAGAGGGCGTCCTCCTGCGACCTCTACCACGGCCTCTTGCCACTGCTCCTCCTCGAGCTACGGTCCCAATGGTTGGCTCAGACGCACCCTGTCCTGCCGGTGCTGGTGTTGACACAGTCGTTGCTCTAGTTCTAACCATCTGCGAAATAGAGTGAGGATGTCAGATACCAATTTGTATCACCTAGATACCAATTGGACCCAAGTAATAGCACGAAAGAAAGAAAGAATGGAGTTTTCCTAAAGTCCTATAGCCTCTCAAAGAAAAGTAAGGGCGTCCCCCTACCGTTCCTCAAGACTCTACTAGACTCGTTCTTGTGTGATGAGACCAACGAACCTAAAGCTCTGATACCAAGTTTGTCACGACCCAAAACGAGCCGCGAGTGGCACCCACACTTATCCTCCTATGTGAGCGAACCAACAAATCTAAACCCCAACGTTTACCAATATTTCAACCATAATGAACAAAATATAATGCGGAAGACCCAAAACTCATTAATATAACCAATTAAATAAACTTCTAAAATATAATACTTATCATCCCCAAAATCTGGAAGTCATCACATCAAGAACATCTATCCTCAAATTTCTAAGTCTAAGAGTAATTAAGAACTAAAATAAAGAATAAAACGATAGTCCATGTCCGAGCTTCAAGGACATCAAGACGTGAATGAGAGAATCCAGTCCGAGCTAGGAACAATAGCTCACCCTGAAATCTGACGTGCTGAAGACTGGCTAGAGTTGCGGACGAGACGAAGTCACTGGTGCACTTGCTGCACTCCACAAAACAACAAGAAGAACATAAAAGTAGGGGTCAGTACAAGTACTGAGTAGGTATCATCGGCCAACTCAAAATAGAAAGCAATATATATCAAGTAATAATATAAAATCAACTACAACACTCAACAGGTGACAACAACAAGTACAAAACCCTTTGACAACAACACCAAGCACATCTATGAGGGCTCAAGCCTCCACACCATACTCATTTGGGAATTAGGTTCTTTAAATTGAGTATATCACCATAATTCAAGATTCATTCTCTTTATTCCTCTTGTGTCGGAACGTGACAATCCGATCCCCTAATACTACGTGTCGGTTCGTGACACCCGATCCCCTAATACTACGTGTCGGTTCGTGACACCCGATCCCCTAATACTACGTGTCGGTTCGTGACACCCGATCCCCTAATACTACGTGTCGGTTCGTGACACCCGATCCATTAACCTCATTCTATTAGTTCATCAAGCCTTCCTTTATACCAAGGCATCATCATTAATAGAGTGAGTTTAAGGTTTTTAAGATTCCACACTATCATCATTATAATCCATCACAATATATATATAATCACAATCATGCAACAACACAATTAAGAGCATAGAAGACTTTACAATACAACCCAATACATATCAATCGCTATTTAGAGTTTACTATGAAATAACATAAACCATAACCTACCTTCACCGAAGAATCGTTATCGAACAAGCTATCTCTCAATGCCTTTGCTTTCCTCTTCACTTCTCCCTCTCTCGTTCGTTCTCCCCTCTTCTCTCTGTTCTTTCTATTTTTCCTTCTTCCAACTCTTTTTCTTTTTACCCTAATTATCAAATAATTAAGTATAAAAGATGATAAAAGTAACCCACCTTTAACCCCCAAGTAATTAAATTATTACCCTTACCCCACAAATTTCATAATTATAAGCATGAATAGTCCAAAACGCCCCTTAAAAACTCTCAGCAGAAATCCGACTCAGTCGAGGTTACGCCACTCGTGACGGCCCATCGTACCTGCGACGGTCCGCCCTGCACGTCCGTCACAATGTTCAGAGACTCAATTTCAATAAAAGGTCTGTGACGGTCCGTCGTGGCTACGACGGTCCATTCTGCAGTTCCGTCGTGAAGTTCAGAGAGTTGATCCCAGTACCCAGATTTTCAGTGTTTAAGTGTTTTGGAACGATGACCCCCGACGGTCCGTCGTAACCATGACGGTCCGTCGATTGTTCCATCGACTCAGCCAGTTTCTATAAAAATAATCTTGCTGCTCGAATCGTTACAATTCCGTCGTGAAGTTCAGAGAGTTGATCCCAGTACCCAGATTTTCAGAGTTTAAGTGTTTTGGAACGATGACCCCTGACGGTCTGTCGTGACCATGACGGTCCGTCGATTGTTCCGTCGACTCAGCCAGTTTCTATAAAAATAATCTTGCTGCTCGAATCGTTACAATTCCGTCGTGAAGTTCAGAGAGTTGATCCCAGTACCCAGATTTTCAGTGTTTAAGTGTTTTGGAACGATGCCCCCCGACGGTCCGTCGTAACCATGACGGTCCGTCGATTGTTCCATCGACTCAGCCAGTTTCTATAAAAATAATCTTGCTGCTCGAATCGTTACAATTCCGTCGTGAAGTTCAGAGAGTTGATCCCAGTACCCAGATTTTCAGTGTTTAAGTGTTTTGGAACGATGCCCCCCGACGGTCCGTCGTAACCATGACGGTCCGTCGATTGTTCCATCGACTCAGCCAGTTTCTATAAAAATAATCTTGCTGCTCGAATCGTTACAATTCCGTCGTGAAGTTCAGAGAGTTGATCCCAGTACCCAGATTTTCAGTGTTTAAGTGTTTTGGAACGATGCCCCCCGACGGTCCGTCGTAACCATGACGGTCCGTCGATTGTTCCATCGACTCAGCCAGTTTCTATAAAAATAATCTTGCTGCTCGAATCGTTACAATTCCGTCGTGAAGTTCAGAGAGTTGATCCCAGTACCCAGATTTTCAGTGTTTAAGTGTTTTGGAACGATGCCCCCCGACGGTCCGTCGTAACCATGACGGTCCGTCGATTGTTCCATCGACTCAGCCAGTTTCTATAAAAATAATCTTGCTGCTCGAATCGTTACAATTCCGTCGTGAAGTTCAGAGAGTTGATCCCAGTACCCAGATTTTCAGTGTTTAAGTGTTTTGGAACGATGCCCCCCGACGGTCCGTCGTAACCATGACGGTCCGTCGATTGTTCCATCGACTCAGCCAGTTTCTATAAAAATAATCTTGCTGCTCGAATCGTTACAATTCCGTCGTGAAGTTCAGAGAGTTGATCCCAGTACCCAGATTTTCAGTGTTTAAGTGTTTTGGAACGATGCCCCCCGACGGTCCGTCGTAACCATGACGGTCCGTCGATTGTTCCATCGACTCAGCCAGTTTCTATAAAAATAATCTTGCTGCTCGAATCGTTACAATTCCGTCGTGAAGTTCAGAGAGTTGATCCCAGTACCCAGATTTTCAGTGTTTAAGTGTTTTGGAACGATGCCCCCCGACGGTCCGTCGTAACCATGACGGTCCGTCGATTGTTCCATCGACTCAGCCAGTTTCTATAAAAATAATCTTGCTGCTCGAATCGTTACAATTCCGTCGTGAAGTTCAGAGAGTTGATCCCAGTACCCAGATTTTCAGTGTTTAAGTGTTTTGGAACGATGCCCCCCGACGGTCCGTCGTAACCATGACGGTCCGTCGATTGTTCCATCGACTCAGCCAGTTTCTATAAAAATAATCTTGCTGCTCGAATCGTTACAATTCCGTCGTGAAGTTCAGAGAGTTGATCCCAGTACCCAGATTTTCAGTGTTTAAGTGTTTTGGAACGATGCCCCCCGACGGTCCGTCGTAACCATGACGGTCCGTCGATTGTTCCATCGACTCAGCCAGTTTCTATAAAAATAATCTTGCTGCTCGAATCGTTACAATTCCGTCGTGAAGTTCAGAGAGTTGATCCCAGTACCCAGATTTTCAGTGTTTAAGTGTTTTGGAACGATGCCCCCCGACGGTCCGTCGTAACCATGACGGTCCGTCGATTGTTCCATCGACTCAGCCAGTTTCTATAAAAATAATCTTGCTGCTCGAATCGTTACAATTCCGTCGTGAAGTTCAGAGAGTTGATCCCAGTACCCAGATTTTCAGAGTTTAAGTGTTTTGGAACGATGACCCCTGACGGTCTGTCGTGACCATGACGGTCCGTCGATTGTTCCGTCGACTCAGCCAGATTCTATCAAAATAATCTTGCTGCTCGAATCGACTAAACAGGTCGTTACATTTTTAACGAAAAGATTAATGTTCACTTTGCTGACCATACAGGCACTATTTAAATACAATATTCAAATACTGCAACATATGAGCGTATATATGAACTATTTCAACTTTTATCGATCCTCAACAATAGATTTTAAATGCATTTGCAACGCTTATGAAAACACGCCAAGATAATAACAACAAACCAAATCAATCCATATCCGAAATCACTAACCAAGATCACATTAGTCAAAAGCCAAGGGGGCAGAAACATAGAACAAAATATGATTCACCACTTTCTGAACATGTCGAAAACAACACCCTTTTCAAACGAGCACATGATTATTAATTTAGACTAAGATAACAGGAGTCAAGAACAACATGGGAGTTACAATCATGCTAGCATAAACTCGTTACTCAAATAACGCCATGTTCGACATAAAAAGATCAAGGTCTTAACTTATGGAAACAAAAATGTGCGACTGGAAATTTTAATGACTATGAAATATATATGAGATTCAAACCCCAAAAAAATAAACCTTCCATCCTAAATGCTTTAATCAGCACACGATTGAACAAGATGGAACAACAAAGGATGCACAGAGAGCAGGTTCATCACACTACAGGCCAAACGAACGTAAAGAGGAAGGGACATAGCGAATCAAACCCATGATGCAAAGAAGTCACAACATTTAGCATAAATCCATAACTTTAACTTGATATTACATACAACTCGATGAACGACTAAAGATATATATATCATATCGAGAATTATAGACTGAGGAGTAGCTAACAACTAAGATACACCAAACAAAAAGCTTTTCAAATATGAAATTAATATTTCGAGAAAAGAAAGGATGCAAAGAAAATTATAAAGAAGATGAAACTACCTTTTTCGGGCAGCGAATAGGGACTACAACGAGTTATGATAAGAGGAATTCCACCTCTCGATAATTGGAGTATATCTGCGTATTTGGAGAAAACCAAATCCAGAAAACTAGCGCTACACAAGAAATTTATGGCCTCTTTGTTTTAAACTCTATATAAATTTGCGATCTTGAATGCTAATGTTTGAGTTGTTCCTAAAAAATATTCTATTTATGTAAAATTTTGCGCAACACTTTGTGTATCTCACTGAACTAAAAGAGAATATATATTTAGGGTGAGATTAGGGTTAGACTTTTGACCTTTCCCACTCCCTTTAAACCTTAAGTTACATCATTTTGACCCTAAATCATCATATTAGTCAGTTAAAGCTTAGATATATAATTAAAACATATCTAAGTAAAATCATTAAATCAAAACGTGGAAATTTAGAACCACGAGAAGAGAAAAAACTCAAGAACCCTAGTTCAAGAACACCAAAAGTTCCAGCAGTTCCAGCCCTGAAACTTAAGTATTTTCTGTGGATTTCATCACCAGGCATGTGGGATTTCACTAGTGGGTTCCTTTCACCCATTGGGTCCCTAGTTTTCAGTCAGATTCTTGATTTTCTTGTCATGATTAAACCTAGGGTTTCTAGAACTTTGATAGAACTTTATGAATTTATTAGTTTTATGTTCCAAATCAGATTATTTTGTTATTATTCATATATTTGCAGGAATTTTAGAACCCTAGCTTTGTATTTCTTTAATTCTTGAATTACACATGCTAGGTTAGATATTTCAGACACTTCAAATATACATGCCTCATTTTATAAATGCATAATTACCAAATTAATTGTTGCATTCTAAGTTTGCATGTTCAGTTTCGAGCTATCCAGTATTTACAGAAACTCATACATAAACAATAATTTACAGAATTCATTGCGAGTAGCATAATATCGAGTTGGACTAGGGTTTAGCGTACCCAATAGTCCCTGAACTACTAGCCAAGTAGGTTGTAAGTCTCCTCTTTGGGAAATCAGTTTAGTGATCATGCCAGCATGACTTTATACCTTTGGTGGGGTATATTTGGTACTATAGATGGGGCGTATACATCGGACTCCACATTTAGCTCAAGTGGTTTTAGCATCGGTTATTAGTATCTCCCCTAGTTCAGTGAGACTCTCTAGCATTAACCATCTATCAATATACTTAGTATCCAGTTTAAGTATGTTATAAATTGGTCATTGCATCTAGTTAATTCAGAATTCAGTTTATCATGTCAGATTATTTTATTTTCTTTTATGCTTGTTCAGTTAAGTTTTATTTCAGCATTACACTATCCTGCATGCTTAGTACTGTCACGACCAGAATCTATACCCCAGACGAAACCGGCATCGTTGACCTCTCAGAGGTCGCAGACAAGCCTACATACGTCACTCTTACTTTATCTAGGTTAATTTTAGCGGAAAAATTGAATGTTTTTGTTACCTAACATGCTTACTAAATATTCTATTACATATATAATTGTTCACCACCAACCATCTAACATTAAGATCATCAAATGAAAGAAGCAGTTTATTATAACGATAAAGATGTACTTGCCAAAATGGCACCCATACAATGTCTGAAAGAAAAAAGGAAAGAAACTCTAATGGAACATACTCCACTAGCTCAATCCTACATATAACATAGAGTGTAAATGGGCAACCGTCCTCGTAAGCTTGAGGTCCTATTAAGTCCGAATGAATACTCGATGTTTGGAGAGCTACAATATTGATCTTGTAGCTCTAGCGTCCACCTGTGTCTGCACCTAAAAGTTTAGAGTTGTATAGGGTTAGTACAGACTTTTACTAAGTAGGGATATATGAAAGCACACACTAAGGACATGCATGAGTAAGAATAACTCTTTCCTAGCAACATGATTATAGCAGGTCAAGTTAGTGGACTTGCCAAATTAAGATTAGGAAAGTGACTAGACTTTCCAAATTTGGATTAGTAATGCTATGCCATGAGTGTAACATACACCATCATACTTAACATTTTGCACATAGCACACAACAACATACACAAAGCACATATCATAATTCATATAACACATAATGTTGTTCACATCATTTAATCATATGCCATGAGACCTTGGAATCATGGACTTGACATTAAGACTTCCCAAAAATGAGGGCTCAACATATGAGACCTCAACTAGGGAGTCTTCATTAGCAAACACAGAGTCTGCTTCATATGCATTTCATTTCATTTAGTTCATAGGCTAGTGTGAACACCACCTATACCTAGGATGTAGTTTAAGATTTTCATCAGGTTTGGTGTGCAATGACCAAGAATGACCTATCGTTATTTGTTTAGTCTAACTCACCTATTGATCATCATGCCCTTAAAAACCTTAGGTACAATTCATTTCATTATGTGCTTCATTTCAGGCTGGTCTCATTCATTCATTCATTTAGAACTTAAACTTTAACCGACATAGATCCTCTCATCATTTACATTATCCTCATATCATGTTGTCACCGTATTCATTAACATAAGAACATTTGTTTTTCATAATTATTCACCCCTTTTTACGTGAATGTTAAATTCAGTACTTGACGATTTGTGTGTTTCACACTCTTACTTAACCATTCTAGGGTGTCATAATTTCATAACATAATATTCGTTTCATTATATGCCAATGCACTTTGAAATTTAGTGTGTTTTACATAAATCTTAGGTTCACTTTTTTTAAACGTATATTAGACTGATGGATCTATACATAAAAGTCATGAGGCTTCATTCATAGTTCGTTTAAGTGATTCATATCTTCATAAGATTATGTGGAACAAGGATTATGCATCTTGTATGTATGCCAAGATCTCAGTTTTGATCTAAGTAGGCTGCATTATTCTTAAACATTTAATTTACATAGGACTTATGTATTAATACGGAATTTGGGCAAGGGAACCCGATTTTCAAATAACTTGAACAAAACTTAGATTTTTTTATTCATTTTGGTTTGATCCATACGGCTTGGGAACCCAAGTTCGAGCCCCAATGCCTTCATTTTATTTTCACTTAGTTTCTCTCTTCATTTATCGTTTAATAGAAATAAGATGATGTGGGATCGAACCCCCACAAACGTCATTTACTTTTTATTTTCATTGCCTTTTAATTTTTCTCCTATGGCCGAGGGGTTGTCGGTTCAAACCCCCATAGACCCTCTTTAATTTCATTTAATATTTCTCCTTAAATCTGCCTAGGAGGTCGTGGGTTTGATTCCCATGCCTCACATCTCTTTTCTTTCATTTCCTTTGACTCTCCTTCACTGCCTAGAGGTCATGGGTTCGATTCCCACGCCTCACATTTATTTTCTTTCATTTTCTTTACTCTCCTTCACTATGTAGAGATCGTGGGTTTGATTCCGATGCCTCACATTTTATTTCTTTTACTCTTCCTTTAATTTGATTAAGAGGTGGTGGGTACGAATCCCACTCCTCTCATTTGTTATTTTTCCTTTTAAGTTACATTTTCCATCCAATACCATGGTTCGAATCCCCTTCACCACATTTCTTTTTACTTCTTATTTTCATGGTTTTTAACATGGTGAGGTCACGGGTTCAATCCTCCATGACCTCACTTGTTTTAATTCAATTTTTTTTTGAAATTTTTTTAACCCTCTTTGCTGACCAAAATTCATCAATAGAAGATGGAAATTTTCTTTTAATTTTTGAGCATCCTTTCATCAAGTTACACCTTAGTTCTTAGGGGAATTTGGTAGTGCATTTAAAACGTTTTAGATGAGTCTTCATGTATTCGTTAAGCCCAGACATTATCCCTCAAATCCGTCGAATTTCAGCTCATCTGGACATCACATTTACATTAACATGTGTACATTAAATATAAAGAACTATCATGCCATTTCAAGTCCTAAACCATGAACAATAGCCATGGTAACACACACATACACACGTAGTTACATTTTCGGAAACATCAACATAAGTCACATAATTCCAAACATAAATATAAACACATAATCATCACGAAAACACGTTTCATCCCTATTTTCCTACCAGCAAACATAACCAACCTATGATTCAATTGGAGCTAGTGAGATGGATATGCAACGGGGAACAATCCTAGTTTTCGGAATGAATATTCTGAACCTTAAGGGGTCACTTGGGAAAGGGACACAAAGAGAAGAACCCATACCTTTTTGACGTTAAACACTTGACTTGATGACCAAAAATTTCACCCAAGAACACGTCTAAGCCTCCTCAATATCAACTCCACTCGAATAACAACCTCCCTTAGCCTAGTATGCGATTAACGTTTGTTTTCATGTGATTTCGTGTGGGTTCTTCAAGTGTGTAGAACATGGTTTATTTTTATGAATTTTTATTGTATTTTGGCAAAGAAAATACGTGAAAATGAATAAGAGAGATTGAGCGTGAGAGTGGAGAGATAAACGTGAGAGAGTGGGAGTAGTAGGAGTCTAGTTTTAGGACTTAGTCAATGATGTTATGTTTATTGAATAAAAATCTGATTTTTATTTTATTTTAAACGATATAATGAATAATAAGAATTAATTACTTATATAAATCAATATATTAAATAAAAATCACTTTAAAACATTGGTTCCACCTAGGTTCGAACCAGGGTGGAGCAAGATATCACTTCAAGAGCCTAATTTCGGCCCTCTCTCCCCAAAATACCCCTCCACCTTATTAATTAAATAATTAATTATATATTTAGGGTAATTACGATACTACCCTTATCCTGGAAGAAGACCATTTTACCCCTAGACCCTCCAAACCTAAGATTTTCCCTTTTTAAATCCTGTAAAGACTCCTCCAAGTAAATCTTTGTATTCGAGATCCCTACATGGTTGGACCCAACCTTTCCAAACTCAGGTAACTCCCCAAGTTAGTTGGCTTGACTTTAGCAAGGGTTCCGAGGTCTGGTGCTACGTGCATCAATCCGTGTGAACCCTAGTCTAATCATAGGCCTTCTTGACACATTAAGAATTTGTTATTTTATCCATTTTCAGGGTTGTTACATTATAACCCCCTTTAAGAACATTCGTCCCCGAATGACACTACTCTTTACTAACCATTAATAAGTCATCTGTAGAACGTACGCATGCATAGGTAATCCAATACTCCCCATTGGTGAATATCTGATTCACATATTAACATGATGGTGCAAATCATCCAAACCTACTAGTAGTTTCACATTAATAGACTAAGGAACTCTTTCCTAAACTAGTCTCATCAATGCATACAACATAAAATAACATATAAATCATACAAATCAGAAACCAACATGATGACTCAAACATATTAACCTCATACTAGTGCATACACACCATGCACAGTCAATTACCAGAAGGACTAATTAAGGATACTCACACGAGACTTCAGCAGAGGTGACTTCCCCTGCACACCTAGACTTGAGTGCGAAGAACCATTGCCTCCTTGGAGCCTCTTCACTTGGACCATTAGACTGAACTCTTTCCTTCCTTTGTTCTTAACTTTTCCTAAGCAGACAATTCTGCACCATGTGACCCAGCTTAATACAACTGTAACAAGCGTTAGTGCCCATCACAAAGTCTCCTCAATGTAGTTTGCCACACTTCCTGCAAGTTGGTCACTCTTGAGGTTTATCTACTTTATTGTTTCTCTTAACTCTGGACTCGGAATTTCTATCAAGCAACCGTTGGATGAAGTTTACTCCCCTTGGTTGGAGAGTTCCTTCTTAAACCTAGGCTTATTCCTGATTTCACTACTATTGTTCCTTGAAAAATTCTTCTCAACTTGCCTTGACCTCCTCCCTGCCCTAGTGTGCTTCCTCTTCCTGCTTTCCTCCACTTGCTCGACATCGAACATACACTTGGAGAGATCTATACTATCATGCAACATAGCGGCCCTACACTCCTACTCGAGATCATCAACAAACCCTGTCAAGAATCTATAGCTCTTGTTTCTGTTGTTAGAAACAAGAGAAATGGCATACCTAGATTTCACAAACTTCAGGGGATACTCCCTAAGGATCCTCTACTGTCTTAGACCCTGTGAAAATAGGAGGATTCATCCTTGTAAACTCTCGTTGCCTGTCAGCCATGCTACGTACTGGTGGGTTCTCCCTTTGAACATTCTTTCAGTTCACCTGGAGTATCATGTCCTGAGCATGCATGGTTATCGCCTGTGTCATCTGGGCTAGAGATGCCCTCACCTCAACATCGGTCAACCCATCAGGGTTAACTGGCATGAGTACTCCTTCAGCTGGAGCCTGGGGTGGAACTTGTTTGTCCCAAGCAGCTGCTACTCCTCTCATCTGACCAATAGCTCTCCTAGTGTTCATTCTTTGTAAAAAACAAGGATTTGATGTTAGACAAAATCATACCATCAAGAAGTCAAACATTAGGAACGACGCGATAAGATCAGAAGAAGGGAAATTTTCCTACGCATCATGCAGTCTCTAATCCAGGATAGCGGTGCATTTCACTACAATGACTTAGAAACTATTCAATGTAGTTGATGAACTTATTATTTCTTTAATTTTACCTAGGATCTGATACAAACTTTTTAACGACCGGAATCTCGACCCCAAATGAGACCGGCATCGTTGACCTCTCAGAGGTCACATACAATCCTACATACGTCATTCTTACTTCATCTAGGTTAATTTTAGCAGAAAATGTGATACTTTTTTTTCCTAACATGCTTACTAAAACATTCTATTTCATATATAATTGTTCACCATCAACAAAGTAACATTACGATTATCAAATGAATGAAGTAGATTATTATAACGATAAAGATGTACTTGCCAAAATGGCATCCATACAATGTTTGAACAAAAACGGGAAAGAAACGCTAGTGGAACCTACTCCACTAGCTCAATACTACCACTAAGCTAGAAGGTAAATGGGAAAGCATCCTCGAATCATAAAAGGCGTACAAAGTCCATATGAATACTCGATGTTCGGAATGCTTCAGCGTTGATGTTGTAGCTCTACCGTCCACCTTTGCCTGCACCGAAAAATTTAGAGTTGTATAGGATTAGTACACACTTGTACTAAGTATGTGTTTATGTAAGCACACACCAAGGACATGCATGAGTAAGAATAACTCTTTCCTAGCAACATGATTTTAGCAAGTCAAGTCAGTGGACTTGCCAAATAGTGATGAGGAAAGGGAGTGAACTTTCAAAATTTGGATTAGTAATGTTATATCATGAGAGTAACATGCACCATCATACTTAATATTTTGCACATAGCACACAACAGCATACACATAACACATATCATAATTCATATAACACATAACGTTGTTCTTATCATTTATTCATATGCCATGAGACCTTGGAATCATGGACTTGACATTAAGACTTCCCAAACGTGAGGGCTCAACATATGGGACCTCAACTAGGGAGTCTTCATTAGTAAACACGAAGTCTACTTCATTCATTCATACGTACTTCAGTTCATTTCGTTCATAGGCTGTTGTGAACACATGTTATACCTAGGATGTAGTTTAAAACTTACATCAAATTCGTTGTGCAATGACCAAGAATGAACTAATGTCATTGCTTGAGAAAAGAGCCAATTTCATTCATTCATACGTACTGTTCATTTCATTATGTTCATCGTTTGAGGCTAGCCTCATTCATTCATTCGTTGGGAACTTTAACTTTAACCGACATAGATCATGTGAGCATCATGAAATCCAGTGTCATGAAACCCCACACTGAAAAGTGGTGGAATCATCGGCTAAAGTTACCCAAAACATGCTAGCGTAAATGGGAATTGAACCCCACAAGATCCCTATATTGGAAGTATAGGTTCGAAGACTAGGAGATATAGAAGACCCATAACTGTCATGCCAAACAATCTCATCTCATGAGAGTTACGTGAACCTCCGCCCTTCCCGAAAGAAGGCATCACCGCTCATAGCTAGTTTATCGGTGCTCAGTATAAAGTTCGATAACATTCAACTCATACATCATGGAAGTTGGCTTATAGTATGAGAACATCATAGCTAACTAGAAGATTACTCATCTCATCATTATTGTTAAGTGTGTTAATATCATTACTTTCATTAGAGTATACATAGAGACTTGTCTTTTCACTAACTTTACACTCTCATAGGTGAGTACATTTTGTTAACATTTACTTAGGCTCATTTGGGAGTGCTCCCATCTTTTACATTAGCCTCATATCATGTTGTGACCACATTTATTAACATTAGCACATTTATTTTTCATAATTACTCAACCCTTTTTACGTGAATGTTCAATTCATCATATGCCAATGTACTTGACCATTTTTGTGTTTCAGACTGTTACGTAACCCTTCTAGGGTTTCATCATTTAATTACATGATATTCATTACATCATATGCCAATGCACTTTGCCATTTAGTGTTTTTTATACTCTTACTTAACCCTTCTCGGGTTACATCATTTAATTACATACATCTTAGGTTCACTTGTTAATTTTTTTAAATATATGTTAGACCTATGGATCTATACATACAATGCATTAGGCATCATTCATAGTATTTTAAGTGATTCATATCTTCCTAAGATTATGTGTTACAAGACTTATGCATCTTGTTTGTATGCCAAGATCTCAATTTCTATTTAAGTAGGCAACAATATTCTTGAACATTTATTTCACGTATGACTTATGTATCAATACAGAATTAGGGCAAGGGAACCCAATTTTCAAATCCCTTGAACAACACCTACATTTTTTTGTTCATTTTGGTTTGTTAGAAACGGCTTGGGAACCCAAGTTCGAGTCCAAATGCCTTCATTTTATTTTCCCCTTAATTTCTCTCTTCATTTTTCGCTTAATGGAACTAAGAGGATGTGGTATAGAACCCCATAACCTCATTTACTTTTTATTTTCATTGCCTTTAAATTTCTCTCCTTTGGCTGCGGGGTTATGGGTTCAAACATGCACAACCCCTCTTTAATTTCTTTTAATTTACATGCACAACCCCTCTTTAATTTCTTTTAATTTTTCTCTTTAAATCTGCCTAGGAGGTCGTGGGTTCGATTCCCATACCTCACATCTATTTTATTTCATTTCCTTTTACCCTCCTTTATTGCCTAGAGGTCGTGGGTTCAATTTTCACGCCTCGCATTTCGTTTCTTTCATTTTCTTTACTCTCCTTCACTGCCTACAGGTCGTGGGTTCTATTTCCATGCCTCACATTTTATTTTTTTTCTTTTACTCTTCCTTAAATCTTATTGAGAGGTGGTGGGTTCAAATCCTAATCCTCTCATTTCTTATTTTTTTTATTTTAAGTTACATTTTCCATCCAATGCAATGGTTTGAATCTCCTTCACCACATTTCTTTTTTCTTCTTTATTTTCATGGTTTTTAACATCGTGAGGTCACACTTTCAATCCTCAATGACCTCACTTATTTTGATTCACTTTTTTCACATTTTTGAACTCTCTTTGCTGACGCATACGTGCACTACATATTATCGTGATGTAGGTTCAGATTCTCAGCATCTAGATCATGAATAGATCTATTTCCGATCTCCAGTTCAGCAGATTCAGTGGTGAGTCCTCATTCTCCGAGGACAACAGTCATGTGTTTCATTTCAGTCTTTAGTCATTTAGTTTAAGTTTTTGCTAGATTTAGCTGGGGCTTGTCCAAGTTTTTCAAGTTCAGTTTAGAGTCTTATTTCAGACATAGTCAGTTTTAGCTTAGTGTTGAGTTAGTAACTTCATTGTATTAAACTCATCATTTCATATTATGTCACATTTAGTATATGGGTGTTCGTTATCTTTTTATTATAAATTTTTATTTAGTTTCCGCAATAATATATTATCTTTAGTATGTTCATGATCATGCCAACAGGGTTAGCTTCGGAGACTTGTGGTCCTAGGATCCATGTCCGCGTCTCGGGGGAAGCTTGGGGTGTGACAAAATGGGTTATAGAAGTGTTTGAAATCTATAATATTATTATGATTTTTTAGAGTTCTTTAGAAGTTTGTGTTAGGAGAACCTCTTTTTCTATTGTGTTTGGTTAATATGTATTTCAATTGCCGGGCTAATCATGTAGCTTTGATTTCGTTGTTTGTTAATGTATATATTTTTTTGATGTTTTTTCTAAAAGGAAAATAATTACACTAATAATTCTCATATATGCATTTTAGTTTACATCATCTAAACTGAACATATGAATTTTCTTGATTATAGTGAACTGGTCTTTTGTAATTCAATTTCAAAAGTGTCATTACTATAAATTGCGACGAAGAGGGTCAAAAAGATTTTCAATAAAGAAGATCTTGCTGAATATTGGCGTTTTCAATGTAAAGATGAAGGAGAGGTTATGATTTGTGAGTATGAGAAAGTCCTTTTTCTAAGAAGATCAATTTCATATTTGGTGTATTTGATGAAATAAACAAGTAACATGGTTATCATAAATTTTTTTCTTAAATGACAACCATGTTTCTAATTTATTTCATCAATTAAAACCAAAAATATAATTGTTTTTTTAGCAAAAATACTTGCCCATAGTACCAAAATCATGAGCTCTTCTCCATCTTTACATGCAAAGCACTAATCTTCTATAAGTTCTTCCTTGTTGAAAATCTTAGTGCCCCTCTACGTTGCACTTTGCACTTTGCACTAGATGAGTCTCTTGAAATTGAATTACTTGAGACTCACATCACTATAATCAAGAAAATTCTAATGGTTATTTAAGATGATCAAATATAAAATGTCGATATGAAAATTGTTGTTTTAATTTTTACCATTTTAGAAAAAATAGTAGAAAAATATATTCATGATACAGATAAAGAAAATCAAAGTTTAATGATTAACCCGAAGAAGAAAATACCTACTAACAAGGAATAATCAAAAGACATGCTTTTCTTAACACAAAATTCTAAAGAAATAGCAAGAATTGTAACAAATATTTTCAAACAGTTGTAACACCCATTGACCTTAAACATGAATGTCAATTTGATTAATCTAAATATGTCATACAAATTAAAACTAGAAAATAAATCAGCATCCTTAGCCCAACCTAGATGGAAATCTCTACCTTCTATAATAAAAATTTGAAAATTTTTGTTTAGTGATAACACGAACCATAGAAGAGAGAATTGGTGGTAATGAAGAAAAGAGAGAATTAGGGGCCGGGTAATGAAAAAATAGAGGATTGTTGAGTGTGTGCTAACAATTCATAAGTAAATGGTTGTTGTATCCAATAAAAGATTCTTCCAATCCAAAAAGTATACATCTTTCTATTTTCTTTACACTCAATACTCTCTTTTTTCGTAACCCCCAATTCTTTTCCTTTTTTTTTCATTACCCCAATTCTCTTTCCTATGGTTGATATTATTGCTTGATAAAAAAGTTCATTTTTCTATTGAGGAATGTAGGGATTTGCGTCTATGTTGTACATTACTGCTGATATTTTTCTTGTTTTATTTTTTATGATATCTTTAAGTTAATCCAAACGACATTCATAATTTTTTAGGTCAATGGATGCTAGAAGTGATTGAAAATCTATAATTTCGTTATGATTGTTGGGAGTTCTTTTGAATTTTGCATTAAGAGAACCTATTTTTCTATTGTATCTTGTTAATATATATTTCAATCTATGATCTAATCATTTATCTTTGTTTTTCTTTGTATGTTAATGTATATATTGTTATGCTATTTTTTCTAAAAGGAAAAAATTACACTAATAATTATCATATCTGCATTTGATACGCTCAAACTTACTTATCAAATAAGAAGTAAAGCGGTCGTGTCAAGTAAATAACCCAACTAGTGAGGTTGGGATCGTTCCCACGAGGAAAATAGTCTAGACTTAACTTCAACCTGTTATTACTAGTGTTCGGTTGATGACTTCCTTGGAAAGTAAAAACATAAACAGGGGGGTTTGTATTTCCTAATGAGTAAAAATAACTAGCGAAATTGAAAGAGACCCTTAATGGTTTTGAAAGTAGGATTTTAATCAATTAATCAAAGTAACTATGGTTTACGTGTTCCCACAGGTTCATAACTCGATAAATCTAACTATAACAATTCTTTCCTAGTATCTTGCATGCAAAGTGATAAGTTATATATTTCTACATCCTTGGTCCGGCAAGTAGTATTAAGGCGAGTTCTAACGTTGATGATCCGTTAAAAAGACTTCTAAGCGAAAGAATTATTAATACATGCAAGACACTATTCTAGAATTGTTATTTTAGCCAGGGTTTATCTCATTATTTGCCTATGGTTCCCACAACCTTAGTTATGGAGCTTAGTTACTCATAGCCATAAATACAATACTCAAATATATTAAATAAGAATTCATGTACTTACTTCAATGAGAAAGAATAAAATCCAAAAGGTTGCTTGATTAATCACCAAAAATCACTTGCAAGAATTCTCAAAGTAATCAATAATCTCACGAAAAGTCTGATGATTATCAAGAATCTCACAATACAATGTTCACCAATACGGAGTTTTAACAATCTTAGAGTCTAAACAACAGGTGTCTAACCTCAAAATGAGGTTTTTTGAACTATTTATAAAAAAAACACAAACCTAATTAAATAAGAATTCTAATGGCTGGAAATCTGCCAAAACGCGGCTGGGTCGACGGACCACGCGACGGACCGTCGTGGACTCCGTCGTCCCATACTTGGTGCACTTTCTTCTGCTGCTTTCTTCATTCCCCTCGACGGCAAGTATGACGGACCTTCATAGGCACAACGGTCCGTCGAGGGCCTTCGTTCCAAAATACTTCAACTCTCGGAATCTGGGTACTGGGATCACTTCTCTTAACTTCACGANACTATGACTCACTACACAATCCTTGTACAATAGTATCCATGTTTTATCCTTTGCAATCATTTGGCTATCAATCCCGATTAATCTCATCAAATCTATGCATGCTATCACTATTAGGCTTGAATTTTTGTGGGATTAGAACATGACACAGACTCACCATGCATTATTTTCCAGTTTATCAGGATATCATTTTAGCCATCATGCTCTAGAGTTAAACTATGTACAAAAGATATAAACTTGCCGGTTCAACAGAAAAAGTAATCAGTCTTTTGGGGAAAAAGAGCACAGGCAAGAAAACCCCAAAAGAGGATAGTGAATTGGGCTACTCAGACTTCACCCTAACACTCACTATCCATTTACCCCACCCCCAACAAAAAAGCATGCAATTGTCCCCAATGCATAAAAATGTAAATACTAGAGAGGTAGGTGAAGCAAACCTGTGGCGCAAAGCGCCGTCGATCAGCAAGATGGTGGGTCCGGATCCCCGGAACCCACGTCCTCTGCAATTTGAACACCCTCAGTGGTGTCCTCAGCAACAACCGCACCAACAGTAGTGCCTCCTGCTGTCTCCACAGTGCTGGAGATAGAAGCCCCAGCCGCTAACTGTGATGCTCAGATCTGGTGCGCCTCCTCCTCAGCAAGTGAGGCTCTCCTCGCAATCTCCATCTCTCGGCGCTCCTTCTTCCTTGCTCGCGCCTCATAATCTGCTCGACCCCTAAACCTCGTGGCAGTCTCTCGAGGGGGAGGTGGTGGAATTTCTGAAGTAGTAAACAGGGCCGCTAGCACGGTGTCCTCAGCAGGCTCGACAGAAGGGGCCTCAGACTCCGGCACCCTCCCCTCTAGGATCGTGTCGATGTCTGCCCGGGCTAACACTCTCAACTCAAAGGCGTCTAGACGCTGGTTGACCTCAGCGATCTTCCACTCTGTAAACTGCTGCATCTTCCTCTCTAGACGCGCTTCAGACTCGATAATCGACTTCAGCATCCACGACTGGATATGATGCAGAAGAGTGGACATTTGTGCCTCTAATTTTTGGACCCTAGCAAGCGGGACCAGAACCGGTAGAGGAGCTGTGCGGGAGGAGCTCGAGGCTGGGCTACTACCTGGGATAGACTCGACCGGGGTAGTGTCAGTGGACGCCTGTGTAGTTGTGCGGGCCTGGGCTACCGTATCTGCAAGATCATCAGCAAGTGGTGGCAGCTCTGGAAGGGGGCCTCTACGTGGGGCCAACTCATTGGCCTCGTCTCTAATGAGGCCGACGTCAACGGTACCCTGCGGGGTCTTCAACTGATCTATGTGCCATATGGGCACACCTGCGGACCTACAAAGTGCAAAGATCATGCACGGAAAGGGGTAGGTGGTAGTGACCTTGAATGCCCTATCGTGCATGACTGCCTGGAGAATCCATGCAAAGTCGACCTCGAACCCAGCTATCATTGCCGCCATCAACACTGCGCGATCCGAGGTAACGATGTTGTCAGCAGCTGTGGGGGAGAGGCAGTGACGGACAAGCAGCCACAAGAATTTTGCTGTGAATGTGAGGTTGGCCTTCTTGATGGCCCCCTTCAGCTCATTCACCCAATCGGCACCCTCTCCATCTACTGACAGGTGCAGGGCCATCCACCTCTTGGTGGTCTCTTCAGTGCTGGCTCGCGCAAGAACTGTCCATCCTTTACTATCTGCCAGCGGTAGTCAAACTCGGCAGTGATGGGGGTCCGGGTAGCATCTGCACTGTCGCCGTATAGAAACCGGCAGATGGATGGCAGGGAAATGTCAACCTGCACGCCCCGGACTCGGACCTGCTCCAATGGGGCCTGTTTAGCGGGGGCAGCCCTCCTATCGATCTGTGATCAGAGAGTCGCTACGTAGGATGCGTAGAACTCTCGGACCATCTCCTCGCTGTATCGTCCCAACGGACGTGCTGTCCACTCCAAGCGATGCCTGGTGAAGATATTGTGGATCTCAGGCATCGTGGGAAGGCTCCCTGTAAGTACCCGCCGCTGCAGGGTGAGTGGTCAATCATCACTCCTTTATCATTGAGGAACCTTGCGTCGGAGTAAACTTGAAACTGGCCGTCGACACACCACCGGTTTGGCTGGTCAGAGGCTGGGGTGGGGACCTGAGCTGGTGCGCCGGATGTAGAGTCTGAACTGTCAGCCTCATCAGACGAGGCCGACGCTGCAGTAGTGTCGGGTGCGGGAACCTCTGCAGAGCCAGAAGCTTCCTCGGACCAGGATACTCCTAATGAGCCAGACGCTCCTTCCTCATTCGTGGCTGACCCAGAGGGTGTGCCGATCAGTGTACGCTCCTCATCAGAATGGGAGGCAGTGACTACGCCGGTCGCCACCTTTTTGGGTGTGGCTCTGGGAGCACGTGTAGTGCGGGAAGGGGCGGAAGTGACTGGGGGCACATACTCAGGGTCCCGCTCATCATCAGAGCCGATGATCAAGCGTGCAGACGGGGCAACAGACTTTGATCGCCCGCGTGCGTAGGTTCGGTCTTGCTTGGGTGCCATAGTAGATAGTACCTGCAAAAGATCACTATTAGTACGAGTAGTGGAAAACAAGACAAGCGAACCCATAAGCAATAAAACAGTGAAAATAATATGTAACTACTGTAGAAACAGTGACACACGACGGGCCTGGTGACGGCTCGTCGTGACTATGACGGACCGTCGTGAGGTCTGTCATGTTGTACTTGGACTCTGTACAAATAGAGAACCCTGAAGGAGAGTCTCTGACCAGCATGGCGGTATATGAAGGATGGACCGTCGTGGGTATGACGGTTCGTCGTAGGTGTCCGTCGTAGGACACTTAGAAAAGTATTGGAGACCCTTAGCAGAGGGGTCTCTGACCATCATGACGGTCGTGCAGGACGGACCATCGAGGGTACAACGGTCCGTCGTAGGTGTCCGTCGTTGGACACTTAGACAAATACTGGAGACCCTTAGCAGAGGGGTCTCTGACCATCATGACGGTCATGCAGGGCGGACCGTCATAGCCATGACGGTCCGTCACATGTATCCGTTGAAGTACACTTGGGGAAAAAATGAGAGACCCTTAGAAATAGGGTCTCTGACAACCGGAACGGTTGTGCAGGACGGACCGTCGTGAATACGACGGTCCGTCACATGTGTCCGGTAGGACAGGGGTGCTAGGGCTTGTGCAACGGACCCTACGACGGTCCGTCGTGGCTACGACGGTCTGTCGTGGCTACGACGGTTCGTCGTCGGGGTCTCGTTCTGAACGACAGTGACAGAACTAAAGGTACCCTAAGCAACCCCGATGAACCCACATCAACCTTGTAGTGTTTTGGACCTACATGTGTCTAACCCAACTACCTAGGAAACTAACAATGCAAAACCACCTATGTCTAGGGTGGTAAACATGGTAATTTTGAACATTTGTGACCTAGGTCAGGCAGAATCGTATAAAGTAAACAATATACTATGAGGAACTAAGCTTAATACTAACTAGGAACAAAAATGCAAGATAAATGAGTATAAATTAGAGACACATACCGTAGAAATGGAGAAAAACAAATGCAAAGGTACTCGGTGGCAAGGTAGACACCTACAGCAGCAGCTCCGACAAATAGATGATAATGTTAAGGCTTGGGAGAATTGTGGGGGCAATGATCAGTGCGGGGAATGTGGAAATTGAAAAAAGAGGGGAGATGAGAGGAATAATGAATGAATGGGGTGAAAATGAGGGGTTGGGGTGTTTAAACGGTCAGATTTTGGAAAAGGGTCCAGCCAGGTCGGGTCGGGTTTATTTCATTAATCATGCGACGGTTCCCCGACGACGGTCCGTCGCAATTGCGACGACCCATCATTGGTTCCGTCGTGTGTGCCCTAATTTCAAAATAGCAGAAAAACGTACCTGGACGACGGATGCCTACGACTGTCCGTCGCATGAGCAACGGTCCGTCGATGTATCCGTCAGTGGCTGCTGCGGAGTAGTTTTCTGCAGAATTTCCTGGTGATGTGCCTGCGAATTTAAAAACCAATTAGTAGAAAAATGCTATCCTTACTAAAAAAACGACAAGAATTGGGATGCCTCCCAACAAGCGCCTTATTTAATGTCGCGGTACGATTGGGGACACTTGATTACTCACACTTCATCAAAATGGTATGCCTCGATCACTTCATTCGCCGTTTCAGCATGCCCGAGATAGATTTTTATGCGCTGTCCATTCACCTTGAACCGCACACCCTCGTTAGTTTCCAACTCAACTGCTCCATGAGGGAATAGTTGGGTAACCGTGTAAGGACCAGTCCATTTGGACTTGATTTTTCCTGGAAACAAGCGCAATATGGAATTGAATAGAAGCACCAAATCCCCGACCATAAACTCTCGTTTTTCAATTTTGTTGTCATGGTACTTCTTCATCTTTTCTTTGTATAGGGCTGAGCTTTCATAGGCTTTCAGGCGAAATTCATCAAGTTCATTCAACCCATTTAACCGTTGCTCTGCAGCTTCGCTCCAATCCATTTTTAACTTCTTCATAGCCCACATGGCTTTATGCTCTAACTCAACCGGAAGATGACAAGCTTTCCCATATACAAGTTGGTATGGAGACATACCTATGGGAGTCTTATATGCTGTCCGGTAGGCCCAAAGAGCATCATCAAGCCTCCTTGACCAATCCGTTCTACTAGCGTTCACTGTTTTTGACAATATCTGTTTGATCTCCCGATTCGACACTTCAACTTGCCCACTAGTTTGAGGGTGGTAAGGAGTGGCCACATTATGGCGAACCCCATATTTCTCCAATAACCCCTTGAACAATCTGTTGCAGAAGTGGGAGCCCCCATCACTAATAATGGCCCTTGGGGTGCCAAAACGAGAGAATATATTCTTTTTCAAAAGTACAGTGACACTCTTCCCTTCATTGTTTGCGAGGGCTATGGCTTCGACCCATTTAGATACATAGTCAACTGCTACTAGAATGTACTTCATTTCATGAGAACTCACGAAAGGGCCCATAAAGTCAATACCCCAAACATCAAATAACTCAATCACAAGAATGGGGTTTAGAGGGAGCTCTTGCTTTCTTGAAATACCGCCATCTCGTTGGCATCTGTCACATGCTTTAGCAAACCCATGAGCATCTTGATGAAGAGTTGGCCAATAGTAACCACATTGTAATATCTTATGAGCGGTTCGGATACCACTGTGATGTCCACCAACAGGTGAGGAATGGCATGCCTCCAACACACTCAACATCTCACATTCTGGCACACAACGCCGAATAATCCCGTCGGCACAACTCCTATACAAATATGGTTCATCCCAAAAGTACTTCTTCACATCGTACATGAACTTGTTTCTTTGATGAAAGGACAAGTCTGGTGGAACAATATCACTAGCCAGATAGTTCGCAAAATCTGCGAACCATGGGATCAAGTCTTGTGAAGCGGCTAATACATGTTCATCGGGGAAAGTATCATCAATGTCAGTCTTATCCCCTAACTCTCTCATAGCTTCATCCTCTAGACGAGACAAGTGATCAGCAACTTGGTTTTCAGTTCCTTTTCTATCCATCACTTCAAAGTCAAATTCTTGTAGCAGTAATACCCAACGAATCAGCCTAGGTTTCGCATCCTTCTTTGCCATCAAATATCTCAATGCTGAGTGGTCAGTATGCACTATAACTCTAGTACCTAGCAAATAGGAGCGAAATTTCTCAAAAGCAAAAACTACTGCAAGGAGTTCTTGCTCAGTCACTGTGTAGTTCTTCTGAGCTTCATTTAGGGCTTTACTAGCATAGTAGATGGGGTGAAGGATTTTGTTTTTCCTCTGTCCCAGTACTACACCAAGAGCCACCCCACTAGCATCGCACATCACCTCAAATGGACTGTTCCAATCCGGAGAAATAATGATAGGCGCAGACACCAATTTTTCCTTTAGCTCACTGAATGCCTTAAGACAAGATTCATCAAAACAAAATTTACAATCTTTCTCCAGCAGTTTGCACAATGGGTGTGCAATCTTTGAAAAGTCTTTGATGAATCTCCGGTAGAAACCTGCATGCCCAAGAAAGCTTCTCACACCTTTCACAGAGATCGGTGGGGGAAGTCTCTCTATTACCTCGACTTTAGCTCGATCAACCTCTATGCCCTTTTCTGAAATGCGATGACCCAACACAATACCCTCTTTCACCATGAAATGACACTTTTCCCAGTTTAGTACTAAATTGCAGTCTTCACATCTCTTAAGGACCTCAGATAAATTGGTCAAACACCGCTCGAATGAATCACCAACCACAGAAAAATCATCCATAAAGACTTCTATAGTATCCTCCACCATGTCAGAAAATATCGACATCATACATCTCTGAAATGTTGCGGGTGCATTGCACAACCCAAACGGCATTCTTCTGAACGCAAAGGTCCCATATGGACAAGTGAAAGTGGTTTTCTCTTGATCTTCTGGTGCAATAGAAATCTGATTATACCCCGAATATCCATCAAGAAAACAGTACCACCCTTTTCCGGCAAGTCTATCCAACATCTGATCCATGAAGGGCATAGGAAAATGGTCTTTTTCAGTCCATGAGTTTAGTTTACGGTAATCCATACACACCCTCCAACCAGTAACCGGTCTCATTGGAACAAGTTCATTTTTTTCGTTGGGGACCACAGTCATTCCCCCTTTCTTAGGTACACACTGAACCGGGCATACCCAACTACTATCGGCGATTGGGTAGATTACTCCGGCATCCAACCACTTAATGATTTCCTTCTTCACGACCTCTTGCATAGGAGGATTTAAGCGTCTCTGGTGCTCAATACTCGGCTTATGATCAGGCATGAGTTGGATTTTATGAGAGCAAATACCAGGAGGGATCCCAATAATGTCCGCAATAGTCCACCCAATAGCTCTTTTGAACCTTTTTAGTACCTTCACCAAACTTTGAACTTGTTGATCATCCAGGTCTGATGCAATGATTACCGGCAAAGTGTCACCATTTCCTAAGAATTCATACTTGAGATGAGGTGGGAGAGCTTTTAGTTCTATTTTTGGAGCCTCCTCTATAGATGTTTTCGCGGGTGGGGACTCGCGATTCTTCATATCAAGTTCAAATTTATTCGGTTTAAACCGAACCTCACCTCGGTTAAGAGCCGCAATTAATGACTCATACTCTTCAATGCAATCACTGTAAAAGTTCATTATTACTGCCGCAAATGCTTATACACCTAGACGTTCTTCTATTTGTGTCTCAGATGTCTCACCCATGTTGTAGGATATAGCAGATGCCGATTGGAGCTCACCACTCTGCCTCATGGACCTACAAACATTAAAGGTCACTTCCTCATTGTTCAACCGAAATTTCATCTGCCCCTTTTCCATGTCTACTAAGGCTCTTCCCGTAGCAAGGAATGGCCTCCCAAGAATAATGGGCACTTCAAAATCGACCTCGCAATCAAGAATAACAAAATCTGCTGGAAATATGAATGACTCCACTTTTACTAGCACATCGTGGAGTATCCCTATAGGTCGTTTTACTGTTCGATCAGCCATCAGTAGCCGCATCGCAGTGGGCTTTGGGTCACCCAAACCCAACTTCTTGTAAATCGAGAGGGGCATGAGATTTATGCTTGCCCCCAGATCACATAATGCTTTCGCAAAATGTAATAGCCCGATTGTACAAGGAATAGTGAACGCACCCGGATCTTCTTTCTTTTGGACCAGAGATCTTGTAGCAATAGCACTACAATGCTGCATTCTATCATCATCCTCAAAAGTGACCGATCTTTTCTTTGTGACCAGATCTTTCATAAATTTGGCGTAACCGGGCATTTGTTCTAAAGCTTATACCAAAGGGACATTGATAGAAAGTTGCTTCAACATAGTAATAAAACACCGATATTTTCCATCCTCGGTCTTTTTCAATAATCTTTGAGGAAATGGGGGTGGTGGCCTAGGCATAGGAGTTACCTTTTCAGGCACTTCAGCATCTTTTGCAGTGTTATCCTCTAATTCAATATCAACTTCTATCACTTTATCAGATTCTTTTGTCACCTTTTTCTCATCAGATGGCATAGGGGGGTCAATGGTTTGCTTGCCACCGCGAGTAGTAATTGCCATACAAAGTCCATCATTTTTCGGATTTTGGACAGTGTTGCTAGGAAGAGTGCCCGGTTGCCGTGTGTTCATAGTTGCAGATAATTCGGCCATTGTAACTCAAATTGCTTAATTGATATTGCATGGGTATCAACTTTTTGCCCAATACCCGCTAAATCATTTCTCAACTCTTTATTGTGCTCATCACTAGCATCGAACCTCCTCATCATTTTATGTAACATATCCTCAACTCGCGACATACTACCCCACCATCCCTAGGAGTAACTTCACGATTTTAAAGAGGAACATAGGGTCCATTCCTGTCGTTTGTATTACCATAGTTACCCCTGTTGAAGTTGTTGTCGCGATTGTAGTTTCCATCTCGGACATAATGGCCCTCACGATTGTAGTTACCATAGTTCCGACCTTGGTTCCCTTGACCTTGGCGCCAATTCTCCTTATTAGAGCCTTGGGCACTTGGTCGGAAACCCCCCATCTGTTCATTTACTGCATAGGAATCCACCTCATAATAACACTCATCGTTTTGTTGCGGTGGTTTCGACAAGTAGTTGACTGCATTAATCTTTTCTGCACCCCCAGTGACATGTTTTAGGACCAACCCAAGCTCAGTTCTCATTTGAGACATTTCTTCACGAATCTCATCTTCGACTGGGTTGTGAGTGGACTGCACTGCAAAGGTGTTTCTCGCTGTATCAGACTTCCTAGTACTCCAAGCTTTGTTATTCAGCATAAGGACATTCTCCATAAGATCCACCTGCTATAGTGTCCAATACCGCTTTTTTGTTATCATCCTGTCCCTGATAGAAGTATTCTTTCAGTGACTCATCATCTATACGGTGATTTGGAACACTTCTCAAGAATGAGGTGAATCTATCCCAAGAACTACTAACTGACTCTCCTGGTAGTGCCACAAAGTTATTCACTCTGTCTTTGTGGTTTAGTTTCTTGGAGACCGGATAGTAGCGTGATAAGAAGACATCCCTTAGTTGGTTCCAAGTAAAGATTGAGTTGTATGGGAGCTCAGTGAACCAAATAGCAGCCTCTCCCGTCAGTGAGAGAGGAAACACTCTGAGCCCTATTACATCTAGATCCAAATCAGGCCTCCCCACACAACTTTTACACACTGCCCTTACCTTAGCTATATGGGCATGTGGATCCTCAGAAGGTAGCCCTGAAAACAAACCTCTGGCAGTGAGCATTTGCATCAGACTACTAGTTACCACAAAAGTGTGGCCAGCGGGTAGAGGAGGCAAAACCAGTGGCCCATCCGAATCTGCTATGTCATCATAGCCTCTGTAGTATGCTTGGGGCCGTGGAGCGGGATTCTGTCCCCTCTGTTGATGTTCACCCGGAGCATCGGGTAACATCTGACCATGAACATCAACCGGAGCTGGGATGTTCTGGTTCGGATCCTCATCATTTATTCCCAAATTACGATTCATATTGCGCAGTGTACGCTCTAACTCGTGATCGTAGGGAAACAGCGGTTCTCTTCCTCTCCGTGTATTTGGCATACAAGGAGGATAGTTCTGAAAAGAAATCAAAAACAATAAAACAAAGTAAAATCAAGAAAATATCAACTAAACTATAGTAATAAGTTCAAGTTAATCTAAAAGCTATTTTCCCCGGCAGCGGCGCCAAAATTTGATACGCTCAAACTTACTTCTCAAATAAGAAGTAAAGCGGTCGTGTCAAGTAAATAACCCAACTAGTGAGGTTGGGATCGTTCCCACGAGGAAAATAGTCTAGACTTAACTTCAACCTGTTATTGCTAGTGTTCGGTTGATGACTTCCTTGGAAAATAAAAACATAAACAGGGGGGGTTTGTATTTCCTAATGAGTAAAAATAACTAGCGAAATTGAAAGAGACACTTAATGGTTTTGAAAGTTGGATTTTAATCAATTAATCAAAGTAACTAGGGTTACGTGTTCCCCACAGGTTCATAACTCGATAGATGTAACTATAACAATTCTTTCCTAGTATCTTGCATGCAAAGTGATAAGTTATGTATTTCTAAATCCTTGGTCCGGCATCTAGAAAATCTCACTCCGCACCTTGGTCCGGCTACGTGTGTTGCTTTCCTAACCCTTATCTTTACCTCATATTAAGCATCGTATTCGATATTTCACTAAGTTATTACCTCGTACCAACCAATACTAGCCTATTAGATAGTATACACTAAATCTATGTTAATAATTCTTTTCCTATTATCTACCTCCTTGGTCCGGCAAGTAGCATTAAGGCGAGTTCTAACGTTGATCATCCGTTAAAAAGACTTCTAAGCGAAAGAATTATTAATACATGCAAGACACTATTCTAGAATTGTTATTTTAGCCTGGGTTTATCTCATTATTTGCCTATGGTTCCCACAACCCTAGTTATGGAGTTTAGTTACTCATAGCCATAAATACAATACTCAAATATATTAAATAAGAATTCATGTACTTACTTCAATGAGAAAGAATAAAATCCAAAAGGTTGCTTGATTAATCACCAAATATCACTTGCAAGAATTCTCAAAGTAATCAATAATCTCACGAAAAGTGTAATGATTATCAAGAATCTCACAATACAATGTTCACCAATACGGAGTTTTAACAATCTAAGAGTTTAACGATCAGGTGTCTAACCTCAAAAACGAGGTTTTTCGAACTATTTATAAAAAAACAAAAAACTAATTAAACAAGAATTCTAATTGATGGAAATCTGCCAAAACGCGACTGGGTCGACGGACCACGCGACGGACCATCGTGGTCACAACTGACCGTCGTGGACTCCGTCGTCCCATACTTTGTGCACTTTCTTCTGCTGCTTTCTTCATTCCCCTCGACGGCAAGTATGACGGACCGTCATAGGCACAACGGTCCGTCGAGGGTCTTCGTTCCAAAATACTTCAACTCTCGGAATCTGGGTACTGGGATCACATCTCTGAACTTCACGACGAACCTGCAGGACGGACCGTCACAGCCATGACGGACCATCAAAAGCTTCGTAATCCCACACATGGTCAGACTTACCCATCTTCCTTCAGCAGCTGCACTACGCGTCCACCTACGGACCGTCACAGGCACGACGGACCGTCATAAGCTCCGTAGGTGGTCTCTTCTGCATTTTTTCGCTCAAAATCTCCGCATTCAGCTTTGGACAGATTTCCTGCAAAACAAAGAGAAACTTATATCAAAATTAGCACAAAAAGGCTTTCGGACACACTAAACTTAAGGAAAAAGTATTAATTATACCGTGAAACCACGGTATATCAGCATTTTAATTTTAATCATCTGAATTGAACATAATAATTTTTTCTTGATTATAGTGAACTCGCCTTTCGTTATTCAATTTAAAGAAACTCATTACTACATTTCTGATGAAAAGAATCAAAAAGATTTTCAACAAGGAAAAACATGTTGAAGGTTTGTGTTTTTAATGTAAAGATAGAGGAGAGTTTATTATTTCTGACTATGAGCAAGTCTATTTGCTATGAAAATCAAGTTTATAGTTGGTATATTTGATGAAATAAACTAGTAACATAGTTATCATAAAAATGTTTCTAAAATGGCAACCATGTTTCTAGTTTATTTCATCAATTATAACAAAAACAAAAATAGTATTTTTAGTAAAATGGCTTTCCCATTGTCACAAATTATGTGCTCTCTCCTCCATCTTTACATTCAAAGAACTGATTTTCTACAAGTTTTTTTTTGTTGAAAATCTTACTGCCCCTCTCCATTGTACTTTGTAGTAGTTGAGTCTCTTGAAACTGAATTACTTAAGACTCAAATCACTATAATCAAGAAAATTCTCATGGTTAGTTAAGATGATAAAAACTAAAATGTAGATATGACAATTGTCGGTTTAAATTTTTCTCTTTAAGAAAAGATAGTAGAAAAATATATTCATTATACAGACTTAGAAAATTAAAGCTTGATGATTAACCCAAAGAATAAAATACTCATTAAGAAAGCACAACAGAAAAAAAATAATTTCGTTACACAAAATTCTGAAGAAATAGCAAGTATCATAACAAATTAAAAATTTTTAAACAGGTCTAGCACCTATTGACTGAAAACGTGAATGTCATTTTAATAATCGATATATGTCATACAAATCAAAATAAAAAAAATCAACATCACGGAAATTGCTACCTTGTATAATAGCAAGTTAAATTTTTTTTACTGATAACATGAACCAAAAAAGAGAGATTTGGTGGTAAAGAAGAAAAGAGGGAATGGGGAGGCGTGCAATGAAAAAAGAGAGGATTGTTGAGTGTGTGTCAGCAATTCATAAGCGACTGATTGTTGTATCCAAGAAAAGATTCCTCCAATCCAAAAAAGTATATCTTTGTTCAATTAAAGTGTTCTATTAAAAAAAACCTAAAAGAAAAATCTTCCTATTTTCTTTACACTCAATTCTGTCTTATTTCATTACCCCTAATTCTCTTCTTTTTTATTTTTTCCATTACCACCAATTCTCTTTTCGATGGTTTATGTTATTGATAGAAAAAAATTCAGCTTTCTATTGAAGAATGTAGGGATTTACGTCTATGTTGGACTAGTAATGCTGATATTTTTGTTATTTTATTTTTTAGATATATTTAGGTTGATCAAAAAGATGTTCATAATTTTATAGATCAATGGGTGATAGAAGTGTTTGAAATCTATAATTTGGTTATGATTGTTGGGAGTTGTCTAGAATTTTGTGTTAAGAAAACCTTCTTTTCTATTGTGTTTGTTTAATATGTATTTTACTCTCCGGGCTATTCATCTAGATTTTGATTTCTTTGTTTGTTAATCTATATTTTTTCTGCTATTTTTTCTATAAGGAAAAAGATTATACTAATGATTATCATTTCTCCAGTTTAGTTTTGATTATCTGAACTGAACATATGAATTTTCTTGAGTATAGTGAACTGGTCTTTGGTAATTCAATTTCAAGAAAGTCATTACAATAAATTGCGACGAAGAGGGTCAAAAAGATTTTCAACAAAGAAGAGTTTGATGAATATTGGTGTTTTCAATGTAAAGATGAAGGAGAGCTCATGATTTGTGAATATGAGCAAGTCGTTTTGCTAAGAAAATCAATTTTATATTTGTTATATTTTATAAAATAAACTAGTAACATGGTTATCATAAAAAATTTTCTAAAATAACAACCATGATTCTAGTTAATTTTATCAATCATAATAAAAATAAAATTATTTTTTTAGCAAAAGGACTTGCCCATAGTCAAAAATCATGAGTTCTCCTCCATCTACACATTCAATGCACCAAACTTCTACACGTTCTTCTTTGTTGAAAATCTTATTTCCCCTCGTTGTTGAACTTTGTAGTAGATGAGTCTCTTGAAATTGAATTACTTGAAACTCACATCACTATAATCAAGAAAATTCTCATGGTTAGTTAAGATGATCAAAAACAAAATGCAGATATGAAATTGTTGATTTTATTTTTTCCCTTTTAGAAAAAATAGTAGAAAAATATATCCATGAAACAGACAAGGAAAATCAAAGCTTGATGATTATCCCAAAGAATAAAATACCTGTAAACAAAGCACAACACAAAAACATGTTTTCATAACACAAAATTGTGAGGAAACATCAAGAACCATAACAAATTAAAGATTTTAAAACACTTCTAGCACCCAGTGACCTAAAACATGATTGTCATTTTGATTAATCGAAATATGTTATACAAACCAAACAAGAAAAAATGTAGCATCATTTGTCCAACCTGGGCAAAAATCGCTACCTTCTATAATAGAAAGTTGAAAATTTTTGTTTAGTGCTATCATGAACCATAGAAGAGAGAATTGGTGGCCGGGATATGAAAAAAGAGAGGATTGTTGAGTGTGTGTCAGCAATTCATAAGTAACTGATTATTGTATCCAAGAAAAGATTTCTCCAACCAAAAAGTATTACTTATTAAAAAATCCTTAATATATAAATCTTTCTATTTTCTTTACACTCAACACTCTCTTTTTTCGGTACCCCCAATTCTCTTCTTTTTTTCATCACCTTCACCCCACTTTTCTTATAGTTGATGTAATAGCTAGAAAAAAAATCAGTTTTCAATAGAAGAATGGAGTTATTTGCGTCTATGTTGGATAAGTAATACTGATGTTTTTCTTGTTTTATTTTTATGATATCTTTCAGTTGATCAAAACGACATTCATAAATTTTTTGGTCAGTGGGTGTTAGAAGTGTTTGAAAATCTATAATTTTGTTATGATTGTTAGGAGTTCTTTAGAATTTTGTGTTACGAGAACCTTTTTTTCTACTGTGTTTTGTTAACACGTATTTCGAGCTACGGGCTAACCATATAGCTTTGATTTTCATGTTTGTTAATGTACATATTTTTTCTTCTATCTTTTCCAATAAGAAAAAAATAACACTAATAATTATAATATCTTTATTTTAGTTTTGATCATCTAAACCGAACATTAGAATTTTCTTGATTATAATTTTTCTGCTATCTTTTCTAATAAGAAAAAAAATAACACTAATAATTGGGATATCTTTATTTTTGTTTTGATCATCAAGCTTTGATTCCCTTTGTTTGTTAATGTAAATATTTTTTTGATATTTTTTCTATAAGAGAAAAACGTACACTACAATTCTCATATATGCAATGTAGTTATAATCATCTAAACAAAACATGAGAAGTTTCTCGATCATAATGAAGTTGGTCTCAGGTATTTCAACTTTAAGACACTCATTTGCTAAAAATTGCGACGAAGAGGAGCAAAAAGATTTTCAACAAAGAAGAACTTGTTGAAGATTTGTGCTTTGAATGAGGAGATAGATAAGAGCTCATGCCTTGTGAATATCAATATTATTTTTGGTATACTTGATGAAATAAACTAGAAACATGGTCATAGATGATCTCTAGGAAACGTATGCCTACAGCGTGAAACTCTACTTTTAGACGCTCCAATGGCCGCGTCGGCCAGCAGCCAACCTCCCTCTGAGGTAGGTTGACTGGTAACTCCATCCTCACTAACATATGTGTAATCCCTAAGACTGAAAAAACCAACGTTAAGCCATTACCACAAAAACCTATAACCTACATAGATAACCACAAGTCATTTGGGAATTATAATAAGTATACTATATGATTGTAAACGAAAATCTGGAATATGTAGTGATTTGAAAGTTTTCATATGGGTGGCCTGACATATACGATCCCAGAAAAATTGATCCCTAAACAATGTGAACTAAAGTGAGAATGAAATATTCGGTTTCTTAGTAATAGACATGTTTTGATAAGGCAGACATTATTGGAGGATTATGTGAACCTACTATCTAACCCAACTTTTACATCACACAGAATAACTGGTCTTCTCCAATGAGAATGCTGAAATGCGATCCAGTGTTCAATCTCGAGGAGGACACAACCACAACAATTTCATGGATATTTTTTCATCGCTTCCACCAAATCATTTTGGGGAAGAAGTAGTGTTTTCACTTGCACCAACAGTAGGAAAGCCACTATAGGTAGACTTGGCAACAAAGAATATGACGAGGATAAGTTGTGCAAGATTTAAGGTGGATGTAAATCTACTCAAAGAATTATGAAAACGGAATAAAATTTGAATGAAGAGAAACAATGAGGAATAATAGAGAAATGTAGCAAAATTAAGTAAGATATGTGCCAAAGTATTGTCAGAAATGTATGTTTCAGGGACAAAAATGAGGAAAAATGTTTTGTTGTGCATCCTGAATCTTAACAAAAAAAAAACAAGACAAGTTTAAAGGACGGAAAACGACAGAACTGAAAAGAATCCTTTTGCTAGGATAACAACCGTGGAAGACTCAACAAAAGTGGGAAACATGAATAGTCCGATAGATAAGAAGGTTTTGTATAGCAAAGATACAAAAAACGGGGAGGAGACAAACCTAAATGGTCTGAGAAGGTTTGGAACAGGGTTTGAATAATGGCTGAAAATAAATACAACCTGTTGAAACAAGATAAACAAGAGAAAAGAAAGGAGGAGGAGAAAGGTGATTTGAATTTTGTAGATACTAATCTAGGCACTCCTGGTGTTACAAGGAGTGGTAAGCAGGACAAGAGATCCAAGTTTAAGGATGGCACAATGGATAATGATTAGGCTGAAGTGTACATTCATGCTGGAAAGAAAATATAGCAAAACCACGTGACATTGTGGACAGTTCTCAATGAAGGGAAAGGGGCGGAGATGTGACTTAAAGGGGTTATGATGAAGTTGTTTCAACAAAGTATAACAATGTGGAGAACAACTACGAAAAAGAAAAGGATTGTACTGATTATGAATTACGTGACGTGCTTGAACAAGATCTGAACACGGAGAATGACAATCACAGGGACGAGGCAGAATCTGTAATAAGGAATGGTCCAGACTTAATAGATGGCAATGATGATGTTTAACAGAAAAAAAGGACCTTGAGGAGGATAAAGAGCTAGAATACAATATTCAACAAATTAGCAAGGCATACCAATAGGTTGAAAAATGGAGTAAGGGAAGGCAAAGTAAGAATTCCTTTACATGTCCAAACAAGGAGCAGCAGGGATAGGGCGTCTAATAGTGCTCAATGATTGAAAAAACTACTCTTCTAGAAAATTAGGTCAGTTAATACTCAAAAATCATTTGAGAAATTAAGGACCTAAACAAAAGACACAGATATTCATTCATATCTGTAATGGAACCATTTCAAAATCTATTTGATTTGGAAGATTACAAAAGGAAATTAGGCTTTGATCATGTGCGGGGTGAACAGTTCTAGAAAGATTTTGGTTTTTTTGGAGGACAATTTGGTAAGGTAACATTATTCGCGATACGGTCCAACAAATAACCATTAAGTTAAGATTATGAAATATTTTTTTCTAACTCACAACTGTGTACGCGAGATGTAATGCTTTGGACAGATTAGAATTATGGGAGAAATAGGAGGAGTTAGCATGAAGTTAGAAATGTCCATGTGTCGTTGGAGGAGATCTCAATGTTACTCTTAATGAGGAATAAAAACTAGGAGGCCTTGCATTCACTCATAATGAATCTTTGGAGTTTGCTTCCTATTTCAATGCATGTGCGTTAACAGAGGTGCGAACATCAGGGAGTAAATACACATGGTGGAATGGACGGATTGAGGAGGATTGTATTTTTAAAAGGTTGGATAGTATTCTTGTGAATCAGAATTATAGATTTGTTCCCTACACTTGAGGTGCATCATCTGATAAGACAGGGGTCTGACCATGTACCTTTGTATAGGACTTGTAGCTTAAGAGAGGAGACGTTCATAAAACTCTTTAGATTCTTGAATTTTTTGAGCAAGGATAAACAGTTTAACCAAATTGTGGACTTTATTTGGAACCCTTCTTATAGAGTTCCATGCTAAAATGAAGAGAGTTAAGAAAGCACTGTCATCTTGATTTAGATCTGCCTATGGAAATATTTTTCAACAAATTGCCACCATGGAAGATGTGATAAAGGTCAATGAAATACAATTGAAAATACAACCACATGCCAGCAACCAGGCAGAATTGAGCAAAGTAGAAGCAGAATTGAAGAAATATTTGCAAGTTGAAGAAGATTTTTGTAGTCCAAAGGCTAGGATTAAATGGTTTTAAGATGGGGATAGAACTACGATATTTTTCCATTTGTATATTAAAGGGAAATGGAAGAAGTTGCATATTGGACAAATATTGAGTAACCAAGAAAATACGTTGCAGACAAATGAACAAATTGATCAAGTGGTTGTGGGATTTTTGGGGAGCAATTTCATGCGGAAATGTTGGAAACGGACTATGTCCAGAATTACCAGATTCCAAAGAGTATATCATATGACGAAAATGAGGCAATGAGTAGGCTTCTAGATTAGGATGAAGTGAATAAAGTGGTCTTTGCATTGAATGCGAGCATTGCATGTGGGCCGGATGGATTTACAGGGCATTTCTTTAAACGTTGTTGGAGATCATAGGGGATGATTTTACTAAATTAGTAAGAGCTTTTTTTCTATGGGCAGGAGATGTCAAAATTTGTTACTCATACAAACTTTTTATGGGCTGAATACAAGTGGAATAACTACTGCAAAAAAATGCACATGTTAAGCCTCACAGGTTTGGGAGAAGAGATTATGATAAGAGTCGAGGTAGAACATGATATATAGTGGCAAATCAATATTGGAAAAACTAGTTTTTCATTTGATAATTGGAACGAGAAAGGATCATTATACTTTACTGAAGGAGAGTTGGCACAAGATGAGGAATTGGAGGTTAATTATTTTATCATAAATTATGAGTGGAATGAAGAAAAGCTAAAATAAGTGACTTCGAAAGAAAATTGGTACAACATACAACAACGAAAATCAGGCTCATTATCAAGGAAGTCATCACAGACAAATCATGGTGGATGCATAACATTAAAGGCGATTTCACTGTAAAATCAACCTATAAAAACATCAAAAGAAAATTTCCAGTGAATGAATGGAGCAATTTTATAGGGGTAAAGGGTTTGCCACTCAAGATTGGTTTTTTCTATGGAGTGTTTGGAAGTGGAGAATAGCCACATATGATAATTTAAAGAAGTTGAGGATACATGCGATCTAAAAATGTTACTGTAGTGAGGAGGGTCACTTGGATACATATCTTATCTTTGACTAACAACTCCCATAGCACAAAATCTATGCAAGCATTTTTCTTCTTGTATAGATCTCAGCGTAACTGGAAATCTAAAACAAATCATTTATAGATGGTGGGAGCACAAAATGTCACATAAATAAGATCAGATACCAAAGGCAGTCCCTGCAATCATAATATGGGAATTATGGAAGACAATAAATGCAATAAAACATGGGAAGGTGATAACTTATAGGTCTATGTATTATTTGTCTCAATTGGAAATATGTCAACTAATAAGGATCAAATTCCATGGATCAAAAGTATGTCAAAAAAACATTGGTCAGAAATGGTGGATACACTTCAGATATATTTGTCCAACATACATGATCTACTCGTGAGGTGGAAAATTCCAATACAGGGTTTGTTTACTTGCCACACGAATGGAGCTAGTAATGAAAACCCGGTAAGAATGCTTATGGTTTTTGTATATGAAATAAAGGAGGAGTTCTCAAATATGCAGAGTCACAGAGCATAGGGGAGGTTACCAGCATACACGGAGGCAGAAGTTAGAGCCTTGTGGGATGCTTTTAAGTATTGTATAAGTCATAAGATGAATACTATTCATGTGGATACAGATTTATTGATTTTAAAGGACATAATTGTGATGAATTGGAAAATACCATCGGAGTTTGCTAAACAAAGGGAAGACATACATGAAATGGTGGCTCAAATCATTGTAGTGTGCAACATATTTTCAGAGAGACAAATTGGCTAGCAGACATTGTAGCAAATACAACAATTGACAAAGAAAGAAAATAGGTATTCTTAAGCTTTAATCAAATACCAAGTCTGGGAAGAATAATTCTTCATATGGGCAAGCAATAAATCCTTCAGTTCGTATAAAATCAAGAAGAATAAAAACAGACATCAATGGGTAGCATGCTTAGTTACAATGACGACACAACTATATAAACAAGTTATATTCTGTAACTAACTGGAGCAGAATTGTTGACAAAGAACTACTCCTATGAATAAGCTATGTCAGCAAGCAAAATGGGATACAGAGATGAGTAAAAGTGATAGTAAAGGAACCAAATCTGATATTTTTGAAGCACTCAGCAAGGAATTTGATGGATGAAAAGTCCTTTTCTAGTATTCGGCTTCATCTACAAGAAGAGTCATAGTTAAATGAAAAGAATAGAAAAGAGGAAGCAAGTGAGAAGGGTAAATCACTTATCCAAATTGTAAAATCTAAAAAGGAAGGAAACTAATAACTATCAAGTTCGACAAGATCTCCAAATTCCAACCGAAAAGTACGCCTATACCAGTCACAATCAGCTGGAAGGAGAGGAAACAAAATTAAAAAAATAGGGCGGACAAACCTTTGAAAGCTAATGAGAATAGCAGGTCATAAATGCTTGATGACGAATTTTTATTCCATGGAGAAGTACATTTTCATGCCTACAAGGAGGCGGAATTAGAAAGGAAGAAGGGAGAAGTGAAAAAGGAAGTTGAAAGAGCATTTGTGGAAACCCTGCAAAAGGGGACTTCTATTAAAATTTGTGGTCAGGTCACTTTGGGGCCGACTAGAACACACTTTTTAATGTAAATATTGTCCCTTTTGGGTTGTTTAAAAAAGGGACCTTGAGTCCAAATTTAGCTTAAGAAAAACTAGAAACATGTTCATCATTTGGAAACATTTTTATGATGAGCATTTTTGTAGTTTATTTCATCAAATATAACAAAAATAAAATTGATTATGTTAGTAAAAAGACTTGCCCATAATCATCATGTGTTCTCCACCATATTTATGTTAAAAGCATCAATCTTCTGCAAGTTCTTTTTTGTTCAAAATCTTGTTGTCCCTCCTTATCGCAATCTGTAGCACATGAGTCTCTTGAAACCTGTAACACCCCCTATCCAAAACAGATCAAAAATTACTTTTTAAAAAATCTACAGGTTCACTCGATGGTCACTATTGATGGAGCATAGTCTGATCTACGGCCCATATTGTGCATCCATTGTTTGCAATTGAAGCTCTCCCAAAACTTAGCATAGAAAAATTGACTAAGTGTCGATCCACGGACAGACCTACGGTCTGTAAGTCAAACTTCGGTCCATTGTCTGTGTACGTCAATTGAGACTCAAGTTACCCAGCGTCTGACATGAACTATGGATGACCAGCACGGACCGTTGTTTGATCTACAGTCTGTAGGTCTGATCATAATTGACGGTTAGCGATTAGTTAATTGGAATTTCTAATAGGGTCAACTTCAAATTGTTATAACCTTTAGCACAAGATGAATTAGGTGTCCTATAACATATTATATGATAGATAATTGAATTATCTTTCCATAGTCATCGAGTTTGCTAAACTCCAACCTTAGAGTAAAACGTTATGCCCTGTTTAGTGAAGGCTTGTCAAGCAGAGCCAAAAGAAGGACCGTTGATTGAGGGACGACCCGTCAGACCAGGTCGTCTATTAGTCTGACAGCACTTAGTTCACAGATCTTTTGGTCTTTCTCAAGTTTGTTTAACCCCTAAGATATGTCGTTATGGCCCTAAATCATAAAATTTTAGTCAGTTTAAGCATAGAATCAAAACTAAAATTTACCTAAAGCAAATCATTAATTAAAACTTAGAAAATTAGAAGCAAGAAAGGAGAAAAAAGGTCAAGAACCTGAGTTCAAGAACACAACAAGGTTTCATCAATTTCAGCCCCGAAATCTAATGATTTCTCCGTGGATTTCATTAACAGATACGTAAGATTTCACTAGTGGGTTCCTATCACCCATTGGGTCCTTAGTTTTCAATCAGATTTTTGATTCCCTTATCATAATTAGACATAGGGTATCTAGAACTTCAGCAAATTATGATGAATTAGTTTGTTATGTGTTCCATGTAAGATTACCATATTATTATACATATTATTGAATGAATTTCAGAATTCTAGCTTTGTATTTCTTTAGTTCTTGAATTACACATGCTAGGTCAGATATTTCAGTTCATTTAGATATACATGTCTCATTTATTACTGCATCATTATCAGATTAGTTGTTATATTCTCAGCTTCCATGTTAAGTTTTAAGTTATCCCGTATTTACAAAAATTCAGTCATAATTTGTTAATCACTTAATTTATTGGGTCTAGCATAATAACTAGTAGGACTAGGGTTCAACGTACCAAATAGTCCGAAAACTACTAGCTAAATAGGTTGTAAGTCCCCTATGAGGACATCAATTTAGTGATTATGTTAGCATTCCTTTTTTCCTCTGGTAGGGTATATTGGGTCCTCCCGATGGGGCGTATACATTGGAATACACATTTAGATCATGTGGTCTTACTATCAGTTATTAGTAGCTCTCACAGTTAAGTAGGACTCTATTGCAGTGATCATATTTACAGTTCAGTTAGTTTCAGTCTCAGCATGTTATAAATTTAGTCATTGCATCTAGTTAGCTCAGAATTTAGTATATCATGTTTAGAATATTATAGTTCCTTTTATGCTTGTTAAGTTATGTATTATTTCAGCTTTACTCTATCCTACATGCTCAGTACCTTTTAAGTATTGTCGCATATGTGCGCTACATCTTCTCATGATGTAGGTTCAGGTTCTCAGCATACAGATAAGACATATGTCGATTTCCGACCTCTAGTTCAGAAGAATCAGTGGTGAGTCCTTATTCTTTGAGGAGTATATTCATGAGTTATTTCTAGTAATTTTGTCTTTTAGTTTAAATTTTTGCTAGACATTGTTGGGGCCTGTTCCCGCATTTCAAGTAAGTTAGAGGCTATGTTCAAACATACATAGTTTAAGCTTAGTTTTGAGTTAATAACTTTTTTGTATTAAACACATAAGTTTTATTATATCTCAATTGTAGAATATTAGTATTCCCCGTCTTTTTATATTAAATTATAATTTAGCTTTCGTGCTCAATTTATTTTCTTCAGTATACTCATGATCATGCCAGTAGGGTTAAATTGGGATCACTTGTGGTCCTTTGTCCCGTTTCCATGTCTCAGGGGTAGCTCCAACGTGAAAAACTTTGTATTAGAGCATTAGGTTTAAGTTTCCTACGATGCCTGAAAATCCGCACTAAGTAGAGACTTTTTCATGGGTGTGAAGTGCACTACATTTTATGAGAAGAAGGCTATGAAGTGTTTTAGGTAAAACATCACTTTCTTGTTACTCTTATCGTGCGTAAGGTATGATCTAATTTCATTATAACTCGACGTTCTACGTTTCACATCATGCCTACTCGTAGAGCTAACGCCAGGAATGTGAATGCCAGAAATGCAAACGTAACTCCTCCTATCCCAAATAAGAAAGTCTCCAATGCTGAGTTTAGGAAGGACATTCAGATGTTAGATATGAATGTGGCCAACAAGAACAATCGGGATCAAGCTCATGTGAATGAAAATGGTAGATCCATAACAGATAGGGTCCGTGACTTTTTTAGGATTAATCCGCCTGAGTATTAGGATCGTAGACTAGTGAGGATCTCCATAACTTCTTGGATGACATCAAGAATATCTTTGAGGTGATGCAGGTCAATTGGAATGATCGGGTTGAGTTGACATCATACCAGCCGAAAGATGTTTCTCATATATGGTATACTCAGTGGAAGGAAAATAATGTTACAGATGCAGCTCCTATTACATGGGATTGCTTAAGTGGAACTTCCTGGACAGGTTTTTCCCAATAGATTTGAGAGAAGCAAAGTCTCAGGAATTCATGAATTTAAGGCAAGGAAACATGAAGGTCCAAAAGTATGGGCTCAAGTTTAACCAACTCTACAGGTGTGCTGCTCACATGGTTTCTAACACGAGGGTTTAGATGAATAAGTTCTTGTATGAAGTGTCGGATTAGGTGAAAACAGAGTGCAGAAACGCTATGTTACTAGGAGATACGAACATGTCTAGGCTTATGATTCCTACTAAACAGGTTGAGGGTGAAAAGCTTAGGCAACATGCCAAGGAGAATAAGAAGGGTAGAAATGTGAACTATGTCTATTCCCAAGTGAAATCGGGTGGTGGAAATTGCTCGTAGAGTCAGCAGAAATTTTCAACCCCACCATCTTCATAGGCTAGTGTTTTATCCTCTAAAAACAAGTATGATCCAGAGGTTAGGACACTAGGTTATAAGTCTCAGGGAAGTGTTTTAGGGACCAAGACTTAGCCCACATTCCCTAATTGTAGTAAGAACCATCCATGTGAGTGCCTTGCAGGAAAGGAATGATGATTTAGGTGCGGTGAGTCTGTTCATAGGTTGAGGGATTGTCCTTCTACAAAGAATCAACGAGGTGGTAATGGTAGACATCCCTCTACAACTTCACCATCACAAGCAAGTCACGCGACTCAGTAGGGTAACTCATAAAGTACGGGTGGCGGTCAGCGCCATAACAGGTTGTATGCTCTTAAGGATCGCCAGGATCTGGAAGGTTCTGTTGATGTAGGTACCAGTATTTTACGAGTCTTTGAACTTGATGTTTATGCATTGTTTGATCCAAGGGCTACTGTTTATTTTGTAACTCCTTACATAGAATTCCAATATAGTGTTAGTCTAGAAACTCTCTCAAAACCTTTCTAAGTCTCAAATCCAGTTGGTGACCTAGTTATAGCTAGATAGGTATTTAGAAATTACTGTGTCAGAGTCTCTCAGAAAGTCACAAAAATAGAACTTGTAGAGTTAGAAATGGTAGACATCGATGTGATTCTAGTCATTGATTTGTTACATTTATGTTATGCCTCAGTCGATTGTTGATATAGGATTATTCGTTTTCAATTTCCAAATGAACCAATCTTAGAATTGAAGGTAATAGCTTAGATCCTATGGGTCGATTCATTTCTTACCTTAAGACCAGAAAGATGATCTCTAAGGGTTATCTCTATCATCTAGTTTGGCTTAAGGATTCTAGCTCTGAAACACCACCTCTTGAGTAAGTTCCAGTAGTAAGTAAGTTTCCATAAAATTTTCACAAGATCTTACCGGAGTCCCTCCCGAATGGGAAACTGACTTTGGAATTGATATCCTTTTAGATACCCAGCCTATTTCTATTCCTCCTTACAGAATGGCTCCAGCAGAGCTTAAGGAATTGAGAGATCAGTTGAAAGACCTTTTTGACAAGGGCTTCATCAGACCTAGTATTTCATAATGGGCTGGACCAATATTGTTCGTAAAAAAGAAAGATGGTTCTCTTAGAATATGCATTGATATTTCAGACATTAATAACTTCTTTAGATTAAACTCATCAGTTTGCATATATCCCTGTTTTAGCATATGGGCGTTCCCCATACTTTCATTTTAAAATATAATTTAGCTTCCGCATTTAGTTTATTATATTTAATATGTTCATGATCGTGCAAGCAGGGTTAGCTTGGGATCACTTGTTTTCCTAGGTTTCGTGTCCACATCTCGTGGCGTGACAAAATCAAATTACTAGAGACCTACTTCCCTATAATCAAGAAAGTTCTCATGTTTAGTTTAGATGATAAAAACTAATATGAAGATATGACATTTGTTAGTGTCATTTTTTCCTTTTTAGAAAAAATAGAAGATATATATATACAGTAACAAATAAAAAAAATCACAACTTGATGATTAGCCCGGAGAATGCAATACGCATTAACAAAACACAACAAAAAAACAGGTTCTCTAAATACAAAATTTTGAAGAAATACCGAGAATCATAACAATGTTATAGATTTTCACACTTCTAGCACTGACCTAAAAATAGGAATGTCATTTCGATCAATCCAAAGATTTAATGAAAATCAAAAAGAGAAAAAACTACCAGTATTACTGGTCCAACATAGATGGAAATCTCTACCTTATTCGATAAAACTCAAAAAAAATTTGTTCACCGATAACCTCAACCATAGAACAAAAATTGGGGGTAGTGAAAAAAAAATGAGTTGGGGGTAAAGAAAAAAGAGTTGATTGAGGGTAACGAAAACAAAAAGATTTTTCTAAGAAGGTTCCTTTTAATTGAAGAGTCTAATTTAACAAAATTATACTTCTTGGATTGGGGGAATTTTCTCTTGGATACAACAATCAATAACTTATGAATTGATGACATCTACTCTACAAATAGACAGAAGAATGAAATATTTGTCAATTTGGAACTGGGACGATCAAATTAATGTATAGTATTAATTACATAAAAAAATTTACTTCAAAGAAAAATATACTTCTTGGTGTGGAACAACCTATTACTTATGATTTGTTGAAACGTAGTCATCATATATATAGAAGAATGAAGCACTTGTCCGCTTGGAACTATTAAGGTCAAAACAATGTCGAGTAGGAATTGCTTAAGAAAAATTATACTTCAAGAAAGTTATCATACTTGGATTGGAGTAATCACCCTTGTATTACAACACTCAATTACTTATGAATTGCTGACACAGAATGACCTATAAACAACTAGACAAATATATCACCTCAGAAATCTTGAAACTTGGAATGGAAAAAGAGTAAAGCCTTTAGTTTAGTATAAGTACACGCGTACATAAGGTTGTAAAGTTCGTAGAGAATGTCACTAGTCGTACAACCAAAAAGTGGTGAAATTTAAACTTGAAGCTTTTGTTACGAAGGGTTTCATAGGCCATTTAGAGTTGCACGAGTCATGACCAGGTCATGAAACTTTTGCACGGACCATGAAGTTGTCTGCTAGACCTCTAATGTAAGTCACTCTATTAAATGGCAGCATGGACAAGGTATTAAGCATGTCAGCCTTGTCATTTGCATATGCCAAGGAAACAAACATGCAAGGGTAAGTTGGTGATTGTTGACAAAGCTAAGGTGTGCACAATGGTACAATGGCCTGATAGCGAAAAAACAATTGAGGACCAAGGACTTGAAGGGGAGGCAGCTTGGTGAGGACTTGACCAGACGAAATCTTTACAAGGTTATGTGGGCATAGCATTGATATTCAAATAAAGAACAAGGGCAAACGGCCAGCAAGGCTAATACAACAATGAAAGGACATTGATGCGAATGTGATATGAAGCAATGGCATAGATTTATGATAGTGGCGTGACAGCATTAAGTGGGAGCAATGCAAGGCTGAAAGGTCTAAGTATTATAGTGTTAAATATGGGAGAAGCTTGTCCAAAAGGCAAGCGAAGTCAAAGATGACCAGTGGTTACAAAATACTTGCCAAGCACATGACAGGAGGTTACAAAAAGTCCAGCATTTTCTCATTTCGTGTGGAACTTATTTTTGGTGCCTTGTTTAAATTATTTTTAATATATGGGGTGTCAACTACATAGGATAAGATCATGCTAAAGCCAACAAATGTTTTATTCTTATTACGCCACTTGTCGGTAGTTGGTTGCACATAGTATTACAAATGTGCAGGTTGCCTTATGGTGTAATTCGTGTTTGATTGTTCTATGAATTAGAGAATAATAATTAGAGTGTCAAATATAAGTTAAGTTCTAGGGTGATCTTATAGTGCAAAGGTTAGTACGATTTGGGAGTGTTCTTGTATTCACTTTATTAAAACAAGTTGGAAAATATGTTTTCTATTAAGTTGGTTGTCTTTGTCTCATTTTATATTTTATTTGTTTAATCATATTTTTGTCTACTGTTTTATGTTGCTTAAAATGTCAAAGATTTAGTGTCAAAATATTTGCTGCCTATTTTTTGAGTTAACACCAAAACAATCCTAAATTTGGCTAAGTGCTGAAAGGCTAAAATTGACAAGCTTGTTGGCTTCCAAAGTGGGTTAAATCGGTGAACTCTTTATGTTATTAGATCATCCCCCTTACAGTTTCTGTGAAAGGGACTTCTTCAGTTTTATGTTTTGTGTCAACTTCAAACAATCCTATGTCACATCACATAATGATGTAGGATGTTTGTTGCCTATCAAATTTGAAGTCTTTGACTCATCTTTCCAACGCTACCAAGTTTGCCTCATTTTGAATTTGGAGTAAAAAATTATGTCTGTTTTAGTGACGTCATGTCAACTAGGTGAAATGTTACTGGCTATAAATCCAGTGAATTGTTTCACTGACCATGAAGCCTTACACGGTCCGTGAAGTTTTTCATACACCAAACCTTACACTTCACCACGAAATTTTGGGGGAACTTCTCATAGGTTGAGGGGTGTCGAGGGATATTTCACCTGGTATAGTTATGTAACAACCCTAAAAATGGATATGCTAAGTAATGCTTAATGTGTCTAGAATGCCAACGATTAGACCGGGTTCACACGGATTGATGCGCTAGAACCAGATCTGTAAATGCTTGCTACATAAAAGAGAACTAACTTGGGGAGTTATTTGAGCTAGGAAAGGTTGGGTCTAACCGTGTAGGGCTCTCGAATACGAAGATTTACTTAAAGGAGTCTTTACCGGACTTAAAAAGGGTAAACTTTAGGTTTGGGGGGTCTAGGGGTAAAATGGTCTTTTTCTAGGTTAAGGGTAGCATAATAACTATCCTAAATATTTAATTAATTATTTAATTATTAAGGTGGAGGGGTATTTTGGGGAGAGTGGTCCAATGTTGGCCTTTTGAAGTGAAGTCTTGATCCACCTAGGTTCGAACCTAGGTGGAAGCAATGAATTAAATTGTTTTTAATTTAAGTTGGTAAATTGATGTAATTAATTTATATTTATTATTTATTAGATTATTTAAAATAAAAGTAAATCTGATTTTTAATAATTAAATAAAAACCTTATTTGACTAAATCCTAAAGTAGACTCCTAATCCTAAGAAAACTCTTCTCTCCCACGCTCATCTCTCTCTCAGATTTCTATCACTCTCACTCATGATTCTATCTGCCAAATAACTTCAAAAAAACAGTATGTAAACCAAATTCTTCACACTTGAAGAACTCACAACGAAAATATTAGAAAACAAACGAAATCATTCACGTAGGCAAAGAGAAGTTTGTCCGTCGAGTTGGTGTTGAATTTAAGGGGATTTGGACGTGATTCTTTGAGAATATTTTGGGCAGAAAGTCGAGGTTTGAACGACATAAAAGGTATGGATTTTCTTTCTCTTGGTCCCTTTCCCAAGAGACCCTTAAAGCTTAGATGAATCTACCCGAAAACTAGGGTTGTTCCCGTTCTTGTTGAAATCCTTGTCCATAGTATTTCTTTGATCTCAATGTGAAATAGGTTAGAGATCATGTTGTTGGTATGTTTGCTGGTGGTTTAAGTATGATGTTTGATTTTCGTGATAAAGTGTTCTTCATTATGTGTTTGGAATTGTAAGCATGTTAAGTTATGATAATCTAAAGTATGTGAAAAATGATATGTTTTTATGGTTGAATTTTACGTGCGAATGTTTGTGTAAATCATGAGGTGTAAAAGTGGTGTAATGTTGCTGGATGAAATGGAAATTCTTAGCTGAATATAATCATAAAAATATTAAACTTAAATATGCATGAAATGGTCCACGCAACGCCGTAAGAATTAACGTATGAATGATGATAAAAAGAAGCTGAAAACAGTGAACAAATTTCCACCATTTTGTAGGTTGGGTTCGTGATACGCTCAAACTTACTTCTCAAATAAGAAGTAAAGCGGTCGTGTCAAGGAAATAACCCAACTAGTGAGGTCGGGATCGTTCCCACGAGGAAAATAGTTTAGACTTAACTTCAATCTATTATTACTATTGTTCAGTCAATTACTTCCTTAGAAAGCATAAAATGATAAAAAGGGGGGTATATATTCCTAAATAAATTAAAATAACTAGCGAAATAAAAGGAGACAACAAACATCTTTGAATGTTGGAGTTTAATCAATTAATCAAAGTAACTAAGGTTTCCGTGTTCCCCACAGGTCATAACTTGATAAGTCTAACTATAACAATTCTTTCCTAGTATCTTGCATGCAAAGTGATAAGTTATGTATTTCTAAATCCCTTGTACGACATCTAGAAAATTTCACTCCGCACCTTGGTCTGGCTACGTGTGTTGCTATCGTAACCCTTATCTTTACCTCATATTAAGCATCGTATTCGATATTTGACTAAGTTATTACCTCGTACCAATCAATACTAGCCAATTAGATAGTATACACTAAATCTATGTTGATAATTCTTTTCCTATTATCTACCTCCTTGGTTCGGCAAGTAGCATTAAGGCAAGTTCTAACGTTGGCCATCCGTTAAAAAGACTTCTAAATGATAGAATTATCAATACATGCAAGACACTATTCTAGAATTGTTATTTTAGTTAGGTTTTACCTCATTATTAGCTTATGGTTTCCAAAACCCCAGCTATGGACTTTAGTTACCCATAGTCATAATTACAATATTCAAATATGTGATATAAGAATTCATGCACTTACTTCGATGAGAAAGAGTAAAATTCAAAAGTTCAATTGATTAATCAGCAAAAGTCACCAACAATCAATGATAAAAGTCTCAAGATAATCAATCATCTCTCAAAGAGTCTACAAATTAATCAAGAGTCTCCCAATATTCAAAGGTCTAACAATGATCCCGAGTCTAACCTCAAAAATGAAGTTTTTTGAACTATTTATAGCAAATTAAAACCTAATTAAATAAGGACTCTATTTGCAGGAAATCTGTCAAAACGCGGCTGGGTCGACGGACCTCGCGACGGATCGTTGTGGTCAGGCCGTCACGGATTCCGTCATCCCATACTTGTGAAATTTCTTCTTCTGCTCTCTTCATTACCCTCGATGGCAGGTATGACGGATCGTCAGAGGCACAACGGTCCGTCGAGTGTATCCGTTCCAAAACACTTGAACTCTTGGAATATGGGTATTGGGACTACTTCTCTGATCTTCGTGACGAACCTGCAGGACAGACCGTCATGGATACGACGGTCCGTCACGCTTTCCGTAACCCCACATTTGGTCAGACTTCTCCATCTTCCTTCAGCAGCTGCACTACGCTGCCACCTACCGACCGTCACGAGCACGACGGAGCGTCACAAGCTCCGTAGGTGGTCTCTTTTGCATTTTTTCGCTTAAAAACCTCCGCATTCATCTTTGGACAGATTTCCTGCAAATAAGGAGAAACATATATAAAAATTAGCACAAAAAGTCTTTTTGACACACTAAACTTAAGGAAAAAGTATTAATAATACCGTGAAACCACGGTTTATCAACACCTTCAAATTAAATTCGTTGTTTGTCCTCAAGAAACGTACTATGACTCAATACAAAATCTTTGTACAATAGTATTCATGTTTTATCCTTTGCAATCATTTGGCTATCAATCCCGATTAATCTCATCATATATATGCATGCTATCACTATTAGGCTTGAATTATGTGGTATCAGACCATGACACAGACTCACCATGCACTAACACCTATCCTCTTCAATTTCTCATCGACGTGCTAATATTTCCGGTACTGCAACTAGTGTCTTCACTTCGAAACAAAATCCTCATTTTTCACACAATGATTTTAGTTTATGTATAAGGATTACTTTTTTCAACACCCACTCTAAGAACAAATTCACACTCATTCATAAATATTGCCATAATCTTGCCCTTATTTTCACTGCTTTATGTTCGCTATACAACACTTAGGATCACGATAGGACTTTCTTACCTTGTAACATAGGCTCAGGGTAAGGTAGGGTATATTTAGGTATACTTTAGTGACTTTTTGCCCTCCTTGACATATCGGCTAAACATACCATTTTCAATTATTTTATTTTGCCCAGTTTCCCATATTCTTTCACCTTGCTATTTTCACTTTTTTTCTTCATTTGTGTAAGTGACTCTCTTCTTTTCTTGCTTGTATTTCTTATAATTTTTTTTATTATTGTTATTATTACTTTTATTTAAACTAAATCTTGAGTCACTTTACTTTTGTTCTCTCTCTCTCTTTGTTCTTTCAACCCCACTTTCATAGCATTCCTCATAATAGCCACCCTCAACTTATGCTTTTGGCATACGCTGAGGTGCACATTTCCAAGGAGGGACCAGGGCCAACACATTATTCCCAGAAAAGATCAGTTGGGGTGAGAAAGAATGTTCTAATTTAAGCTCAAATCATTTGGATCAAAGAAGGATAAATTTCATTTGGTTTTCTTTTATTTAGGCTAAAAATCTGCTATATTGAATAATGGCCTATGATCCTTTCCTAATTGTCTATTACAACTTACTTTTAGCAGGACTAACCAGGCAAGTTCTAGCTCAGTACAAATAGTGGACTATTCAAATCTTCCTCACACTCAATTGATATCTCATCACTCTACCGGATTATCAGACACCTAGTTCGAATTTTAGACATATGGTAATGCAGTGGTGTACCTCTATGTCATGATTAGAGCCACACATTTATCAATTACTATGCCTAGTCATGCATCATTTTCAATTTTATCAGGATATCATTTTAGCCATCATGCTCTAGAATTAAAATTTGTACACAAGATATAGACATGCCGGTTCAACGGAAAAAGTAATCAGTCTTTCGGGGGAAAAGAACATAGGCAAGAAAACCCCAAAAGAGGATAGTGAATTGGGCTACTCAAACTTCACCCTAGCACTCACTTTCCATTTACCCCACCCCCAACAAAAAGACATGCAATTGTCCTCAATTCATAAAAAAATTTAAATACTAGAGTGGTAGGTGAAGCAAACCTGGGGCGCAAAGCGCCGACTATTAGCAAGCTGGTGGGTCCGGTTCCCCGGAACCCACTACTTTTTAATATGGACACCCTCAGTGGTGTCCTCAGCATTAACAACACTATTAGCAGTGCCTCCCGCTATCTCCACAGTTCTAGAGCTAGACGCCCCAGTAGCTAACTCTTCTACTCTCATCTGACGCGCCTCCTCCTCAGCAAGCGAGGCTCTCTTCGCAGCCTCCATCTCACGGCGTTCCTTCTTCCGTGATCGCACCTCATCCTCCTCTCGACCCCTACGCCTCTTGGCATGATCTCGAGGGGGAGGTGGTGGAATCTCTGAAGTGGCGAATAGGGCAACCATCATTGCGTCTTCAGCAAGCTCTACAGAAGGGGCCTCTGACTCAGGCACCCTAGCCTCTAAGATCATATCAGTATCTGCGCGAAGACTGTCAACCACAACGTGAAGGGTCGACACAGCCACCGGAGGGGCTGGACGGGCTAGCACTCGCAACTCAAAGGCGTCCAAGCACTGATGAACCTCAGCGATCTTCCGCTCTTTGTGCTGGACCATTCTCCGCTCCAAGCGCTTTTCTGCCTCGGTAATAGACCTCTGCATCCAAGGCTGGATATGATGAAGAAGTGTAGACATTTGCACCTCTAATTTCTGGACCCTATCAAGCAATACTAGAGCGGGTAAAGGGGCTGAGAGAGAGGAGCTCGGGCCGGTGCTACTACCCAGGATAGACTCGACCGGGGTAGTGTTAGTGGAAGCTGCATGAGTAGCCGTGCGGGCCAGTGCTACCGTATCAGCCAGATTGTCACCAAGTGGAGGCAGCTCCGTACAGGGCCCTCTCTTGGAGCCAACTCATTGGCCTCTTCTCTGATGAGGCCGATATAAACAGTGCCCAGAGGGGTGTTCAGCTGATCAATGTGCCATATAGGCACACTTGCAGATCTCCATAGAGAAAATATCATGCACGAGTAAGGGTAAGTAGTTGTGACCTTATAAGCCCTCTCGTGCATGACCGCCTATAGAAGCCACACAAAATCCACCTCGAACCCAGCTATCATTGCCGCAATCAGTACAGCTCGATCCCATGTGACGATATTATCAGTGGCTGTGGGGGAAAGGCAGTGGCGGACAATGAACAACAAAAACTTTGCCGTGAAAGTCAGGTTGGCCTTCTTGATGGCCCCCTTTGGCTCAGTCACCTAGTCGGCACCCTCTCCATCAACGGACAAGTGCAGGGCCATCCACTTCCTGGTGGTCTCTCTAAGCGATGGCTCACGCAGAAATTGGCAATCTTTGACAATCTTCCATCTGTAGTCAAACTCGGCAGTGAGAGGGGTCCTATTAACATCAAAATTATCGCCGTATAGAAACCAGCGGATAGAAGGCAGGGATATATCAACCGGAACGCACCGTACTCGGACCTGCTCCAGTGGGGCCATTTTGGCGGGGCAGCCCACCTATCAATATGTGATCGGAGAGTCGCTACATAGGATGCGTAGAACTCTCGGACCAGCTCTTCACTATAACATCCCAACAGACGTGCTGTCCACTCCAGTCGATGTCTGGTGAAGAGATTGTGGATCTCAGGCATCGTCGGGAGACTTCCCGTAAGGACACGCCGCTCCAATGAAAGTGTCCGAGTCATAACTCCTTTGTCATTCAGGAACTTTACATCGGAATAGACTTGAAACTGCCCGTCGACACACCACCGGTTGGGCTGGTCAGTAACTGGGGTGAGAGCACGAGCTGGTGCACCGGGTGTGGATTCCGAACTGTTAGCCTCATCAGACGAGGCCGACGCTGCAGCGGTAGCGGGTGCGGGAACCTTAGCAGATCCGGAGGTTTCCTCTGACCACGAAACTCCTAAGGATCCAGATGCTCCTTCTTCATTAGTGGCTGACCCAGAAGGTGTGCCGGTCAGTGTGCGCTCCTCATCAGACTGGGAGGCAGTGACTATGCCGGACGCCACCTTTTTGGGTGTGGCTCTGGCAGCACGTGCAGCACGGGATGGGGTGGAAGTGCCTGGGGGCACGTACTCCGGGTCACGCACATCATCAGAGCCTATGGCCAGGTGGGCAGACGGGGCGACAGACTTCGATCGCCCGCGTGCATAGTCTCGATCTTGTTTTGGTGTCATAGTAAATAGTACCTGTAAACAATCAATATTAGTACTAGAAGAAGCAAACAAGACAAGCAAAACCACACAAAAAAAACAAAAATAATTAAAATAAAATGACATTGCTATAATAACAGTGAAACACAACGGACCAGGTCACGGTTTGTCGTGAGTACGACGGACCGTCATGGGGTCCGTCGTGTCTTACTTAGACTATGTTTATATGGAGAACCCTGAAGGAGAGTCTCTGACAAGTATGACGGTATGTGCAGGACGGACCGTCATAGGTACGACGGTCCGTCGAAGGTGTATGTCAGAGGACACTTGAAAAAAAATGTGGAGACTCTTAAGAGAGGGTCTCTAATCATCGAAACGGTCATGCAGGACGGACCATCACAGGTCCGACGGTCCGTCGTAGGTGTCTGTCAAGAACACTTAAAAGAAATATAGAGACCCTAGGAGAGGGTCTGTGACCGTCATGACGTTCATGCAAGACGGATCGTCGAGGGTACGACAATCCTTCGTTGTTGTCCGTTTGAGGACACTTAGAAAAATAGAGAGAGACCCTTAGGAAAAGGGTCTCTGACAACCAGAACGGTTGTGCAGAACAGACCGTCGTAGGTATGACGGTCCGTCGCATGTGTCCATTCAAGGACACTTAGAAAAAGTGAGAGACCCTTAAGAATAGGGTCTCTGACAACCATAACGGTTGTTCAGGATGGACCGTCGCGGGAAAAATGGTCCGTCGCATGTGGCCGTTGGTGGACACTTGGAGAAAAATTGGACAGTGGAGTGCTAGGGCGGTTCGAACGGACTCAATGACGGTCCGTCATGAATACGACGGTCCGTCATTGGGGTCTCATTCTGTAACTCAGTGACAGAACTGGAGATGCCCCATTCATCCCCTATGACCCAAATCGAATTGGTAGTGTTTTGACCCACATTTGTCTAACCCAAATACCTAGTAATCTAGCAATGCTAAGGCACTTATTACTAGGGTTTTAACACGGCAATTTCGGGAATTTTGTTAACCTAGGTCAGAAAAAATTTGATAAAGAATGAACGTATCAAGAAGAACTAGACTACTACTAATTGATAAACAAAAATGCCATATAAATGAGTAGAAATTAGAGACACGTACCTGAGAATTTGAGTAAAACAAGAGGGAAAGGTACTTGGTGATCAAGTAGACACCCACAACAGCAGCTCTCCGACTAGTAGATGATGACTTTTAGGATTTTTGAAAATTTGGGGAAAATGATCGGTTTAAGAGACAGATGATTTTGGAAGTTGAAAAGGGAGGGAAATAGGAGGAAGTGTGAAGGAATGGGGTGAAATGAATGGTTGGGGGTTTTGAATGTTGATTTTTTTAATAAAAAAAACCCCAGCCGGGTCGTGTCGGGTATGCCTCATTAATGACGCGACAATTCCACGATGACGGTCCTTCTCATATGTGACGATCCGTCGTTGATTCCGTCGCGTGTGCCCTAGTTTGGAAATAACTGAAAGACGTACCTGGCACGACAGATTCATGCGATGGTACGTCACAGTTGAAACGGTCCGTCGCAATATCTGTCAGTGACTGCTGCATAGTAATTTTCTGTAGAATTTCCTGGTGATGTGCTTGTAAATTAAAAACCCATTAGTAGAAAATGCTACCATTACTCGAAAGAAAAACTATAAGTATTGGGTTGCCTCCCAACAAGCGCCTCATTTAACATCGCGGCATGACTAAGGACACTTGATTACTCAGACTTCATCAAGATGGTATGCCTCGATCACTTCATTCGCCTATTCAGCATGCCCGAGATAGATTTTTATTCGTTCTCTATTCACCTGAAACCGCACTCCCTCCTTGGTTTTTAACTCAACTGCTCCATGAGGGAATACTTGGGTAATCAAGTAAGGGCCAGTCCGTTTGGACTTGAGCTTGTCCGACCCAAAAATGTCTTAAAGCACCAAATCCCCAACCATAAACTCTTGTTTTGCACTTTTTTGTTCATTCTCCTTCTTCATATTTTCTTTGTGGGAGATGGCGGATACCGATTGGAGCTCACCACTCTGCCTCATGGTCCTACAAATGTTGAAGGTCGCTTCTTCATTGTTCAACCGAAATTTCATCTGCCCCTTTTCCATATCAACTAAGGCTTTACCTGTAGCAAGGAATGGCCTCCCAAGAATAATAGGCACTTCAAAATCGACTTCACAATCAAGAATAACAAAATCTGCTAAAAATATGAATGACTCCACTTTTACTAGCACATCATGGAGTATCCCTATTGACCTTTTCACTGTTCGATCAGCCGTCAGTAGCCGCATCGCAGTGGGTTGTGGGTTACACAAACCCAACTTCTTTTAAATCGAGAGGGGCATGAGATTTATGCTTGCCCCCAGATCACATAATGCTTTCGCAAAATGTAATGACCAGACTGTACAAGGAATAGTGAACGCACCCGGATCTGCTTTCTTTTATACGAGATATCTTGTAGCAATAGCACTACAATGTTGCATTCTATCATCATCCTCGAAAGTAACCGATCTTTTCTTTGTAACCAGATCTTTCATAAACTTGGCATAACCGGGCATTTGTTCTAGAGCTTCTACCAAAGTGACATTGATAGAAAGCTTCTTCAGCATTGTTTTAAAACGCTGATATTTACCATCCTCGGTGTTTTGCACTAATCTCTGATGGAAGGGTGGTGGTACTGCGAAGGTATTTCTCCCGGTATCTGACTTCCTAGTACTCCAAGCTTTATTATTCCGGGACATTTTCTCTAATTTTTCAGCAATCTCAGCATAAGGACACTCCCCATAAGATCCACCTGCTATAGTGTCCAACACCGCTTTATTATTATCATCTTGTCCTCGATAGAAGTATTCCTTAAGTGACTCATCATCTATACGGTGATTTGGGACACTTCTCAAGAACGAGGTGAATCTATCCCAAGAGCTATTAACTGACTCTCCAGGTAGTGCCACAAAGTTGTTCACTCTGTCTTTGTGGTTTAGTTTCTTGGAGACCGGATAGTAGCGTGCTAAGAAAACATCCCTTAGTTGGTTCCAAGTGAAAATCGAGTTTTAAGAGAGCCCAGTGAACCATATAGCAGCCTCTCCCGTCAGTGAGAGAGGAAACACTCTAAGCCCTATTACATCCAAGTCCAAGTCAGGCCTCCCTACACAGCTTTTACACACTGCCCTTACCTTAGATATATGGGCATGTGGATCCTCAAAAGGTAGCCCATAAAAAAAACCTCTGCCAGTGAGCATTTGCATCAGGCTACTAGTTACCACAAAAGTATGGTCTGGTGGTAAAGGAGGCAAGACAAGTTGGCCATCGGAGTCTGCTACGTTGTCATAGCCTCAGTAGTATGCTTGGGGCCGTGGAGCGGGATTTTCTCCCCTCTGTTGGTGTTCACCCGGAGAATTGTGTAACAACTCACCATGAACATCAACCAGAGCTGGGATGTGCTGGTTTTGATCATCATCATTAATTCCCAAGTTTCTACTCATGTTGCGTAGTGTACGCTCTAATTCGTGATCGTAGAGAAACAAGGGTTCTCTTCCTCTCCGTGTATTTGGCATACAAGGAGGGTGGTTTTGCACGAATCAAAAACGATAAAACAAAGTACAATCAAAAAAATATCAACTAAACTATAGTAATAAGTTTAAGTTAATCTAAAAGCTACTTTCCCCGGCAGCGGCGCCAAAATTTGATATGCTCAAACTTACTTCTCAAATAAGAAGTAAAGCGGTCGTGTCAAGTAAATACCCCAACTAGTGAGGTCGGGATCGTTCTACGAAGAAAATAGTTTAGACTTAACTTCAATCCATTATTACTATTGTTCAGTCAATTACTTTCTTAGAGAGCATAAATGATAAAAGGGGGGGTTTATATTCCTAAATAAATGAAAATAACAAGCGACATAAAAGGAGACAACTAATAGCTTTGAATGTTTGAGTTTAATCAATAAATCAAAGTAACTAGGGTTTACGTGTTCCCCACAGGTTCATAACTTGATAAGTCTAACTATAACAATTCTTTCCTAGTATCTTGCATGCAAAGTGATAAGTTATGTATTTCTAAATCCTTGATCCGGCATCTAGAAAATTTCACTCCGCACCTTGGTCCGGCTACTTGTGTTGCTATCCTAACCCTTATCTTTACCTCATATTAAGCATCGTATTCGATATTTGACTATGTTATTACCTTGTACCAGTATATACTAGCCAATTAGATAGTATACACTAAATCTATGTTTATAATTCTTTTCCTATTATCTACCTCCTTGGTCCGGCAAGTAGCATTAAGGCAAGTTCTAACGTTGGCCATCTGTTAAAAAGACTTCTAAACGAAAGAATTATCAATACATGCAAGACACTATTCTAGAATTGTTATTTTAGTTAGGTTTACCTAATTATTAGCCTATGGTTCCCACAACCCTAGTTTTGGAGTTTAGTTACCCATAGTCATAATTACAATATTCAAAATGTGATATATGAATTCACGCACTTACTTCAATGAGAAAGAATAAAATCCGAAAGTTCACATGATTAATCAGCAAAAGTCACCAACAATCAATGATAAAAGTCTCAAGATAATCAATAATCTCTCAAAGAGTCTACAAAATAATCAAGAGTCTCCCAATATTCAATGGTCTAACATTGATCCCGAGTCTAACCTAATAATCCCTAGTCAAACCTCAAAAATGAGGTTTTTCAAACTATTTGTAGAAAATAAAAACCTAATTATACAAGGACTCTATTTGCTGGAAATATGTCAAAACGCGGCTGGGTCGACGGACCTCGCGAGGGATCGTCGTGGTCACGACGGGCCGTCATGGATTCTGTCGTCCCATACTTGTGCAATTTCTTCTGCTGCTCTCTTCTTTACCCTCGACGGCAGGTATGACGGATCGTCAGAGGCACAACGGTCCGTCGAGGATCTCTGTTCCAAAACACTTGAACTCATGGAATATGAGTACTGGGACTACTTCTCTTATCTTCGTGACGAACTTGCAGGATGGTCCACCATGGATACGACGGTCCGTCACGCTTTCTGTAACCCCACACTTGGTATGACTTCCCCATCTTCCTTCAGCAGCTGCACTATGCTGCAACCTACGGACCGTCACGCGCACGATGGACCGTCACAAGCTACGTATGTGGTCTCTTCTGCATTTCTTCCCTCAAAAACCACCGCATTCATCTTTGGACAGATTTCCTGTAAATAAGGAGAAACTTATATAAAAATTAGCACAAAAAGGCTTTTGGACACACTAAACTTAAGGAAAAAGTATTTATAATACCGTGAAACCACGGTATCAGTTCGTCCAAACAAAATGGTACAAAATTCAATGAAAAATTAATGTAAATCAAATGAGATCACTAAATATTGAAGCGAAGACATCATTACATGAAAGCTATAAAAAAATCAACAAAAGATTAAGACAAAAATTGATCGGAAAAGACAACAATTTCCAGCCAGCAAACTTTTTAAAAAATGAGCTTCGTTTATTTTTTTTAAATGTGAAGTCAGTGGAGATTGAAACCATGACATCACTAAGTGAAAATTCATAAAATTTCTTGAGTAAAATGCAAGGAAAAACTAGATGTGGTGAGTGGAGATTGAACCCACAACCTCTTGAATGTATGAGAGAGTTAGGAGAAAAATAAAGGAGAAAATAAATGTGGAGAGTGGGATTGAACCCACAACCTCTTGTATAGGTGAGAAAGGTAAGAGATTAATTAAAAGAAACATAATGAGATTGTGGGGTATTGAACCCACAACCTCAATGACTTAAACGAAAAAGAAGAGGAGAAAAAGAGAGGAAATATTTTTGGGTTGATGGGAATCGAACTAGGGTCCCCCAAATCTGAAAAATGTCATTATAAACTTTAAAATAAGATTAAATGTTATCCATGGAATTCGAAATCGGGTTTCCTTGCCCAATTCCGTATAGACACATAAGTAATACGGAAGTATTTAATGAATGCTGCCTCTAAAGATCAAAATCAATATCTTGGCATATCTACAAGATGCATAAGTCTTGTACCACATATTGTTATAAATATGAATCACTTAGACAATCTATGAATGAATCCCCATGGCTTGTATGTATATACTAGTAAGTCTAGCATACGTTTAAAAGTAAGTGAACGTAAGATGTATGTGATGAAATGATGTAACCCTAAAAGGGTTAATTAAGAGTATGAAACACACTAAATGGCCAAGGACATTTACGTATATGATGAAATGAACTATTAAATGATGAAATGAACAAATAAATGATTAAATGAACAATAAAATGATGAAACCCAAGAAAGGTTAAGTAAGAGTGTGAAACACACTAAATGGCCAAGTACATAGGCATATGATGAAATAAATATTCACGCAAAATGGGGTGAGCAATCATGAAGAGAAAATGTTCTAATGTTAATAAATGTTGTGATTACATTATATGAGGCTAATTTAAAATATGAGAGCAATCTCAAATGAGCCTAAGTAAATATTACCAAAACGTACTCACTTATGAGAGTGTAAAGTTAATGAAAAGACCACTCTCTATGAACACTCTAATGAAAGTATTGAGATTAACACACTAAATACTAATGGTGATATGATAAATCATCTATTGAGCTATGATGTCCTCATACAAAAAGCAAGCTTGCATGACGTATGAGTTGAATCTAATGGAACTTTATACTGATAATCGATAGACTAGATATGAGCGGTAATGCCTTCTTTTGGGAAAGGCAGAGGTTCACGTAACTCTCATGAGATGAGACTGTCTAGCATGCCGGGTATGTGTCTCCTTATATCTCCTAGTCTTCGAACCTATACTGCCAATATAGGGATCTGGCGGGGTTCAATTTCCATGTACGCTAGAATGTTTTGGGTCACTTTGGCCAGTGATTCCACCTATTTTTTGTGTGGGGTTTCATGACTTCGGATCATTTAGGATTTATCTCATCATATACATTAGCCTCATATTATGTTGTCACCACATTCTTCAATATTAACACTTTTGCTTTTCAAAGTTACTCACCTCTTATTACGTGAATGTTCATTTCTTTTTTTATAGTTCATGTCATCTTATTCCAATGCACTCGGCCATTTAGTGTATCTTACACTCATACTCAACCCTCCTAGGGTTTATCATTTCATTACGTACATCTTAAGTTCACTTACTTTTGAACGTATGTTAGACTTATGTGTCTATACATACAAACCATGTGGCTTCATTCATAGTTCGCTAAGTGATTCTTACTTTCCCAAAATTATGTAGTACAAGACTTATGTATCTTGTATATATGCCAAGATACTGATTTTTTATCTAAGTAGATGGCATTACTCTTGGATATTTTACTCACGTATGACTTGTGCATCAATACGGAAGTTTGAGCAAGGGAACCCAAATCTTGAATCACTTGGATATCATTTATATATTTCATTGATTTTATTTCTTATATTCATAACATAAGAACTCTAAATTAAATCTCAACACTTACATCGAATTATTAATTTTCAATTTTAATTTTACTCTTAGTTAATCGAAGGGTTGGGGGTTCGAGCCCCCACAATCCCTTTTAAATTTTTAATAGTCTCTTATTGCCCATTCTTTCCTTAATCAAGAGGTTGTGGGTTCAAAACCCCACAACCTCTTTGATTTTTTCCTTTAATTTTTGCTTGGATAGGGAGGTTGTGGGTTCGAACCCCCACAACCCCCTTTTTTATTTATTTTTTTTATATTTTCTCTTTCTTTCTCGCTGGGATAGGGAGGTTGTAGGTTTGAACCCCCACATCCTCTCTATCTTTATTTTTATTTAAATTGCGCGAGTGGCAGTGAGGTTGTTGGATCGAACCCCCAAAGTCTCACTTCATTTCCTAATTTATTGTGCTCCTTCCTTTAGCCTTGAGGTCGTGGGTTCGATTCCCTCTTCTCGTGTTTTCTTTTCCTTATTTTTCTTTTCCTTCGCGTGTACCTTGATGTAGTGGGTTCGAATCCCACGCCTCCCATTTATTTGCTTAATTAATTTTCTCCTCATTCTCCCTAGAGATCACGAGTTCGATCCCCCCTAGTTCCATTCTTTTTTTTCTTTGAGGCGAGATCAGTAGCTTAGGGGGTTCGATTCCCTTTACCACCATTCCTTTTTTTTCTTTTTAAGCCATCTCAACATGTGAGGTCTTGGGTTTGATTCCCATTGACCTTACTTATTTAATTTTCCCTTTTAGAACCCAGATTTCAACCTTATTATAGAGTACACAAATCTTGAAAATTCTTGTCATTATTCAACTCCTTTTTAGTCACATTGTGCATAAGTTTAGTTTGATAAAAGATTGTTATTTCAATACACTATATTTTATTGTAATGAACATCACATTTTAAACATATTGCACACATAAAATATACAAGAAATGCATGATTTATACAACCCCAAGATAGTGGCCAAAGCCACTGCCCACGTGCACACACTCACACCAACATTTTGATCACACTTTGAATATCGTTTTCGTAATTTCACTAACATAAACATGTTCACTATTAATATAAATACATCACTCATGCCTAAATGTAGCAGCACAACATAGAGATCCTATGAATTCGTTTGGAAACTAAGGATAAGGACATACAAAGGGGAAACACCTTAGTTTTCAAGACCTTGAGGATCTTTCGAAGGACAATACTCTTGGAGAAAGAATTCTAGGAGAAAAACCCATACCTTCTGATGTTGTTCAAGTGTGAAGCGGCTGCCCAGAAACTCCTCCAAACCACGCCCAATTCTCCTCAACGTACACACCACTCGACGAACAACCTCCCTTTGCCTTGACGTTTTTTATTACCTCGCTTTTCTTAAAACTTTTCGTGCGTTTTTTCTAGTGTGAAACACAATTGTTATTAAACTGTTCTTGAGATTTCTTGTTATTCAGAGCGTGAGACAATGATAGTTGAAAGACGTTGAAGAGAGTTGAGAAACGTGAGGGAGAGATTTATTAGGATTAGGACACTAAATTGGAGACTTAGTCAAAAAAGGATTTAATCAAATTAATACAAAATCTTATTTATTTTAATTCATCCGTGAAAGGAAATTATGCCCTTAAAATTTCAAATTTTTAGAATAATGATTAAATCACGTTAAGTATTTATCTGTTCAATTTTTTAGGGTTGTTACATTATTCCCACCTAAGGAATATTCGTCCCCAAATTACACTAACACTACACATCGTAATGCAAATCAGATCATAACATAATCGCTATGCACAGTCAACCAATAGCAACAAAATACAAAGAGATAAGGAAACATAAGCTTAAGAGTAGGAAGACTAACCTCAAGTGTTGAATAGATGAGGATAGCGGGATCTCATGTCGGCCTTAGCCTCCCACGTAGCACCCTCAACAAGATGATTCCTCCACAATACCTTCAATGTTGCAATCTCCTTGTTCCTCAGCCGCTTGACCTGTCTGTCTAAGATCTCAACAGGTACCTCCTCATAGGACAAGTCTTCACCAACCCCCAAACCTTCAATAGGTAGGATTGATGTTTGATCACCTAGGCACTTCTTCAACATAAAAACATGAAAGACTTAATGAATAGAAGCTAGCTCCGCAAGCAATGCTAACTCATAGGCCACCTAACCCACATGCTCTAGGATCTCATATGGCCCCACATACCTCGGACTCAGCTTCTTTTCTGCCAAATCTCATCACCCCTTTCATAGGCGATATCTTCAAATAAACCTGGTCACCAACATTAAATTCTAAGGGTCGCTTTCTGTTGTTTGCATATGATTTCTCTCAGCTATAAGAAGTAGTCAACATGTCGTTAATCACTCTAAATTTCTCCAAGGCCTCAGGAATGATCTATGGACCCAAAATGGATGACTCTCCAACCTCGAAACAGCACACTAGATATCTACACCTCCTACCATACAATGCCTCAAAAGGTGCCATCCCAATGCTAGAGTGATAGCTATTATTATACGAGAACCCTATCAAAGGCGAATTGTGATCCCAATTACCTCTGAAGTCAATCACACACCCTCTCTATATGTCCTCCAATGTCTTAATGGTGCACTCTGCCTGCCCATCTATCTGAGGATGAAAGGCAGTGCTAAGTTTTACCTGCGTGCCCAAGCTTTTCTGGAAAGATCTCCAGAAATATGGAGTAAACTAAGCTCCTCTATCATAAATAATAGACAAAGGAATCCCATACCAACTCACAATCTCATCAATGTATAGCCTCACATAATCCTAGGCTCTGTAAGTAGACTTCACAGGGATAAAGTGAGCAGACTTTGTCAATCTGTCCACCATAACCCAAATGGAGTTACGCTGCCTCCTAGTCCTCAGAAGACCAACCACGAAGTCCATATTAATGGCCTCTCACATCCAAGTCAGAACCTCAATAATCTTAGTGAGACCACCAACCTTAAGAAGCTCTGCCTTAACCTCCTGACAATTAGGACACTTAGCCACATATTCTGCAATATCGTTCTTCATGACATCCCACCAATAAATCTGCACAATATCATGATATATTATGGTGGAACCTGGATTTATGGAATATCTTGAACCATGGGCCTCTCCCACAATCCTGGTCCGCAAATCATCCACATATTCTACACACAGCCTGTCCTTGTATCTAAGTATGCCCTCAACGCCCAAAGCGAAAGACTCATTCATTTTTAACGGCACTGAGTCCTTCAGCTCCATAAAAACAGGATCAAGATGCTGACCCTTCTTGACTTCAACTACAAAGGATTATTCAGAATTAGGATGAACTGAAACACCCCTACTAGTAGAGTCAACTTATCGCACACCCAGTCAGAACAATCTGTGTACCTCTTTCACCAGGTCCTTCTCATCCTTAACGTGGGCTGTAATTCCCATGCTCATCCAGCTCAAAGCATACGCTTCATCATTAGCCTTACCTGGATGATTTCAACAAATCTCAGTATTCTCCCTATTCTTTATATTAAATACTATGGAAAGTAACATAACTTGATATCGTAACAAACTTCAAGGAATACTCCCTAACCGTCATAGAGACTTGTTTAAGGTTGATGAACAACTTTGTCCTCCCTCATCTCTCTAGGGAAGAATCTCTCCAGAAATGTTGTCTTGCACCATGTTTGTTCAACATCCTTGAGCTGGTAGAAAGCCAGCTCAGCCTTCGCAATGTTAGTGGCCCCCATAGCCACTAGGATATTATGTACCTCATATACAAACTCTTTACTATCCTCTGATGTCTTAGCCCCTGCGAATATAGGAGGATTCATCCTTGTGAAATCTCGCAGTGTGTCAGCCATGCTGCGAACCAGTGGGTTCTTTCTCTAAACATCCGGCCGGTTGATTAGGGAAGTCATATCTTGAGCGTCCATTGTGATGTCCTGTGCCATCTTGTCTAGAGATGCCCTCACCTCAGTATGAGTCAAGCCAGCTAGTTTAATTGGCATGACCACTCCTTCAGCAGGAGCCTAGGGTTGATTCTGATTACCCCTAGCTGCTGCTCCTCCTCCCCTCCTCGGACCCTTAGTTCTTCAGGTGTTCATTCTCTGAAAACAACATGGATTGATGTTAGACACGTTCATAACACCAAGAACTCAAACATTAGCAGAAGCATGATAAGATAAAAAGAAGGGAAATTTTTCCAACGCATCATGCTGTCTCTAATCAAGGATAGTGGTGCACTTCACTACCATGACTTAGAAACTACTCAATGTGGTTGATGTGAACTCAAAAGTCTCGAAATTTAACCAAGGGCTCTGATTTTAACTTTTTCACGACCAGAATCTAAATCCCAACCGACACCGGTGTCATTAACTTCTTAGAGGTCGCAGACAAGCCTACATGCGTTATTCATATCTCACGTAGACTAATTTCAGCGGAAAATTTGAAACTTTTTATATTTAGCATACTTGTTAAATATTCTAAACAGTTCATAATCGTTCATCATCAACCATCTAACATTAAATAGATAAGCAACTGAAACAAATAGTTCATTAAGTATTAATTGTAAATGGCACCAATACAAAGTCTGAACCAAATTAGGAAAGAAACAATAGTGGAACATGCTCCACTAGATCAACTCTAAAACTACTCTAAAATGTAAAACAGTAGCATCCTCAAAGGCATCAGGACCTACCAAACTCTAGATGAATAGTGACGCCCGGATAGCTACAACAATCAACCTGTTGCTCTATCACCCACCTTTTCCTGCACCTAAAATAGTATAGATTTATAGGATTAGTACACACTTGTACTAAGTATGGGTATATGATAGTACACACAAAGTACATGCATGAGAAAGAACAGCTATTCCCTAACGACATGATATTTTTGGAAGTCAAGTTAGTAGACTTGCCAAATTGAGATTACTAAAGTTAGTGAACTTTCCAAATTGAGTTAGGAAGGTCATGCAATTAGAGTAACATGCATCATTATAAATATCGTATTGCACACAACACATAACATCTTCATATAGCACATAACATATGACACATAATTTCTTTCATATCATTCATTAATATGCCATGAGACCCTGGAATCATGGACTTGACATTAAGTCTTTCCAAAATGAGGGCTCAACACATGGGACCTCAACTAGGGAGTCTTCATTAGCAAACACAGAGTCTGCTTCATTCATTCATACATACTTAATTTCATTTCATTCATAGGCTAGTGTGAACACAAGCTATACCTAAGATGTAGTTTAAGACTTTCATCGGGTTTGATGTGCAATGATCAGGATAACCTAATGTCATTACCTTAGTCTAGTTCACCTCTTGATTATCCTATCCTAACACCTTCGGTATCATTAATTTGTTTATATGCTTCATTTGAGGCTGGCCTCATTCATTCATTGGGAACTTTAACTTTAACCGACATAGATCATGTGAGCATCATGAAATCTAGTGTCTCACCCACACCAAAAATAGGTGAAATCACCGACCAAAGTGACTCAATATCAAGCTAGCGTATATGGGAATTTAACCACGACATATTCCTCTATTGGTAGTATAGGTTCAAAGACTAGGAGATGTATGGAGACCCACACCCGGCAAGCAAGACAGCCTCATCTCATAAGAGTTACGTGAACCTTCGCCCTTCCCGTAAGAAGGCATCACCGTTCATAGCTAGACTTTCGGTGCTCAGTATAAAGTTTCATTCATTATTGAGTACATATTGGTAAAATATACATAGGCTCATTTGAGATTTCTCTCATCATATACATTAGCCTCATATCATGTTGTTACCACATTCTTCTATATTATGACCTTTGCTTTTCATAGTTACTCACCTCTTATTACATTAATGTTCATTTAATCATTTCATAGTTCATCTCATCATATGCCAATGCACTTGGCCATTTAGTGTATCATACACTCATTGTTAACCCTCCTAGGGTTCATCATTTCATTACGTACATATTAGGTTAACTTACTTTTGAACGTATGTTGGACTTATGTGCCTATACATACAATCAATTGGGCTTCATTAATAGTTCGCTAAGTGATTCTTACTTTTCTTAAGATTATGTAGTACAAGACTTATGTATCTTGTATATATGCCAAGATCTTGAATTTTGATATGAGAAAATGGCATTACTCTTGTATATTTTACTCACGTATGACTTGTGAATCAATACGGAAGTTTGGGCAAGGGAACCCAAATCTTGAATCACTTGGATATCATTTATATTCTTCATTGATTTTATTTATAATATTCATAACATTAGAACTCTAAATTAAGTCTCAACATTTACATGGAAGTAATAATTTTCTATTTTAATTTTACTCTTAGTTAATCGAAAGGTTGGGGGTTCGAACCCCCACAATCCCTTTTAAATTTTTAATAGTCTCTTATTGCCCATTCTGCCTAAATCAAGAGGTTATGGGTTAAAACCCCCACAACCTCTTTGATTTTTCCTGGATAGGGAGGTTGTAGGTTCGAACCCCCACAGCCCCTTTATTTATTTATTTTTTTAATTTCTCTCATGCTTTCTCGCTGGGATAGGGAGGTTCGGGGTTCGAACATCCACATCCTCTCTATCTTTATTTTTTTAAACTTGGAGAGTGGCAGTGAGGTTGTGGGGTCAAACCCCCACAGTCTCACTTCATTTCGTAATTTATTTCGCTCCTTCCTTCACCCTTGAGGTCGTAAGTTCGATTCCCTCTTCTCACGTTTTCTTTTTCTTATTTTTCTTTTCCTTCACGTGTTGCTAGAGGTAGTGGGTTCGAATCCCACGCCTCCCATTTATTTGCTTAATGAATTTTCTCCTCCTTCACCCCACTGATCACGAGTTCGATCCCCCCCCCCAGTCCCATTCTTGTTTTTTCTTTGAGCTGATATCAGTAGCTAAGGGGGTTCGATTCCCTTTATACCCATTCCTTTTTTTTTCTTTTTAAGCCATCTCAACATGTGAGGTCTTGGGTTTGATTCGCATCGACCTCACTTATTTAATTTTCCCTTTTAAAACCAATATTTCAACCTTATTATAGAGTACCCATATCTGGAAAATTATTGTCATTATTCAACTCATTTTTAGTCACATTGTTCATAAGCTTAGTTGGCTAAAAGAAGGTGATTTCAATGTACTATATTTCATGGTAATGAACATCGCATTGTACACACATTCCACACATAAAATACACAAGAAATACATGATTTATACAACCCCAAAACAGTGGCCAAACCCACTGCCCACGTGCACATACACACACCAACTTTTTGATCACACTTCCAATACTGTTTTCGTAAATTCACTCACATAAACATGTTCATAATTAATATAAATATATCATTCATGTAAAAATCTAGCATCACAACATACAGATCCTACGAATTCATTTGGAAACTAAGGTCAAGGAGTTACAAAGGGGAACAACCTTCGTTTTCAAGACCTTGAGAATCATTCGAAGAAAAAATACTCTTGGAGAAAGAATTCCAAGAGAGAAACTCATACCTTTTGATGTTGTTCAAGTGTGAATCTGCTTCCCAAAAACTCCTCCAAACCATGCCCAATTCTCCTGAATGTACACATCACTCGATGAACAACCTCCCTTTGCCTTGACGTTTTTAATTACCTTGCTTTTCATAAAACTCTTCGTCTGTTTTTAAAGTGTGAAGAACAATAGTTTTTAAACTGTTCTTGAGCTTTCTTGTTAGTCAGAATGTGAGAGAACGACAGTTGAAAGACGTGGAAGAGAGTTGAGAAACGTGAGGGAGAGTTATTAAAATTAAGAAACTAGATTCAAGACTTAGTAAAAAATAGGATTTAATTAAATTAAAACAAAATCTGATTTATTTTAATTAATACGTGAAAGGAAATTAACAAAAAATCTGAATTATTTTAATTAATACTTTAAAAGACCTTTATGCCCTTAAAATTTAATATTTTTAAAATAATAATAAATAACCTAAAGTATTATCTTTTCATTTTTTTTTAGGATTGTTACATGTGGCATACTGCATGGGGGAGAATCTGTGATGGACTCTAACGTTTGTTACAGTTGTGACAAACCGGGTCACATGATGAGGGATTGTTCGAATAGGAGAAGTAAAGAACAAGGGAAGGAGAGAGTTCAACCTAATGGTCCAACTGAAGAGGCTCCAAGGAGGCAACGATTCTTCGCACTAAAGTCTTTGGGTGCAAGGAAAGGCACCTTTGGTGAAGTCTCGGGTGCGTAGCCTTAATTAGTCTTTCATGTATTTAACTGTGTATGGTGTTTATGCACTAGTATGAGGTTAATATGTTTTGGGTCATCATGTTGGGTTCTGATTTGTATGACTTACATGTTTACTTGTGTTGTATGCTTTGATGAGACTAGTATAGGAAAGAGTTCCTTAGTCTATTAATGTGAAGCTACTAGTAGGTTTCAAGGATGTGCACCTTCATGTAAAAATGTGAATCAGATATTCACCAATGCGGAGTATTGAATTACCTATATAGGCATACATTCTATTGATGTTTTACTTATTGTTAGTAGAGAGTGGTGTCGTTCGGGGATGAATGTTCCTTGGGGGGGATAATGTAACAACCCTAAAAATGGATATGCTAAATAATGCTTAATGTGTCCAGAATGCCAACAATTAGACCGGGTTCACACGGATTGATGCGCCTAGAACAAGACCTCAGAACCCTTGCTACATCCAAGAGAACTCACTTGGGAGTTAGTTAATCTAGCAAAGGTTGGGTCCAACCATGTTGCACTCCCGAATACGAATATTTACTTAGTTGAGTCTTATCGGACATAAATAGGGAAAATCATAGGTTCGGAGGGTCTACGGTAAAATGGTATTTTTTCAGGATAAAGATAGTATCGTAATTATACTAAATATATAATTAATTATTTAATTAATAAGGTGGAGGGGAATTTTTGGGAGAGAGTGCCGAAATTGGTCTCTCGAAGTGAAGTCTTGCTCCACCCGAGTTCGAACCTAGGTGGAAGCAATGAATTAAAGTGTTTTTAACTTAAGTTGGTTAATTGATGTAATTAATTTATATTTATTATTTATTATCTTATTTAAAATAAAAGTAAATAAGATTTTTAATAATTAAATAAAAACCTAATTTGACTAAATCCTAAACTAGACTCCTAATCCTAAGAAAACTCTTCTCTCCCACGCTCATTTCTCTATCTCACGTCTCTATCACTCTCACTCACGATTCTCTCTATCAAATAACTTCAAAAAATAGTAGGTAACCAAAATATAAGAAAAGAAAAGAAATCAATCACGTAACAAAAGAGAAGTTTGTCCGTCAAGTTGGTGTTGACTTTGAGGGGATCTGGACGTGATTTTGGAGAAGATTTTGGGCAGAAAGTCAAGGTTTGAACGTCATAAAAGTTATGTGTTATATTACTCTTGGTCCCTTTCCCAGGATACCCTTAAGGCTCAGATGAATCTACTCAAAAACTAGGGTTGTTCCAGTTCTTGTCGAACTCATTGTCCCTAGTATCCCTTTGATCTCAATGTGAAATAGTTTAGAGATCATGTTGTTGGCATGTTTGCTGGTAGTTTAAGTATGAAGTTTGATTTTCATGATAATGTGTTCTTGATTATGTGTTTGGAATTGTAAGCATGTTAAGTTATGTCAACCGAAAGTATGTGAAAAATTATATGTTTATATGGTTGAACTTTATGTGGGAATATTTGTTTAAATCATAAGGTGTAAAAGTGGTGTAATGTTGCTGTATGAAATATTAATTCTTGGCTGAATACAATCATAAAAATATTAACACTTAAAAATGTGCGAAATGATCCACGAAATGCCTTAAGCATTAATGTCTGAATGATGATAAAATGAACAAATTTCTTGCATTTGGTAGGTTGGGTTAGGCCAAACAAAATGGTACAAAATGCAATGAATAATGAATGTAAAATAAATGATATCACTAAGGATTGAACCCAAGACATCATTACATGAAAGCTACAAAAAAATCAACAAAAAATTAAGACAAAAATGGATTGGAAGTGACTAAATTTCCACCCTGCTGGAAATTGTAGTCTCGACCAACTTTTAAAAAAATGAGCTTCGTTTAAATTTCTCTTTAAAATGTGAGGTCACTGGGGATTGAACCCATGACATCACAAAATCAAAATTTCATAAAAAAATTTGTGAGAAAAATGCAAGGAAAAAATAGATGTGGTGAGTGGGGATTGAACCCACAACCTCTTTAATGTATGAGAGAGTTAGGAGAAAAATAATGGAGAAAATAAATATGGAGAGTGGGGATTGAACCCACAACCTATTTGATAGGTGAGAAAGTTAAGATATAAATTAAAAGAAAAATAATGAGCTTGTGGGGGATTGAACCCACAACCTCCTTCACATAAACGAAAAGGGAAAGGAGAAAAAGAGAGGAAATATTATGGGGTTGATGGGGATCGAAATAGGTTTCCCCAAATCATAAAAATACGATTATCAAGTTTAAAATAAGATTAAGTGTTTTCCAAAGGATTCCAAATCGGGTTCCCTTGCCCAATCACTTATTGACACATAAGTCATACGTAAGTAAATATTTAATGAATGCTGCCTGTAAAGATCGAAATCAATATCTTGGCATATCTATAAGATGTATAAGTCTTGTACCACATAATCTTGGGTAAATATGAATCACTTAGTCAAACTATGAATGAAGCCCCATGGCTTGTATGTATAGACTAATAAGCCTAGCACACCTTTAAAAGTAAGTGAACCTAAGATGTATGTGATGAAATGATGTAACCCTAAAAGGGTTAAGTAAGAGTGTTCTAACATTCCGGATAAATTACATATATAATGAAGAGCCCAGTAAGTCCGTAAGAATGCATATTGTGGATACATAGGCATTCCAATGCCCAATAATGGTGAATACTTGGCATAGTATAGAAAATTAAGTAAGGTGTATTAGCCAATTTCTATAAAGTACCCAAATAAGAAAAATGTTGGGCATATTAGAAAATATTGGCTTAAAGGGTATTAGCAAATTTTTCTAAGTATTAATGAACTTGGTCAAGAAATGTACCTACTACGCATCCAAGTGTCAAGCCTAGTACCATAGCACATGATCATTTAAAATGATCATGTAGATTAAACAGTGCCCAAGGACATAGTGAGGATCGTTGGGACAATAAGTAAACAGTCTCAAATTAATCATAAATAATAGCTAGTTAGGAAAATGCAAACAAACCATGTGCAAGACATGTGAAGAAGCTGCCAAAGAAGGGGACCACCCTAACCGAATTCGGTTACGACAGTTATGATGAAATTGTGCACAAGGGACCACTTCAGATGGGTCCTAAACTCCCTACAAATTTTAGACTCTAACCTACTGACCCAAATATCTAACTAACCAATGACTAACCGAAATGGACCCAGTAGTGCACCCGACAACCTAGGACCAAAACCGGGTTGACACTAACCTAGTACTAGTTAAAGAGACAACATAGTACCTAACCTAGGATGGTCCAAAAGGTTAGTTATAGTCCTATCAACTAAGGGGTACATTATTAATTCCCCTAGGTTACCTAATTAATTAATTTAGAAGATTAATTAATTAATTTAAAAGGGATAAAACAAAAACTACAAAGGAAATTTTCAGATTTTGGTTAAGACAAGAAAGGGACAACCTAGTACCTAACCTAGGATGATCCAAAGAGTTAGTTAAGGTCCAAACAACTTAGGGATACTTCATTGAGTATCCTAGTATACTTAATCAATTAATTTAGCATCTTAATTAATTAATTTAAAGGGTAAAAACTGAAATCACAAAGAAGTTACAAGATTTTGGTTGAGACAAGAAAAAGACAACCTAGTATTTAACCTAGGATGGTCAAAAGGATTAGTTATGGTTATAAAGACTTAAGTGTACTTTATTAATTATCCTAGGATACTTAATTAATTAATTTATCAGATTAATTAATTAATTTAATGGTTCAAAACCGAAATCACAATGAAGTTTCAAGATTTCGGTTAAGACAAGAAAAAGACAACCTAGTATTTAACCTAGGATGTTCCAAATGATTAGTTATGGTTATAAAGACTTAAGTTTTATTTATTAATTTCCCTATGTTACTTAATTAATTAAATTATCCATTTAATTAATTAGATTAAAAGGTTCAAACTAAAATTCTTATGCCAACCTAGTATAATGCAAGACACATCCTAGTACTTAACCTAGGATGGTCCAAAAGGGTTAATTTTAGTTCCAATAACTTAGGGGTACTTTAGTACTTTCCCTAGGTACCTAAATTAATTAAATTAAGGATTTAATTTATTAATATAAAGTAAAAATATTGACCCCCATAGGCAACACCAATTTCTAGATTTGACAAAGTGTTATGTGTTCCTATGTTTAATCAACTTAGGAGGAGCTCTTTGGTAATTCAAGATCAGTTCTTAAACCTAAAAATCATGTTCAAACTCATAGGAAAAAAAATGACGCAAAACGGTAAGAAAGCGAGGTAAAGAAAAAGAGAAAATTCCATGATTCCCCTAGGCGATTTCAAGGTTTCTCCAAGTTTTCGTTCAAGATGTTCTTCGTTGATTAAGTTCTACTTAAGGTATGGGTTTCTCTCCTGGACTTCTTTCTCCAAGATAACTTTCTTTCGAATGATTCAAAGATCTTGTAAACTAGGTTGTTTCCTATCATTCTTGTCGAACTCCTTCCCTAGTATCCTTGTTACGATCTCAATGTTCAATAGTATAGAAATCATGTTATTGGTACGTGGTTCTGGCTGATCTGAATGTGTATGGTTTTTGATTAAATAATGATTGAATGAAACGATTAATTGGACTTGTTTGATGCTAAGTTTTATCATGCGAATTGAAAGAATGATACTATGTTAAAGATATGTCCAAAAATGTTATGTATGAATATGTTACAGTCTATTGGGCATACTTGCTTTTAATATGACGGTATGAAGATGTTAAATTCATCAAATGTCAAGATGATGCTGTCCAGTATGACTTAAAAATGTTACTCTAAAGTCATGAACTAAAATTGGCTTAACAAGGCCACTGTGAAATCATATCCTCAATTAATTGGCTATCTCGTTCAAATAAAATGGCTATAATATTATGTTAAATAATTAAAAGATTGGATAATGTATAATGTATAAAAACCTAAGCATGTTTCACATGAAAATTGGCTTATGCAAACAAATATTGTTATGAAATCTATGCCCAATTGTTTATGCCAATACTAATCATATGCCAATAAAATTGCAAACAATACATTGTCTAAAAGTGATGTATGTAAATGGATACAATATTATGTTAAATAATTATAAGATTTGCTTATAATGTATAAATACATAAGCATGTTGCACATGAAAATTGGCTTGTGCCAACAAATATGGTTGTGAAAGCTATGCCCAATTGTTTATGACAATACTAATCGTATGCCAATAAAATGGCTAACAATACATTGTCTAAAAGAGATGTATGTAAATGGATATAATATTATGTTAAATACTTAATAGATTACCTAATGTATAATGTATAAAAACATAGCATGTTGCACATGAAAATTTGCTTATGCTAACAAATATGGTTATGAAATCTATGCCAAATTTTTTATGCCAATACTAATAGTATGCCAATAAAATGGCTAACGATACATTGTCTAAATGTGATGCATGTAAATGGTTATAGTATTATGTTAAATAATTAAAAGATTTGCTAATGGTTCATACATATTAATATGAACATACGTAAAATTGACACATGCCAACAAAAATGGTTATGTAGTTTAATATTAAAAGGTTGATGCCAATACTAATCATATAACAACCTTGTGTAGTTAGAATATCAAATGATATGTAAGCACTTCTAAATTAATTCAATGAACCCATAAACAAGGACATGCCACACATTGGTAAAACTCCCAACATTCTCTAAAAGAATTACATAGTAACACATGAAACTCATTGAATGAAGTTTTCGTCGTCCATAAGCGGTGATATGAAGCTACTACACTAAAGTAAGTAAGTAATGTGAGTTATAACATAATTAAAGGGGTCTAAATTAAGTATCTGACCAGAATGGGGTGTTAAAGGAAGTGATACAAGTCTTACTTACACCTAAGCTACTATGTTAAAAGAATATTCACGAATAAAGGTGTTAAAATGTAAGAGACTAGTCACATTAACACCAAAGGATGATATGTAAGTAAAATTCACATTTCATCAATTTAAAGTAAGGATGATATGTAAGGATAATTCACATTTCATCAATGTAAAGTAAGGATGTTATGTAAGGACAATTCATATTTCATCAATGAAAAGTATGGTTGACAAGTCATCAAAATAGTTGTAAATCTCAATCTAGAAGCAAGCCTCCATAATGCTTGAGTCAACACTAGAAGATAAAGAAGAAATGAACATTCACGTAATGACTTGAGTAATTATCTTAATCTATAATGCTAATGAAAATGGTGACAACATGATAAGAGGCTAATGTGAAAGATGAGAGCAATATCAAATGAGCCTAAGTAAATGTTACCAAAACGTACTCACATATGAGACTGTAAAGTTAATGAAGAGACCAGTCTCTTTGTACACTCTAATGAAAGTATTGAGCCTGATGTATACATAATACTAATGATGAGATGAGAAATCATCTATTGAGCTATGATGTCCTTATACTAAAAGCTAGCTTCCATGACGCATGAGTTGAATGAAATTGAACTTTATACTGAGCACCGATAGGCTAGTGATGATCGGTGATGCCTTCTTTTAGGAAGGGCAGAGGTTCACGTAACCCTTTTGGGATCAAGTATACAGTGTCACGTCTAGGGGGTTCTCTCGGGGCGTGACATATACATATTGTCACGTCTATGATATACTTTGGGTCATTAAAAACTTGGTATTCATAGCACAAGGTTTAGAAAAGTCTTAGGATGTCTCATAAGGCACTTCAAGTAGAGTCGTGTACCTGAGTTTCAAGCGCGCCATATTTACGAATAGGTAGCTATAAGATGTTTATGAGATTCCACTTCATTAATCACTCTAAAGTCGTGCCATAGATTTGATCTCTATAGAAGTCCTCCTCTCCTAACCTTGATTTATGCTTTAACAGAATATGCCTCCACGTAAGTATCATGTGACAAAGAATGTTTTTTTAAAATGTGAGTCGGGAGGTTCCCCAAGTGCCAATCAACCCTTTGGCTATGAAAGTTTCTAATGATGAGTTTCGAGCCGCAATTCATGCATTATCCTATGTTATGATGGCTCAAGAAAATAGAAAGGTTATGTCTCCCATGAACCCAAATGTGGGTATGACAACAACTAGAGTGAGGGGCTTTAAAAGGATGAATTCTCCAAATGTTCTTAAGTCTAAAGTTCAGGAAGATCCTCAAGATTTTCATTGACGAGAATTATGGGTGTGACTTTGGTTGAGGACTAGAGTTGGCCGCTTATCAACTTAAGGGATTTTTTTTGTCAAATTTGGTTTGAACAATGGAAGAAAGTGAACAAGGTTTATGCGGGTTATTTTGATTGGGAGATATTTATGGTTGTTTTTGTTAATATATGTTCTATTACACCTCGGATCTCAGTATATGAGACCTACAACTGACGAGTACGATGTGTTGTTGTACATGCAGACCGTAGGTCTGGTGGTTGGTGAGGGTCGACAGTTATTTGGGAATGAAGGATGTCGGGTCAACTTCAAATGATCATATTTTTTCTCACAAAATAAATTAGGTGGTCTATGACTTTTCGAATTAAAGATAATTTAATCCTCTCTCCAGTGCCATCGAGTTTGCTAAAATCCAAGCTTAGAGTAAAAGTTTATGCTCGTTTCAATAAAGCCATGTTGCGAAGGGCCACAATCACGACCTAGTTGATGGGTATTGATTCAAATGACAATCTCTCAATCCCCTCGTGAGTGGCACCTCTTCAACCTTAAGTCTTGGTTGTTTTTGTCTTTTCCCCTATGCATTGGGCACTAAAAATACGCCTTTTTAAGCCTAAACTAAGTCGTTTAACTTAGTATAAGCCTAATACCCTAGTCAAATATACCCATAACCTTCATTCTCCTAACATTGACCCAACTTAGAGCAAAAAGAAAGAGGAAAAGTCACCAGTTTCTTCAAAGAACAAGTAGAGGTTTTCTTTGAATTTCAACCCCGAAATCCAAAGGATCTCTCCATTGATTTCATCCCTAGGTATGTATGCTTTCATTTGTTTGTTCTTATCACCCATTAGATCACTAGAATTCAGTTTGTTACTAATAAACTACTCAAACATAGGGTTTCCAAATTTTCAAACTTTCTTTTTTTGGTTCCTTTGATCTATTTTACTTATTTGTTGATAATTTAGTATAATTCCTTACATAAAACTCAAAACTATAGCTTGTGTAAACTTATCCTAGTTCACGAATTTAATTTCTAGATTAGTTAGACAAAAATTCATGCTTCAGATTTTGACTATTATACTCACCGTACATAAATGTTGCGTTCTCAGTTAGCATGTCAGTTTTGAGCTATTGAGTATTTAGTGCATTTTAGCTTCATGAATATTCAATTCGAAGTATACTTAGTACCAAGTTTGACTAGGGTTCGACATACCTTCAATGTCACAGAAGTATGTGCCAGCGTATGTTTATAAGTCCCCTCTATTGGGCATCAGTTTCAGTGATCACGCCACATTCATGCCTTTATACCCCTAACAAGGCATATTGGGTCCCCTGGATGGGCCATATACATCTAACTCCATGTTTCACTCATGTGGTTTATGTCGGTTAATAATAGCTCCCACAATGAGACTTTCAGTGCATTGACTATGTTTTCAGCATTAACATTAGTATACACTTAAACAATGTTACCTTTTACGATTATTATTTTTTGTCCTTGCATTATATAGTTTTCAGTTATACTTCCATACATTTTTATATCCTTGTTTAGATTATATCATTTCTCAGTTATGCATTGTTCAACTATTATACTTTGTTCAACTTAACATATCTATATCATGCAGAAGAAGTAAATTCCAATTACTGACACATACTTTGTGATACCTCGTTTCACGATGTAGGTTAAAGAACTTAGCATCAAAATCATGCTTAGATAAATTCTCTATTCAACTTCAGTAGCATCATTTGTGAGTCCTCATACATCTAGGTAAATAGACATGCTTTCTTTCTTAGTCTTTATTTCTAGTTTTCAGTTTGTTAGAGTTAGCTGGGGGCATGTCCCAATAACTCAACTCAATAATTTGTTTAGGCATAGTGGTAGATTCAACTCAAGATGTTAAGTGTTGTTTAAGTCATCCTACACTCTTATTATGATATCATATATATTCAGACTACTTGGGTATTCCCCAATTCAAATTTTCAATTTTTTTAACCGCATAGTACATGTTTTACTTAATCATTTTCAGTATTCTTGGGGCCGCTTGTGATCTTAGGTTTCGTGTCACGTCTAAGAGGCGCGACATGTTCTTTCCCTTTGAGATGGGGAGTCAAATGTACGTGATTTCATTGACCTTTGTCACGGAAATATGAGGGGTGAAGGAGTATGATTTGAAATTCATACAGTTACCCAAATATGCTCAAACTATGGTTGGCGATTCAAGGGAAAGGTTGAGCAAGTTTGTGTTGGGTGCTTACCAGTTGGATGTCAAAGAATGACTAACCATCATGCTTATTTAGGAGATTGATGTATCATATTTGATAGTTCATTCACAATAAAATTGAAGAAGTGAAATTTAAGGAGAAAAATAGGGATTCAAAGATTGCAAGAAAGGATAATCGTAATTTAACACATTCATGGTTCAGTGACTAATCGTTCCTAAAGTAATAGTTCTAGTGTGAAAATGGTAACTGAGTTTCAAAGTTGTGGAAAAAGTAACAGAAGTGAGTGTCTAGCCGATACAAATTCATGTTTTAGTTGTCGAAAAATGGATCATGAGATAAGAGATTTTTATTTCGATGTCTACGAATGAGAAAGATAATCATGATGGCTTATCTTTGGGATCGACAAGATTATGAGGGTTCCCCTAATCCAATGATTCATAATTCATGACATTTTAGCTAGTAGTTATGAATAACTTGATTTTAGGTGTATCATTTGTAATTTTAGGACCCTTAATGCAACTAAGGCAAGTCATCGATTCATAGTTAAAAGATGATTGTTTCTCAAAACGATAACCTTTGTTTAAGGTTGTCCCTACTTTCATTATTTGGTTCATTTGTAAGAGAATAAATGTTATTCGAAATGGTTGTTCTATGTCTAAACATACTTTGGTTGTACGTTCGAGTAAAATGATTTTATTGTTCGCCTAAGTTAGATATCCATGGTTGAATGAAATACTTACTACTTAGCCACTAATTATTAAACATTTGGAAGAATGTGCGCATTTAAACTTCTTCAAGGTGGTGACTTAAAAAATACATTTCTTGGGGTATCTCAAATGTAATACTGATGGATGTAGCAAAGAAAATCTTGGTGTTAGTGCATTGGCATTTTGTATTAGGAATGATGAAGGTGATTTGGTATATGTCAAAATATAGAAAATAGGAGAAGTTTCAGGAATTGCAGCTGAAATAAGAGCACTTAAACAAGGTCTAGATGAATGCGTTCAAAAGGGTTGTCTAGCATTAATTACAGAAACTGATTTATTGATAACAAAGGAGATCCTAGATTGGGTTTGGGAGGTTCCCTGGATCGTTTCTATTGATGTGAGGAACATAAAGTTTTCAATGCATAATAGGGATGTGGAGGTGGTTCATACATTCAATGAAGGGAATAAACTAGTTGTTTTATTAAACTAATAATGTTATCTATCTAGTAAGTATAGATATACAGAGATATTTACATATACAAAAGTTACCATAACCTGCATAAGCCATCATTCAATAGGAAAAGAATCAAATACCTAATTTGAGAATAAAAAAATGCAAAATAGGGGATTTACCACAGATGCGCATATTAAAAATTGATAAGTAGGTCTATGACGGGAACAATTACAAGGGAATAATATCCAGACAATGATAATACACTGCAAAAAGAATGAAATAAAGTCACCATCAAAAGTATTGTGTATTTTAAATTCTAATATAATATTAATGTTAGAATGGTTACCTCTCTAGATCGTAAATCATACATGATGGTATTAGCTTCGATGGATCTCACATGTAAGATTGATGATTTACGGAGAATAATGTTCTAATATTGGTATGAATTGAAATGGAAGTCGAACTTTTTCCTTACAAAGAGTGAATTGTGTGTGTTAACATCCATCTACATCTTGATCCAAGCTAAAATGTTCACTCATCAAGTCGAAAAACTGTTCTTGGGTGCTGAATAAAGCGTCTGTGAGAGCCTTTTTACGTACAAGTGATTACACTCCGAAATTGGGTGCAATGATGATTTTAGCTGGTTTTTTAAAGCCGATGCTAGTGAAGGCAGACATTAGGCCGACACTTCATTGGAAAGATGAGATTCATCTGGTGTGTTTTGTAAGGAATATTGGACAGACCAATTTTTGGAACATTTTCCAAATTAGTTACTTACTACTTCTATAATTTTTTAATATTTTTTTGTTATTTCTTTACTATGAGCCACTTTTGGGTCTTAAACCATTTATTATCTCTTTGATTTTATTAAATAATAAGACATATGTTTAAATTTAAAAAAAGTAATGATATTATTATAAATTTTATTCATGTATATATAAATGTGGGGTTGTTTTAACAAAATATAAACATGTGGGTCAATATTTGTACGAAGATTCAACGTACCCTCAAAGTCCTAGATGTACGTGCCCGCATAGGTTTAAAGTCCCCTATGTTGTGCATCCGTTTTAGTGATCATGCCACAATCGTGCCCCTATACTCCTTGCAAGGCATATTGATCCTCTAGATGGGGCGTATACATCGGACTCCACGTTTAACTCATATGATTTATGTCGGTTAATAGTATCTCCCATAATGAGACTCTTAGTGCGTTGACAATGTTTTTAACATTTAAATTAGGATACAGTTCAGCTTGTTACCGTCATGATTAGTATTCATTCATTGCAATGTTTAGTTTTCAGTTATGCTTATGTACATATTATATCGTTGTTTATATTATATTATTGCTAAGTTATACATTGTTCAACTTATATATTTTATTCAACTTAGCATAACTATATCCTGCATGCTCACTACATTTCTATTACTGACTCATACTTTGTGCTACATCATTTGATGATGTAGGTTTAGGCACTCAACATCGAGATCACGCTTAGATAGATTCTCGATTAGACTATAGCAACTTCAATTGTGAGTCCTCATACTTTGAGGTTAATTTCAATGCTTTCTCTGTTAGTCTTTATTTCTACTTTTTAGTTTTGTTATTGTCACTCCTCGAAGCTACCTCCTGGACACGGACATGAGACCTAGGTTTACGAGTGACCCCAAGCTAACCCTGTTGGCATATCATGATCAAACTAAAGTAAACTTAAGCAATAAATACTGAGTGGAAACCAATCATGATTTAATCCAAAATGATGGGGAATACCCATATACTACATCTGAATATACGAAAACTCAGAGTTTGAAATACAATAGAAAAGTCATAGCATTAGAGCTGAAACTAAATGTGTCTTAAATAAGTCTCTTAACTTACTAAAAGTGTTGGGACATACCCCAAGATAAATCTAAAAAACATTGAAGCCAAAACTAAAAGTAAAAGCAAGAAAATAATCATGTCAGTAGTCCTGGAAGAATGAGGACTCATCATTGCTTAATATAAATGCTTTCTATCTTAGTCATTATTTCTAATTCTTAGTTTTGTTAGTGTCACGCACCAAAGCTACCCCATACATACATACATGGGGCATAGGATTACAAGTGACCTCAAACTAACCCTGCTGGCATATCATGAGCAAACTAAAGTACATTGAAGCAATAAATTATGAGCGGAAGCCAATTATGAGATAATCTGAAATGATGGGGAATACCCATATAATAAATCTGAATATATGAAAACGGAGAGTTTGAAATACAATAGAAAAGTCAAACTCTAACACTAAAGCTGTAACTAAATATGTCTGAAATGAGCCTCTAAATTTACTAGAAGTGCTGGGACATGGCCGAAGCTCAATATAAAAAAAATTGAACCTAAAACTAAAACTAAAACCAAGAAAACAATCATGTAACTATTATTGTAAGAATGAGGACTCCCAACTGCTAGTGAACTGAAGATGTGGAACCGATCTATGCGTGATATAAGTGTTGAGGACCTGAACCCACATTACGGGAAGATGTACCGTAGAGTATGCATCAATACTTCAAAGATACTAAGCATGTAGGATAGAGTACAACTGAATAATAATTATGACTGAACAAGAAATAAAGCAATAACATAATCTGAACATGATAAAGTTATTGAAAGTAATGTACATGACTGAACTGAACGAAGTGACCAAGTTTATAACATGATCAGAGTGAATGTTGAACTACACTTATAACATGGTCAATAAAATGGAATTTGAATGAACTGTAAGGGGATCTAATAATAACTAACATAAAACCACAGAAGCTAAATGTGGAGTCCGTTGTATATGCCTCAACAAGAGGATGCAATATAACTTGCCAAAATGTATAGAGGCATGCTGGCGTGATCACTAAAATGATACGCACATACGGGACTTACAACCTACGGGGCACGTAGTTCTGAGATAAAGGTATCTTACCCTAGTCCCCTCAGTATTAAGCTTCCCATATGATTACGTAATTAACACTTTAAGAATGAAATGTTGTAATATTAGATAGCTCAAAACTGACATATAAACTGAGAATGCAACATTTATATACTCATAATAAAGCATTTGAAACTGGTATGCAACTCATAATAATTGACATTGCATGTCTAATTCATGACCTACAAGAACTACATAGCTAGGGTTCTGACTTTATGCATGAAATCGACAATAACGATACAGAATTCATAATAATACGATTTAGATCATTCTTACAGTGAAACCCAAAAATTTTAATATTCAAAAAACCCTAGGTCTAGATAACATTAAGGGAATCAATATTTTGAATGAAATCTAGGACCCAATGGGTGAAAGAAACCCACTACTTTCAACTAGCGTTGCTCAACCTCTTTCTCCTATTACACTCAAATTTTCTATGTTTTGATGAATGATCTAATTTTTGTAAGTTCTATTATAATTCAAGGATAAAATTTACAAAAACTATTTAGTTTATAGTTTAACTGACATAGTTTAGGGGTTTAACACATCAGGAAATTACCAAAAAACCCTAACTTAACTACTATCGGGGTGACTAATGGATGGACAGACGGACCTTCGATTGATTGATAGTCATAGCTGGTTATTCGTCAGTTGTGACTGGGGGATGACTAAGGGTGTTGATACATGGCCACGGGCCATGGTCCATGGGTCAAACAATTTCCTAGGGGGTTTTATGGGAAGGTTGCAGATGCGAGTCACAGACCATCAGCATGGGCCGTGGGTCACCCTAAAATCCATGGATGGAAACCATGGGTTGCACCTGCATCTTCTGAAAATCTTCATTGAGTCTATTTTAGAATACGTGGTTACAATTAGGATAAGCTGGGGGCATGTCCCAATATCTCAATTGAGTAGAGACTTTTCAGACATAGTAGTAGATTCAACTCGAGTTCTAAAGTGTTTTTTAAGTCATCACTAAAGTCTTATTATTATATCATATATATTCAGACTAGTTGGGTTTTTCCCTAGTTAAGATATCCACTGTTTTTAGCTTCCGCATAGTACATGTCTTACTTGGTCATTTTCATGATGCTTGATTTATTCAAGACTCAAGGTCATCTTGGGGTCACTCGTGATCTTGTGTTTTGTCTAGGGGTGTTATCTTAGGGGTATTTATCTGCCTAAGTTGTCAATATTGTACCATAAATTTGTTTAAGTAATGAATCATCTTGAGTCTATTATCATGATTTTATTATACTTGCAATATTATGCACTAAAAGATGTAATTATAAGTTTCAGTAACTCTCAAGAATCTTGGAGTCGAATTGAAGAAAAGAGATGCAAAGGCGTGCGAAAAATAGACTAAGTATGGAATCATCTAGGCATGGCGTACTCAGAGACGCGTCGCGCCAAGACTGAAAGGTTAGTTTCGCTTTCTTGTAACTCTTCTAGGCATTACATGCCAAGGTGGGAAGTTCTGAGGCACCTGAATGGTGATCTACTAGGCGCGACGCTCCAAGGAGGAGACTTCAAAGGCAATCTTCATGTGCAAACATGATGAAATTTTGACTTCTTAGGAAGGATTCGTAATTATAGTAAACTTTGTCTCCAAGTTTTCCAACTCTTATAAAAAGACCCTTAGGGCTCTACAGTTAGGGTCCGACTTTTTTTTGGTGTGCAAGAGTAAGTATCAATGTTTGCAATAGGTTTTGATCTTCTAACTCTTCTAATTTCTTTAAATCGCATGAACAATTGTATTTTGTGGTTTTCCAATAGCATGAGTGGTTAAATGCCCTAGTTTTGGGGTTGTAGCTATGAATTGATTGTTGATTATGTTTTGAATTAATTTTGGTTTTCACTATAACTTACTTCTATATTCTTGCTTTAGTGTTTTGTGCTTGATCACCATAAGATAAATATATTGTTTAATCTAAAAATCGAGAGATGAGGGCTTAGATATTCCAAAGAATATAGAGAGCTCGATCAAACCATTTGATTGAGGTAATTTGTGTTTAGTCGTTATGTCCGAATGAACAACTTGCTTGGTTATGAAACAGGATGAAATATATATGCTCGCAATTATTCTATATCCTTCCTCAACGATGTACTTAGTATCTAAATGGAGTAGGCGACTAGAGGTGTGAACCCGACTCATACAATTAATCATGTAAACCAGTAACTTGATAATTAAAATAAATTCTAGGCAAATAATATAATACATGAGATTTGTTGCATGCAGTAGCGCTAGAATTGTCTTTTACTTGCTTGAATCATCATCTTGACGTCATTCAATCTTGGTTACTTTTATTTATGCATAGATATTAGAAGTTAACAATCATCAGAATTTCTGAGAACAATCTCTCTTATTTTATTTTTAGAATTGTGTGTCCAATATAAGTTTATCACATATCCCTTGGGAACGATAATTCTTTTCTTTAAGAATCTAAATTTTTTTAGTGATAATGTACACGTGCGTTATATTGGGGAAGAATAGGTTTACGGAACCTCTTTCAGGGACTTAGAAATTGATTAATATTCGATCTTCCTAAGTTTACATGAATTCGAATATTCAGGTATTAGTTACTTGATCTAAGATTGTGATTGCAGGAACATGATTTTTAAGTTTGTCTCGGAAAGGAGAACTTGTCAAACTAGACAGCGAACCCGAAAGAGCTTTACTCCAATGAAGAAAAATCAATCGATGGCATCAAGAAGAATAAGGGTTAGGTCTTTAGGGAAACAATGATGATAATAACCAGGACAACGTGAATAACCTTGAGAATTTAAACAACCAAGATAACTTGAATAAATAAGGGGTACAGATGCATCCAAACTTACCCTTCGAATAAGAAGTGTAAATGGTCAATGTTCAGTTACAAAACTAAACTAGAGTAGAGGATCCCACAATGAATTTTTTGACAGATAAGGTTTCGTTGACACCTTTAATCGAATGTTGTTATTTTCTCCAAAATAAATAATAAAAGAAAGTAAATTAGCTTTAGTTGAAATGTTATATGTGCGAAAACATTCAATAAATCTCCAGATTAATGACTAACAAACTATTTCATTGTAAAATTGATTCAATTTATTAAGAGAAATCGACATCTTGTTCACCATAACATTAGTTTTAGTGTTCTTTCGTAATTTAGTTTTAGGTGATTAAATACTTACAAAAATCATTGTGACTTTATTTCATCTGATACTTCTCGTGTCAAATCAGACACCTTTCTCTCACATCTTCTCAGCCTTAAGTTGGTACTAACATTGAACCTTGCGTCCAATGATTCTAGGTGAAAGTAATTTTCTCTAGAACTTAAACTTCAACTCCAATTCGTTAGTTTAGGTCAATTTTTTCCTAACTGATATTTTTCTCTTGAACAAATACCATGTACAAGCTCAATCTAATGCGTGCACTCATCAAATTATATAGACAATAAAATCTAAAACTAAAGATTATAAACAATGAATGACTTTCACTCATTTTAAAAAATACAGTTATAACTACATCATGGATCCCACAACCTCAGTCGTGGTGTTTAGCCTCTCATGGTTTCACAAAAACAAACAACAATACATAATAAATACATGATATGAATACTTAGAAGAATAATCAGCAAACGAACAATCACTTTAAATAACCTGTATCAAGAAATCTAAACTTTAAACTGAATTCAACATCTAATATTAGTTATCAAATATTTCTTATTTTGTGCTACCAAATATAGCCCAACCCACAAACAATTTTCCCAAAAGTACATAACGAAACCCTATAAAACTGGGACAAAAGAGAATATAAATTTTCAATTTTCCTCACTGTAATTTTGAAGATAATTAAAAAAAATTCATATAAAATGGCAACAAAGATGTTGCAATAGATACATGAATCACTATTATTATAGTAAAAAAATTAAGCTTCGTGAAATAAGAGGAAGAAAACATTGAGAAGTGAAATAAACTTTATAAAAAGAATAATTACTGTATTTGAATTTGAAAAAAACATAAAATCATAATGACTGACATAAAAGATTTGTTTACTAAAGAAACAAATGTAATGAATTCAACCATAAGCCATTTCAACAGTGTTATGAGTTGTACACCAAGAGGTCCAAAAGTCATAATGCCACATTACAATTGAAATCAATATGCTTTGTTTTTATGAAGAGGCATGTAGAAAGCGACAAAAGATAAGATTAATTTCCAATCATCCTTGCTAAGACTTTAACATATGTAAAAAAAGGTCACCAAAATAGGAAAAAATTACCATACTTAGATGAATCACTATGATTTATAGTAAAGATAAGATCCATGAAAACATTCAAGAATAAAAACTTGATTCATGTTTTTGAATTTAACTACCATATAGTCGGGAAAAAAACCTTCCAAATTATAGTCTCAAAAGTTCCTCTATTTATAGATAACATAGGGTAGTGGGAACAAATATTTATTGTGCCTTACCAGAAAGGTCACAACTTTTTGGAAAACTTACAACCCTTCAGTATGGATGCAAAATTTCATAAAAGTCATAATTTTTCATAAAAGTCGCAACTATTCATAAAAGTCACAATTTTCCAAAGAAGTTGCAGCTTTCCATAAAAGTCACAATTTTTCATTAAAGTCACAACTTTTCATGAAAAGGGAAGGCTAATTTTGGAAATAAAAAAATTAAAAAGGGAATTATGGTTTCTGGTGTCACCACAATAGGTGGGCTTAAGGTTCTCTTTCTATAAATACTAGGTAAACTAACTGCGCTTCGCGCGGTAGTAAATTACCTCTATTAACTTACATCTCTTTTGAGTTTAATGAAATAACGTACGAACTTTTGAATTAACGTCACAAAAAGTCCTTCAAAATCGTGTATGGTACTAATTTGCACATTCTTACTTGTTTTGGTTTCGACCAGTACATTCAGAACATGTAAACCTTTGCAATTTTTAATCTTATTTTTTAAAAAAATATGTTTATTTATGTTGGGTCCGATTAATTTGTATCCATGAAAATAGACTTTTTTACAAAAATACAATCTACGTTATGTTTGTAACCTTTATTTAATAGAATATTAGAATGTTATAATATTGCCATGATTATATTTTTTTTTGCAGGATAAGATATTGATAAACACTTAAGCTTGATTTCAAATTTTAAATTAATAAATAAATGAATCTTTTAAAATGTGGTAAAGCACGGGCTATCTTATTTATTTTCAAATATAAACGAAAATACCATTTGCTAGAAATATTTCAATGACCAGTTAAACAACGCAAATATTTTCTGATTTCATTTAATAAAATATGTTATTTTCCTCAAATTTTTCCGTTATCTTCCTCTATATTAGATATGAGTAAATTTGGAAATAATGTCCTTGAATTACTACACAAATATTTTTGTGTGGTTGCATACGTGAAAATGATTACGATATTTGTACCTGATGAAACATTTCTAATTTACAAAAGTTTCTCAATATGTTACATTCTTAGTCTATTTGGTTTAACTGTTCTTAGAAGAGAGATATATTGAATAACTATGACTTTATTTGAACATGAAACATAAACAGGAAAAAACAATCAAATAAATATAAATAATGACTAATTAGTTTTATATAAAAAAAAATACGACATGTGAATTCACGTATTATTCGGATAGTGTGACCTCACAAAGTAATGAGATTCCAACATTGTATCTTCATTTATAATAGAGCAAAAAAATAGAGAAATTCTAACTATCCTTCATCGTTTCAATACTGGACAAGGAGGAATAAACATATCATTTTACCTGTCTTACAATTGTAAAAAATAATGCAAAGTAAATAGTCAATACCTAACTCGAGGATAGTAAAATTGTCAAGCTTCATGCAATGTGACTATTCCTTCAAATTTAAAGGTTCAAGTGCACTACTTCAAATTCCTTGCATAAGTCAGCTTAAATGTCAACCATTATTTCCTTGTCCTTCAAAGTCACAAACTATGGCCTAGAAAATCACTTGTCAACCAAAACAATCTGCCTTCACAATTCAATTAGGCATCAACGGTCAAAATTATGACAAAGCAAAACTTATACAAGAGTAAGCAAACAGAGAAACTCCAAATATCCTTCTTTCAGTACATATGCATGTTTGCAGACTTTGTAATGATCCTTTTTAAGTTTACCCATGATGGTTATCTTTTTTACTTTGTACACCATTTACAGTAAAGGTATCTTGTATGGCCGAAGGAAATGCAAAATGTATGGGATATACCTCATCTCATCTGATAATTATATGACATACATTCTCGAATATTTGTTCTAAAAGTTGAGATTCCCTCTTGCTGAAATTGAATAGTATCAACATGATTCGCAAGAAAAATTACAAAAAACACATTGCCAAGGAGGGAATAAACTAACTTATTGTCTCCTACACTTATGCAACAACGATCATAGCAGAAACACCTAAATGCTAGATAATTTGTAGCAATTCAAAAAAAGATTGAGAATGAAAATTGCATAAACATAATCAGACCTATAGCAAATCATGTAATGAACTCTAGTTTACTTTTCGATTTAAAAATACCATTGTAATGTTGTGGAATAGTTGTACGTTGCTAGGGTACATTTTTAATTGAAAGTAGAGGATAGGAAAATATAAACTAATTTCTAGATGAGTCATAAACGTGAAAGGTAATTTAAAAAGAATGCATACATTTTCATTGCAACAACAATTATTTGGAGACAGAATCACTGCAACCCCAAATCCAGCTTATGAAAAAGGGATTGCTACTTACTAAAAATAAAAACTACTCAATTGATGAAGGGGTAAGATCTGCTACCCAGCATACATTTGTAAAAAAAATAGATCATGTAGTACTTTTTTTGTCGAGTAAAAAAATAAAACATAGATTTTAATTGTACATTCATTTTTCTTTTTTGGTACCATATGAGACTTTGACTTATAAGTGAAGGAAAAAGTTTGTGTAAATTTACATATAGAATGAACTTGGTGGAAATTTACCTAAAGAATCAACATAAAATTACCCATTCTTCGCACGAGAATTTAATAATACTCAAAATCTATCGGTTAATAAAATTAAAACGCTATGTAATCTTAAAAGAAAGATGAATAATGTAAAGGAAAATGAATGTTATTACATCTTATCATTTAACCTTAGTAACGTAAACATAAATTTATGACGGTAAAATACTTACTATGATCTCCAACATTAGCCATGGTGTCAATGAGTCACTCAACATGAGCAAAGTAGACAAATATATAATTGTGATGATGAAGCAGAAAAAGCAAAAAAGGTTCAAAATTTTGTTATTTAAAATGGGAGGAAACATCTCCATTTATTGCAAACAAATTTTAGTTTGAACAAATATTTATTGTGCCTTATCGTAAAGGTTACGACTATTTGGAAAGGTCACAACTTTCATAAATGTGACAACTTTTTATAAAAGTCACAACTTTTGTCACAACTCTTCATTAAAGTCGCAAGTTTTCATAAAAGTAACAACTTTTCATAAAAGTTACAACTCTTCATTAAAGTCGCAACTATTCATAAAAGTCACAATTTTTCATAAAAGTCACATTATTTCATGCAAGAGTATGACTATTTTTGGGTAAGTCTTTATAAAAGTCTAACTCTTTATAAAAGTTACATTTTTATATAAAAGTCACATCTTTTCAAAAAAAGAGAAGGCTACTTCTGGAAATAAATAAATTTAAAAGGAAATTCTAGCTTGTGGTGGCGCCATGTAGGTGTGCCTAGGGTTCTCTTTCATATAAATATATGATATGATGAGTGTTGGTCAAAAATATTGTTGTTGCAATGTTTTCTTTTGAACAAAATTAATAGTCTTCAACTGTCCAAAATAAATTGTCGTCAACGTATTAATGACATTCATTCTCACATTTATAACTGTTGTTACAGAAACGTTTGGAGCTTCTCTTTCATGGTTATATATTTCTCATATGTTCTTGCGGAGAATAGAAGTAGAAAAGAGAAAGTGATTTTTCGTATACCTCATATTCTTCCTCATTTATTTTTGTCTGTTGGGTTTTATATTGAAGAATCTTAGTTAGCTTATGGTTCTTAATTTTATATTAGAAGAGTTTGTTGAATCCTGGGGGATACACCCATATCGGATGAAATATCCTTAAGGACATTGTCTTTCGGCACGCCTTAAGCTATGAGAATTTCCTAAAAGAGTTATTGGTGAAGTACAAGATTTGGTGAATTCGGTACAAGTGTTCGTAATGAAGGTATTTTTTGTAAAATTTACAATACAATTGTTGTAATGTCTTACAGAAATTACCTTCATCACCATCAGTTGTACTGAATTCACTAAACTATACGCTTCGCCATGAATTTTTGTACGAACTTCTGATAGATTGAGGCGTGTTGAGAGACATTGTCCAGAAGGATATTTCTCCCTATAAAGGTGTATCCCCCAAGATTCAACAAGCTCTTCTAGTATAAAACTAGGTTCCAGAAACTAACAAATTAAATATTTAATGAAAGAAAACCTAGAACTAAAATATATATTGACGTAGGAGGAAAAAATAATTAAAAAATATGTTCTTTTCATTACTTTCATATCTATGTATTACCTTAGGAAGAGAAGATCTGTATGTACATATATACTAAAACCAATTCCACGTTCAAACAATAACCTTCCAACATGAAATATGATAAAATACTAAATCACCATTAATCCAACAAAGGTCTTGCATTATCATATATAAATGACAAAAAATGGTTAGGCCATTAAACAATACAATGACATACCTTTAAAGATATGATAAAAATAATGATAACGTTTAATATAATAATTAATAATTTATTTATAAAACGTTTCTATTTGAGATATTATCTTATTATTTCAACAATCCCCTACATATCTCAAAAATCTCAAAATGAATAATAAAGAATAGAATAAAGTAATAACTTTTGCTGGGTTTTCACATATGATTCTAACTGTAATGACCCATAAAATCAATAAGTGAAACTACAGCCTAACGATCTTGTGTTGAGTTTGTAATAAGGTTTCTTATCTTGTAATGTTGTCTCGAGCTAAGGAATTTACTGATTCACCGTAGAGGAACATTTAGACTCTTTGTTAAAAGGCCTTTTATATGTTGGTTAAAGGTGTTAGGGCTTGTGCCAAATCAAGGAAGGAATGCCCTAAGTCAAAGGCCAAAGTTTCCACCCTTGGCTACACATTGTCCCACGGCTCCACAGACCACTTCACGGTCACTTGTCTTCACCACATCCCGTAGAAATGGTCGTGAATGTCACTTTGTGGCATGTGAGGTAAGGCACTTTGGTCAAGCTAAAGCCCCAAACTTCACGGACCACTCCACGATAAGTGGTCTTGACCGCGGCCCGTAAAGTTGGACGTGAAGATGCCTAAGAATTTTAGGGCTTGGCAAGGCAATGTAACTCACTTCCTAGAGGAACACGGGCCGTGGTCCCTCTTCACGAGCCTTCGAGTTTGTCGTGGTGCCTGGCGGAGCTTCCTCAGTTTGGGTAAATTTTAATTTAAGGTTTTATTATGTGGGTTTAATTTTGAATTATATATATATATATATATAAATATATATATATATATA
>NC_028640.1:11427343-11457622 GCF_001406875.1 Solanum pennellii
GATATCGACACATCTGAGATCGCCAAATGCTCGGGAGTTCCTCTATTCAATCCTTTTCCTTCTTCTTGTTGCTGGATATCTCGTTCGTACACATCTTCTCTTTGTTTCCCGGGCCTCTAGTGAGTTACAGACAGAGTTCGAAAGGGTAAAATCTTTGATGACTCCATCATCTATGATTGAGTTGCGAAAACTTCTGGATAGGTATCTTACATCTGAACCGAATTCTTTCTGGTTAAAGAATCTCTTTCTAGTTGCTCTGGAACAATATATATATATATAGATATATATATATATATATATATAGTTTTAGGTATTGAAAAATTCCTTTAACTCATTATTTGAAAACTCCCAAATCAAAACACCAAAATTCTTTCTCTCTATATATTTCTCTCTAACTCAAAGAAGAAGAAGATGTTGAAGATAGGGTTTGAATTCAAGGTGCTTTATTCTTCAAAATTCTTGGGGAATCTTAAGCAAGGTATGGTGATCCTTCATTCAGGGTTAACTATCACCCCAGAGTCAATTTCAAAGTCGTCAAACTTATAAATATCTTAGGGTTTTACTCAATCTGATGGGTTCTTTCACCGAATGATTTTAAAAGGTTCCTAATGGCATATTATGGTTATATTGTTGTTAAATGGACGATTTTATATGCAAATACTCTTTGAAGCTATGATTTCTGTCTATTCCTAATTTATGCCTTTAAGAATTGGGTTGGTTGATAATGAAAGCATGTGCATACAACTTATTTAAGTGGCTTTTGATATTTCAAGTATGTAATTACCCACGGGTGTCCAACAAAGTCACTAATGGACAAGACACTAGTAGAAACTTGTAGTGGAATTAAACCTTCTGTGAGTCATTTTATAATTTTTGGGTGTATTTGTTATGCTTATGTACCTGCGAGAATGGAAAAAAATCGAATTAAAAAATTTAAAATGTATCTTTCTTGGTTAGAGTGATGTGACAAAAGTATATAGGCTTCTCGATGTCAAAACTAACAAACTTCTTGTTAGTAGAGATGTCATTTTTTTATTAAAAAAACATGGAATTGGAAGGCTAAAAAGATAGAGAATACTTCTATCATATCTTCAAATCAAGATGAGGTTGAGAAAGATGAAGATGTCTCTCAAGGGGGAGAAATCCCAGATTCAAATGATGAAGAACTACCTCCAAGAGAAACAAAAATGTTCGGTGACATTTATCAAAGATATAACTTTGTCGGTGTTGAGACAGAAAATTATGAAGAAGAAATAAAGCATGATGTTTGGAAGAAATACATGGAATAAGAAATTCGGAAAATTGAAAAAAATAATACTTGGGAGCTAGTGGCTATACCCAAAGAAAGAGATATTATATGTCTAAAACGGATTTACAAAATCAAACTCAATAAGAAAGGAGATATTCCAAAGTACAAAGCAAGGTTTGTTGCTAGAGGCTTCACGCAAAAGCCAGATATTGATTTTTATGAAACTTTCTCTCCTGTTGCTCGTGTTGACACAACTAGAAGTGTAATTGTTGTTGCTGCAAAAAAGAAATGGAAGATATTTTAACTTGATGTTAAATCAGTATTTCTTAATGGAAAACTTGATGAAGAGATTTATGTTGAGCAACTTCAAGGATTTTTTGTTCAAAGAGAAGAAGAGAAGGTGTAGAGGCTAAAAAAGCTCGTTAGGACTGAAGCAAGCTCCAAGAGCATGGTACAATGAAATTGATACATACTTTCTGAAAAGTAATTTTCAGAGAATTAAAAGTAAAGCCAATTTGTATGTGAAAAAGAACATGGCAACATGATCATTGTTTGTCTCTATGTGGAGGATATACTCTTTACAGGAAATGATGTAAAGATGATGCAAAATTTCCAGCAAGATATAATGCAAGATTATGAAATGAGCGATCTTGGGTTGCTAAATTATTTGTTGGGAATCAAAGTTTCTCAAGTGAAAGAAGAAATTTTCATTTATGAAAAGAAGTATACTAAAAGTAATCTTCAAAAATTCAAAATGATGGATTGTAGGTCTTGTTTTATCGAAAAAATGGAAAACTATTATTTTTTAGTTTTTGAGGCCTTTTAGAGAGTCGCCCCTTAATTTTGAATAAAGGTTAAGAAAACTATGTTTTCAAAAGACTTAACACAAGAATCAATTGAAAAACAATAAAAAGGGTTCGGGGATTCCTATTTATATTTTAGGAAGGTGTTAAGCACCTAAAAAATCCTCCTACTTGCGGTTTTCTGGCAACTAACTGATGTGAACTTTTAATTTTCGAAATAACATCTATTGAAACTGTTTGAAAAATGAATTCTTAGCACTTTATCTAAGTGAACGTCTAATTAAAATATTTATTATGTTAAACATATTCGAACTTGGTCCAATTTTATGTTGTTAAAAACATTACGGTGTTTTACAGGGATTTGTAGTTTTCGAACTTTAAAATAACCGACAAATAAAACATGTAAATAAACAATAAACAAGAGAGAGGGAAAGAGAATCGTGTCCAAATTCGGGTTTCCTGTACGCCTTGACCAGAAATTTGGACCCACCTATTTTGGGTTTTCAACCCATTTGACTTTTTGGGCCTTCAACACACTTCATTTTTAGGTCTTAGGCCCATTGTACCTGTCCTAATATTCTAGCAAAAATAATAAGCAATACAACAAGGGCTTAAGCCCAAATATAACAAAATGCAAAATACGAATAAAAGGGGCCTTCTAATCCAACTTCTTCGATCATCTTCAATTCTTTAAACTTCGGACCTGTACGCCAATTTTTGGGTTGACTCGATTGAAGTATTGAGCCCTTTGATCAAATTAAGGTGGGAGAGATGGCCAAGGCAGTCCACAATGGACATGAGGGGGTGTTTTACATGCGATTAAAAAGAGAAATTAAAACCTCATCCGATTCGACAAAATACAAGACAAAATATTAATAAATAACAATAAAAAAACAACCAAAATTAAATAAATATAACTTATAATCTAAATGAAATAATACACATGGAGACATATTGCATGAAAGCAGATAACTGTTCATATACATATACTTAAAGAAATCACATGCTAAAAAAATTATATAATAATGAAAATAAATAAAAAAAGAAGACACCAACTCAACATAACAAGATGCAGAACCTTTGAATATCGATTATCAAGCACAGGAGGCGTGAGCATATTAAATCTGAGGAAAAGAGTAATCATTAACCAAACAGTAACCACATTACTAAAACAGAACTACCACATAATTATTAAATGAGAAATCTCTTGTCACAATCCAAATCTAACCATAACCATGGGAAACTAAGGTCAACTAGTTTCTCATCCTAAAGGAAAGAACATTATTATTAACGGTAGGTTACCTTATTTTGAAGAGGATTATTATTGTATTCAAACAATCAACACATGAAAGACACTTTTACTCAAGTTAACATGCTTGCGAATACGCACAAGAGAAAGTAAACACAGCTTTTTTGGCGGCTAACTTTGTTTATCAATAACATCAAAAGAATAAAGAATAACAAATCATTGTTGAAACCGAATTTTTACCATCCGCAATATAAATCAATTATAGAGCTTCATAATTCCATAACGATTTAGAATAATTAGTTCTATAAAATTCAAAATATTTTTCAAGTTTATTTTAATTAGTTGTCACCTTTTATAATTTTTATATAATGTGTATATATTTTTCATATTATGTATATAATTTATATAGCTTATGATTATTCAAAAATCATCTAAAAAATATTATAATTTTAGTAAAATAATAACTTAAATAATAACTTATATTTTAGGTTAATTAGTTTCTGATTAAAATAATTATTTTATTTTGTTAAGATTAAGAAGCTCAATAATTAATTTATATTAATTCCTATTATTTAGTTACTAATGAAATTCCTAAACCCATTTGTGAGAAGACCAAATTTGGGCCTTTCTTCAGCTTCATTTGACATTCCTCAAGTCCAATAACATTTCTTTTCATCCAATTAAAATGACTCGATTCCTAGCATTACTATGCAACAATAACTAACAATAATTCAGCCCATACCCATGAATACCATACCAAAGACACCACAACAGACCCCTGTTTGTTCATCTTCCTCGCGTAAACCCAGAAATTAACAACAAACAAGACCTCCAGCCCCGATCAGCAGCCCAGAAACTCAACCGACATGCTCCACACCAAGATGAATTCGCGGAAAGCAAAGGACGTCCTATAATTCTTGTCGCCTTCCTTCAACATTCTCTTTCCCTCTGCAATCGCAACAGCAAAAATAGGGCACGCGGATAGTCCTGCTCGTGTGAGATAGCGCCACGTAAGGATGCAAGGATGGGAGATCGATCAAGATCATCCACCTCACTTTCCTCATCCGAAATAGGGTTGAAAGCTTTAAAAAAAGGGTTTCGTCCCAAAATAGTAAAAGTTTTGGGATTTCGAAATTCAAAAAGGGCATCTTGTCATTCAATTCTAGATAGGGTTCCCCCCCCCCCCCCCCAAAAAAAAAAAACTAGTACCCATTTCAATGTATAGTCCTTATGGTTACCTATTGAAGTAGTGATTTTTTGGGAGAAAATTTCTTGTGAAAAGCACTAAAAAAATTAATACGAATTTTCGATAGAAACAGTGCGCTACTAAAGTTGGATGAAGTATAGAGAAAAATCGTTAGAGTTTAGCTGTTAAGAAGAAGAAATCATTGAAATCCGAACTGCTTGGAGATATTCATTTAGTCTTGGCTTCGGTTCACTCATTTTCATTCATCCAAGTCTCCTTGGAGTCTCTCATTCAGCGTGGATACTCCTGCTCTTTCAAGCTCGTTTTGCTCGTCGTTCGCTGCCCGGGAGAATTAATTTTTCTCCTGTTATGATAATTATCATCGCCTTCTTTTCTATTTCAAGAAGTTACATTACTTGTGTAGTAAAAGCTTTATTATGTGGCTTTTTGTTGCTAGTCATTTCTGACCTTTTGATGTTCCCATATGATACACTCGTCCTTTTGTGATTTCTTTTTTTATGTCGCAACCAAAGTTTGTGGATTTGCATCCAGTGTTGATATTCCAAATTATTCTTCGAATTTCTGTCTGTTATTTTCTGTTTTGGACTATTGCTTAATGACATGGGGGTTATGATCTTTTCCATTTATAAGTATGGTAGCATTGTGTGAAGTTTGATGATTGTTTAACTTTTGTATCCATGTAGGCATGAACTCTCAAATCGACTTATATGGTTAGCATGCAACTATATTTGTATGTTTGTTCTAATCCTTTAGTTTTATCCACTTCTTGAATTATTTTTCTTAATTGGTTTGTTGCCTGATAAGATTCACCCGTAGCAAGCTTGTCTCCCCGATATTTGAACTTCAATAAAAAATGCCTACTTTTTCAAGTCGAGTCAGTTTAATTATGAGTTCCCTTAGTCTTGGTTTTATTGGGGTTTATTATTTAAGATCGTTAGAAACATGATTTTTACTAAGTATTATCGTTTCATGTGTGTAGTCGGAGCTACGCCGACTTGATTTGTTTCATTTGTGGTTTCTGTTATAAAAGAAATGTACAGACTCCTTGCATTCCATATTATGTGTATTTGTGCTCATGTCAATATGTTAGTCTGGGAACAATCTTGTTTCTTGTTTATTATTATTTTTCACTCCCTCTTAGATTATTTGGCAACACCCCCGTAGCTCCTCGATCTTTTGCTTAAAAATAGGATTTTTACATAGTAAAATCTCGTCAATTGGGGTATGCTTATTTGATAAAGTGTAGCATGTTTCCTCTGCATATTTTGAATTGATTTGTTGTGTAACAGTGATGTATTCCTATGTATATGATGGGTTCATAACGCATACATGCAATGTGTGCCAATGCTTACTGTCATACTAGTTATTAGACTTTTTTTTATTTCTTATTTCATTTGGTTTTCCTTTGGAGTCATATATTCCCACTAACTCGAATCTCTAAAGTAGTTCGCACCTTTCATTGCCGTTTTATTCAAGAAACATTTTATTTGTTTATCGCATCATGTACTAATCCATTTTTGTCTTATTGCATGTGAAACTCTCCTCGAGTCCTCATGGACATTAATCCATCTCCTCGCACTTTCTCTTCGAACAATAAAAGCTCAAAATATCTTTCTCGAGTCGTCCAGACCCCCTCAAAACAGATGAACAGGTTGAAAGCAGCAAATAGGTTGTTGGAAAGTTAAATTATAGGTCTCCAAAAGCACAAAAAGGGGCTAATATACTACTGTATACACCGGCATAGAGTATGAATATATGATACACGGGTTGAAAAAATTATATAGGTGCTGGAAAATTGATCGGGGGCAGCATACATTCCGTATACATCCCAATATACACGAAAACGGATCGTATACAAGTCGTATACATCAGTATGCATCAAAACATATACCACATTATTAAGAGAGAAATGGGCCAAAATCCCTATCCAAAGTTGCTACAAGATTTTTGGGTTAATTGGGCCTAAGGGTCCATTTTTTGCTGAATTTGGGCAAAGAGCCCAAGTCCAAATTCCTCCCTTCTCCTGTCCTCTTTATTTATATTTCTATTGTATTAACTTATGTTTCATTTGTTAAATTTTTGTTCCCCAAATTTAATTATTTCTCTTTTTCGTATTTAAATAAATAATATTTATTTTTATACTCTATATTTAGCTTTATTTTCACTATTAGACTTTTCAAACACTTGAGTTTTCCCTTTTAGACGTTTCCTTCTAAGTTCATTCCCTTTAAAATAATCAATTAAAATACAATAGTAATATTATTAAATAAATAAATAAAAGATTGACTTTACTTTATTTAGTCAATATATATAAAAAATTATTTTAAAAAGACATTTAGTCAAATCGCCGGTCAACCGCGAGTTAGCGGACATTTCGAGGGCCTAACACCTTCCCAGAACCAAGAGAAGAGAAAAAGCTCAAGAATCCTAGTTCAAGAACACCACCAGTTCCAGCATTCCAGCCCCGAAACTTAAGTATTTTCCGTGGATTTCATAACCAGGTATGGGGATTTCACTATTAGGTTCCTTTCACCCATTGGGATTCTAATTTTCAGTCAGATTCTTGATTTTCTTGTTATGATTAAACCTAAGGGTTCTAGAACTTTGATAGAACTCTATGAATTTATTAGTTTTATGTTCCAAATAAGATAATTTTTTTATTATTCAGATATTTGCATGAAATTTAGAACCCTAGCTTTGTAGTTCTTTAGTTCATTAGTTCTTGAATTACACATGCCAGGTCTGATATTTCAGACACTTCAAATATACATGCCTCAGTTATAAATGATAATTACCAGATTAATTGTTGCATTCTCAGTTTCCATGTTCAGTTTCGAGCTATCCAGTATTTACAAAAACTCATACATAAAAAGTAAATTTACACAATTCATTGGGAGTAGCATAATACCGAGTTGGACTAGGGTTTAGCGTACCCAATAGTCCCTGAACTATAGCCAAGTAGGTTGTAAGTCCCCTCTTTGGGCAATCAGTTTAGTGATCATGTCAGCATGCCATTATACCTTTGGCGGGGTATATTGGGTACTCTGGATGGGGCGTATACATCGGACTCCACATTTAGCTCATGTGGTTTTAGCATCGGTTATTATTAGCTCCCATAGTTCAGTCAGACTCTCTAGCATTAACCATATATCAATATACTTAGCATCCAGTTTAAGCATGTTATAAATTGGTCATTGCATCCAGTTAGCTCAGAATTCAGTTTATCATGTCAGATTATTTTATTTTTTTTATGCTTGTTCAGTTATGTTTTATTTCAGCATTACTCTATCCTACATGCTTAGTACTGTCACTACCATAATCTATACCCTAGACGAAACCGGCATCATTAATCTCTCAGAGGTCACAGTCAAGCCTACATACGTCATTCTTACTTTATCTAGGTTAATTTTAGCGGAAAATTTGAAGGTTCTTGTTTCCTAACATGCTTACTAAACATTCTATTACATATATAATTGTTCACCATCAACCATCTGACATTAAGATCATCAAATGAAAGAAGTAGTTTATTATAACGATAAAGATGTACTTGCCAAAATGGCACCCATACAATGTCTGAAAGAAAACAGGAAAGAAACGCTAGTGGAAAATACTCCACTAGCTCAATCCTACAACTAAGATAGAGTGTAAATGGGCAAGCATCCTCGAAAGCATAAGGGCCTATCAAGTCCGAATGAATACTCGATGTCCGGATAGCTACAGTGTTGATCTTGTAGGTGTAGCGTTCACCTGTGCCTGCACCTAAAAGTTTAGAGTTGTATAGGGTTAGTACAGACTTTTACTAAGTATGGGTATATGAAAGCACACACTAAGGACATGCATGGGTAAGAATAACTTTTTCCTAGAAACATGATTATAGAAGGTCAAGTAGGTGGACTTGCCAAATTAAGATGAGGAAAGTGAGTGGACTCTCCAAATTTGGATTAGTAAAGTTATGCGAAGAGAGTAACATGCACCATCATACTTAACATTTTGCACATAACAAACAACACCATACACAAAGCACATATCATAATTCATATAACACATAATGTTGTTCATATCATTTACTCATATGCAATTAGACCTTGGAATCATGGACTTGACATTAAGACTTTCCAAAAATGAGGGCTCAACATATGGGTCCTCAATTAGGGAGTCTTCATTAGCATAAAAAGTCTACTTCATTAACTAATACGTACTTCATTTCATTTCGTTTATAGGCTAGTGTGAACACCACCTATACCTAGGATGTAGTTTAATATTTTCATCAGGTTTGCTGTGCAATGACAAAGAATGACCTAACGTTATTGCTTGAGTCTAACTCACCTCTTTATCATCCTGCCCTTAAACCTTAGGTACAATTCATTTCATTATGTGCCTCATTTGAGGCTGGCTTCATTTGTTCATTCATTTGGAACTTTAACTTTAACCGACATAGATCATGTGAGCATCATGAAATCCACTGTCATGAAACCCCATAACGAAAAAAGGTGGAATCACCTGCCAAAGTGACCCAAAACATGATAGCGTACATGGGTATAGAACACCTCCAGATCCCTATACTGGCTATATAGGTTCGAAGACTAGGAGATATAAGGAGACTCATATCCGGCATGCTGGAAAGTCTCATCTCATGAGAGTTACGTGAACGTCTGCCCCGAAAGAAGGCATCACCGCTAATAGCTAGCTTATCGGTGCTCAGTATAAAGTTCCATTACATTCAACTCGTACGTCTTGGAAGTTGGCTTCTAGTATGAGGACATCATAGCTCAATAGATGATTTCTCATCTCATCATTAGTATTAAGTGTGTTACTCTTAATACTTTCATTAGAGTGTTCATAGAGACTGATCTCTTCATTAACTTTACACTCTCATAGCTGAGCGCGTTTTGGTAACATTTACTTAGGCTTATTAGAGATTGCTCTTATCTTTCACATTAGCCTCATATCATGTTGTCACAACATTCATTAACATTATCACATTTGTTCTTCATATATATTCACCTCTTTTTACGTAAATGTTCAATTCATCATATGCCAATGTACTTGGAGATTTGTGTATTTCACACTCTTACTTAACCATTCTAGGGTTTCATCATTTCATAGCGTAATATTCGTTTCATCAGATGCCAATGCACTTGGCAATTTAGTGTGTTTTACACTCTTACTTAACCCTTCTAGGGTTACATCATTTCATTATATACATCTTATGTTCACTTTTTTTAAAATGTACATTAGACTTATGGATCTATACATAAGAGTCATGAGGCTTCATTCATAGTTCGTTTAAGTGATTCATATCTTCCGAAGATTATGTGGTACAAGACTTATGCATCTTGTATGTATGCCAAGTTTTCAGTTTTTGATCGAAGTAGGCAGCATTATTCTTGAACATTTGATTCACATAGGACTTATGTATCAATACGGAAATTGGGCAAGGGAACCCGATTTTAAAATTCCTTGAACAACACTTACATTTTTTTGTTCATTTTGGTTTGATCCATATGGCTTGGGGACCCAAGTTCGAGCCCCGATGCCTTCATTTTATTTTTCCCTTAATTTCTCTCTTCATTTATTGCTTAATGGAACTAAGATGATGTGGGATCGAACCCCCACAAACCTCATTTACTCTTTATTTTCATTGCCTTTAAATTTTCTCCTCTGGCCAAGGGGTTGTGGTGTCAAACCCCCACAACCCTCTTTGATTTCATTTAATTTTTCTCCTTAAATCTGCCTAGGTGGTCGTGGGTTCGATTCCCACGCCTCACATCTGTTTTATTTTATTTCCTTTGACTCTCCTTCATTGCATAGAGGTCATGGGTTCGATTCCCAAGCCTCATATTTATTTTCTTTCATTTTCTTTACTCTCCTTCATTATCTAGAGGTCGTGGGTTCAATTCCGATGCCTCACATTTTTTTCTATTACTCTTCCTTATATCAGATTAAGAGGTGGTGGGTTCGAATCCCACTCCTTTCATTTGTTATTTTTCAATTTAATTTACATTTTCCATCCAATACCATTGTTCGAATCCCCTTCACCATATTTCTTTTTACTTCTTATTTTTATGGTTTTTAACATGGTGAGGTCACGGGTTCAATCCTCCATAACCACGCTTGTTTTAATTCATTTTTTTCAAAAAATTTTAACCCTCTTTGCTGACCGAAATTCATCAATAGAAGCTGGAAATTTTCTTTTAATTTTTGAGCATCATTTCATCAAGTTACACCTTAGTTCTTAGGGGAATTTCTTAGTGCATTTAGAACGTTTTAGGTGAGTCTTCATGTATTCGTTAAGCCAAGACATATCACTCAAATCAGCCACATGTCAGCTCATCTGAACATAACATTTACATTAAAATGTGCACATGAAATATAAAGAACTATCATCCCATTTTAAGTCCTAAACCAGGAACAATAGCAACGACAACACACCCATACACACGTAGTTACATTTTCGGAAACATCAACATAAGTCACATAATTCCAAACATACATATAAACACATAATCATCACGAAAACACGTTTCATCCCTATTTTCCTACCAGCAAACATAACAAATCTATGATTCAATGGGAGCTAGTGACATGGACATGCAACGGGGATCAATCCTAGTTTTCGGAATGAATATTCTGAACCTTAAGGGGTCACTTAGGAAAAGGACACAGAGAGAAGAGAACCCATACCTTTTTGACGTTAAACTCTTGACTTACTGCCCAAATATTTCACCCAATAATATGTCTAAGGCTCCTCAATATCAACTCCACTCGAATGACAACCTTCCTTAGCCTATTATGCGATTAACGTTTGTTTTCTTGTGATTTCGTTTGAGTTCTTCAAGTGTGAAGAACATGGTTTATTTTTATGATTTTTTTATCATATTTTGGCATAGAAATACGTGATAATGAATAAGAGAGATTGAGTGTGAGAGTGGAGAGATAAACGTGAGGGAGTGGGAGTTGTAGGAGGCTTACAAGTCTCGTTTTAGGACTTCGTCAATAAGGTTTTGTTTATTAAATAAAAAACTGATTTTTATGTTATTTTAAATCAGATAATGAATAATAAGAATTAATTAATTATATTAATTCATTATATTAAATAAAAATCACTTTAAAACATTAGTTCCACCTAGGTTCGAACCTGGGTGGAGCAAGACTTCAGATCAAGAGCCCTATTTCGTCCCTCTCTCCCCAAAATACCCATTCACTTTATTAATTAATAATTAATTATATATTTAGGGAAATTATGATACTACCCTTAGCTTGGAAAAAGACCATTTTACCCCTCAAAACCTATGATTTTCCCTTTTTAAATCCGGTAAAGAATCTTTCAAGTAAATCTATATATTCGAGAGCGCTACATGGTTTGAACCAACCATTCCAAGCTCAAGTAACTCCCCAAGTTAGTTGGCTTCGTAGTAGCAAGCGCTCCCAGGTATGGTTCTACGCGCATCAATCCGTGTGAATCCTTGTCTAATCATAGGTCTTCTTGACACATTAATCATTTCTGATTTTATCCATTTTCAGTGTTGTTACATTATAACCCCCTTAAGAACGTTCGTCCCCGAATGAAACTACTCTTTACAAACAACAAATAAGTCATCTGCAGAACGTACACATGCAAAGGTAATCCAATACTCCCCATTGGTGAATATCTGATTCACATATTAAGATGATGGTGCACATCCTCGAAACCTACTAGTAGTTTCACATTAATAGACTAAGGAACTCTTTCCTAAACTAGTCTCATCAATGCATACAACATAAGTTAACATATAAATTATACAAATAAGCAACCAACATGATGAATCAAACATATTAACCTCATACTAGTGCATACACACCATACACAGTCAAATACCTGAAGGACTAATTAAGGATACTCACCCGAGACTTCACCAGAGGTGACTTCCCCTTCACACCTAGACTTGAGTGCAAAGAATCGTTGCCTCCTTGGAGCCTCTTCAGTTGGACCATTAGACAGAACTCTTTCCTTTCCTTGTTCTTAACTTTTCCTAAGCAGACAATTCTTCACCATGTGGCCCAGTTGAACACAATTGTAACAAGTGTTAGTGCCCATCTCACAGTCTCCTCAATGTAGTTTGCCACACTTCCTGCAAGGTGGTCTCTTTTGAGGTTTAACTACTTTATTGTTTCTCTTAACTCTGGACTCAGAATTTCTATCATAGCAACCGTTGGATGAACTTGACGCCCCTTGGTGGGAGAGTTCCTTCTTAAACCTGGGCTTATTCCTGATTTCAGTACTATTGTTCCTTCAAAAATTCGTCTCAACTTGCCTTGACCTGTTCCCTGCCCTAGTGTGCTTCCTTTTCCTTCTTTCTTCCACTTGCTCGACATGGACCATACGCCTGGAAAGATCTATGCTATCATGCAACATAGCTGCCCTACACTCCTACTCGAGATCCTCAACAATCCCTGTCAAGAATCTACAAATCTTGTTTCTGTTGTTAGACACAAGAGAAGTGGCATACCTAGATAAGTTCACACACTTCAGGGGATACTCCCTTGGGATCCTCTGAAGTCTTAGACCTTGTGAAAATAGGAGGATTCATCCTTGTAAACTCTCGTTGCCTGTCAGCCATGCTACGTACTGGTGGGTTCTCCCTTTGAACATTCTGTCGGTTCACCTGGACTAACATGTCCTTAGCTTGCATGGTTATGGCCTGTGTCATCTGGGCTAGAGATGCGCTAACCTCAACATCAGTCAACCCAACAGGGTTAACTGGCATGACTACTCCTTTATATGGAGCCTGGGGTGGAACTTGATTTTCCCCAACAGCTGCTACTCCTCTCATCTGACCAATAGCTCTCCTAGTGTTCATTCTCTGTAGAAAACAAGGATTTGATGTTAGACACACTCATATATCATCAAGAAGACAAACATTAGGAACGACGCGATAAGATCAGAACAAGGGAAATTTTCCTACGCATCATGCAGTCTCTAATCTAGGATAGTGTTGGATTTCACTAAAATAACTTAGAAACTACTGAATGTGGTTGATGAACTTATTATTTCTTTAATTTTACCTAGGGATCTTATACAAACTTTTTTACGAACGGAATCTCGTCCCCAAATTAGACCGTCATCGTTCCCCTCTCAGAGGTCACAGACAATCCTACATATGTCATTCTTACTTCATCTAGGTTAATTTTAGCGGAAAATTTGAAACTTTTTGCTTCCTAACATGCTTATGAAACATTCTATTACATATATAATTGTTCACCATCAACCATCTAACATTAAGATCATCAAATGAAAGAAGCAGATTATTATAACGATAAAGATGTACTTGCAAAAATGGCACCCATACAATGTCTGAACAAAAATGGGAAAGAAACGCTAGTGGAACATACTCCACTAGCTGAATACAACTACTAAGCTAGAATGTAAACGGGCAAGCATCCTCGAAAGCATAAAAGGCCTACAAAGTCCAGATGAATACTCGATGTTCGGAATGCTGCAGCGTTGATCCTGTAGCTCTAGCGTCCACCATTTCCTGCACCTAAAAATTTAGTACACACTTGTACTAAGTATGTGTTTATGTAAGCATACACCAAGGACATGTATAAGTGAGAATAACTCTTTCCTAGCAACATGATTATAGTAGGTCAAGTCAGTGGACTTGCCAAATTAATATGAGGAAAGTGAGTGAACATTCAAAATTGGATTAGTAAAGTTATACCATGAGAGTAACATGCATTATCATACTTAACATTTTGCACATAGCACACAACAGCGTACACATAACACATATCATAATTCATATAAAACATAACGTTGTTCTTATAATTTATTCATATGCCATGAGACCTTGGAATCATGGACATGACATTAAGACTTCCCAAAAGTGAGGGATCAACATATGGGACCTCAACTAGGGAGTCTTCATAAGCAAACACAAAGTCTGCTTCATTCATTCATACATACTTCATTTCATTTCGTTTATAGGCTAGTGTGAACACAAGCTATACCTAGGTTGTAGTTTAAGACTTACATCGAATTTGTTGTGCAATGACCAAGAATGAACTAATGTCAATGCTTTAGTATATCTCACCTCTTGATCATCCTTCCCTAACACCTTTGATATCATTCATTTCATTATGTGCATCATTTGAGGCTAGCCTCATTCATTCATTCATTGGGAACTTTAACTTTAACCGATCAGAGAAAGCACTCCTATACTGCCTGGTGTTGATTCGGCAATTTGCGTCAAGTGGGGAGCTTTGTCATATAAAAGAATAAGCGGATCCTCCCTTGCATGCGGACCTTAAAGTCGTGGATCTTTTGATGGCCGGTAGCTGCTTTCTGCTCTGCTTATTATTGCCAACTCCTCTAGGTATAGGGAGGGAGTCTTCTACAAGTCGCATTACTGGTCGATGACCTGATTTTGGAAGCAGTCGAGATGCCTTTCCTGGGGGAACCATTCCTTGCATTCTTTTATTTTAGTCGCTTCAATCGCTCCTGAATCGGGGGATCAAAGATTGGAAGACTTTCTTTTGCTCTTACACTATTAAGAAGGAAATTTCCTGGTCTTCACTCTTCGCTCCCAACTTATTTACGCTTTTGGTATTGACTAAAAATGTCATCCGGCTCCTCATCTATTGAACTCTCGGCTTACGCAAGGATCGGATCGGAAGAACTCTTTTCAACCGCCCAAGATTGAGACAAGCGTAAATGAGAAGAAATTATTTTTCATAGTCTGTTAATTTTCTTCTTGTTGCATCTCGTCGATATGATAGGTTGATTTACCTTACTAGTCATATGCCCTAAAGGTTTACTGTCTGGATGGTACTTTTCAACAGATAAGCGAATCGCGCTCAAGTGGTGGTTGACGAAATATCTAATCCTCGTTTTCCCTGTCTGGTGTGGTCTTCCGTTGTCCCTTTTCGCTTCACGCAATAGCACGCTACGAAGCAAGCGGGCTTCGCTGGTAGTAGCCTCCTGAATTTGCCGAATAGCTTCTTTCCGGCAAAGCTTACCAATCCTACACTCATTTCTTCTATGTCTGGTGGAGCTATTCCCAGAAAGCCTGAGAGCTGAATGAGGACCAATAATTTTCCAGCACCTATATAATTTTTTCAACCCGTGTATAATATATTCATACTCTATATCGGTGTATACAGTAGTATATTATCCCCCTTTTAATGCTTTTGGATACCTATAATTTAACTCTCCAACAACCTATTTGCTGCATTCAACCTGTTCATCAGTTTTGAGGGGGTCTGGTCGACTCGAGATATATATTTTGAGCTTTTATTGCTTGAAGAGAAAGTGCGAGGAGATGGATTAATGTCCATGAGGACTCGAGGAGAGTTTCACATGCAATAAGACAAAAACGGATTAGTACATGATGCGATAAACTAATAAAATGTTTCCTGATTAAAACAGCAATGAAACATGCGAACTACTTTAGAGATTCAAGTTAGGGGGAATGTATGACTCCAAAGGAAAACCATATGAAATAAGAAATTAAAAAAATAAGTATAATAACTAGAATGACAGAAAGCATTGGCACACATTGCATGTATGCGTTATGAACCCATCATATACATAGGAATACATCACTGTTACTCAACAAATGAATTCAAAATATGCGGAGGAAACATGCTACAGTTTATCAAATAAGCATACCCCAATTGACGATATTTTATGATGTAAAAATCCTATTTTTTAAGCAAAAGATCAAGGAGCTACGGGGGTGTTTCCAAATAATCTAGTGCCCATCTCACAGTCTCCTCAATGTAGTTTGCCACACTTCCTGCAAGGTGGTGTCTCTTGAGGTTTATCTACTTTATTGTTTCTCTTAACTCTGGACTCAGAATTTCTATCATTGCAACAGTTGGATGAACTTGACTCCCCTCGGTGGGAGAGTTCCTTCTTAAACCTGGGCTTATTCCTGATTTCAGTACTATTGTTCCTTCAAAAATTCGTCTCAACTTGCCTTGACCTGTTCCCTGCCCTAGTGTGCTTCCTCTTCATTCTTTCTTCCACTTGCCCGACATGGACCATACGCTTGGAAAGATCTATGCTATCATGCAACATAGTTACCCTACGCTCCTACTCGAGATCCTCAACAATCCCTGTCAAGAATCTACAAATCTTGTTTTGTTGTTAGACACAAGAGAAGTGGCATACCTAGATAATTTCACAAACTTCAGGGGATACTCCCTGGGATCCTATGAAGTCTTAGACCCTGTGAATATAGGAGGATTCATCCTTGTAAACTCTCGTTGCCTCTCAGCCATGCTACGTAATGGTGGGTTCTCGCTTTAAACATTCTGTCGGTTCACCTAGACTATCATGTCCTTAGCTTGCATAGTTATGGCCTGTGTCATCTGGGCTAGAGATGTGCTAACCTCAACATCAGTCAACCCAACAGGGTTTACTGGCATGACTGCTCCTTTAGATGGAGCCTGGGTGGAACTTGATTTTCCCCAGCAACTGCTACTCCTCTCATCTACCAAATAGCTCTCCTAGTGTTCATTCACTGTAAAAAAAAAACAAGGATTTGATGTTAGACACACTCATAACATTAAGAAGACAAACAATAGGAACGACGCGATAAGATCAGAAGAAGGGAAATTTTCCTACGCATCATGCAGTCTCTAATCCACGATAGTGTTGGATTTCACTACAATGACTTAGAAACTACTCAATGTGGTTGATGAACTTGTTATTTCTTTAATTTTACCTAGGGATCTTATACAAACTTTTTTAATGAAATCTCGACCCCAAATTAGACCGTCATCGTTCCCCTCTCAGAGGTCACAGACAATCCTACATATGTCATTCTTACTTCATCTAGGTTATTTTTAGCGGAATATTTGAAACTTTTTGCCTTCTAACATGCTTACGAAACATTCAATTACATATATAATTGTTCACCATCAACCATCAAACATTAAGATCATCAAATGAAAGAAGCAGATTATTATAACGATAAAGATGTACTTTCCAAAATGGCAACCATACAATGTATGAACAAAAATGGGAAAGAAACGCTAGTGGAACATACTCCACTAGCTCAATACTACTACTAATCTAGAATGTTAATGGGCAAGCATCCTCGAAAGCATAAAAGGTCTACAAAGTCCAGATGAATACTCGACGTTAGCAATGCTGCAGCGTTGATCCTGTAGCTCTAGCGTCCACCTTTGTCTGCACCTAAAAATTTAGTACACACTTGTACTAAGTATGTGTTTATGTAAGCATACGCTAAGGACATGTATGAGTGAGATTAACTCTTTCCTAGCAACATGATTATAGTAGGTCAAGACAGTGGACTTGCCAAATTGTGATGAGGAAAGTGAGTGAACTTTCAAAATTGGATTAGTAAAGTTATACCATGAGATAACATGCATTATCATACTTAACATTTTGCACATAGCACACAACAGCGTACACATAACACATATCATAATTTATATAACGCATAACGTTGTTCTTATCATTTATTCATATGCCATGAGACCTTGGAATCATGGACATGACATTAATACTTCCCAAAAGTGAGGGCTCAACATATGGGACCTCAACTAGGGAATCTTCATTAGTAAACACAAAGTCTGCTTCATTCATTCATACGTACTTCATTTCATTTCGTTTATAGTCTAGTGTGAACACAAGTTATACCTAGGATGTAGTTTAAGACTTACATCGAATTTTGTGTGCAATGACCAAGAATGAACTAATGTCAATGCTCTAGTCTAACTCACCTCTTTATCATCCATCCCTTACACCTTTGATACCATTCATTTAATTATGTGCATCATTTAAGGCTAGCCTCATTCATTCATTCATTGGGAACTTTAACTTTAACCGACATAGATCATGTGAGCATCATGAAATCCATTGTCAAGAAACCCACACTGGAAAGAGGTGGAATCGCCGGCTAAAATGACCCAAAACATGCCAGCGCACATGGATATTGAAACCCGCCATATCCCTATATTGGCAGTATAGGTTCGATGATTAGGAGATATAGAAGACCCTTACCCGGCATGCCAGACAATCTCATCTCATGAGAGTTACGTGAACCTCCGCCATTCCCGAAAGAAGGCATCACCGCTCATAGCTAGTTTATCGGTGCTCAGTATAATGTTCCATTACATTCAACTCATAAAATCATGGAAGTTGGCTTATAGTATGAGAACATCATAGCTCACTAGATGATTTCCCATCTCATCATTAGTATTAAGTGTGTTAATATCAATACTTTCGTTAGAGTGTACATAGAGACTGGTCTCTTCATTAACTTTACACTCTCATAGGTGAGTACATTTAGGTAACATTTACTTAGGCTCATTTGAGAGTGCTCCCATCTTTTACATTTGCCTCATATCATGTTGTGACCACATTCATTAACATTAGCACATTTGGTTTTCATAATTACTCACCCCTTTTTATGTGAATGTTCAATTCATCATATGCTAATGTACTTGACCATTTCTGTGTTTCAGACTCTTACGTAACCCTTCTAGGGTTTCATCATTTCATTACATGATATTCGTTTCATCATATGCCAATGCATTTTGCCATTTAGTGTGTTTTATACTCTCACTTAACCCTTCTAGGGTTACATCATTTCATACATACATCTTAGGTTCACTTGTTAATTTTTTAAAATGTATGTTAGACTTATGGATCTATACAAACAAGCCATTAGGCTTCATTCATAGTTTGTTTAAGTGATTCATATCTTTCCTAAGATTATGTGGTACAAGACTTATGCATCTTGTATGTATGCCAAGATTTCAATTTTGGTCTAAGTAGGAAAGATTATTCTTGAACATTTAATTCACGTGTACTTATGTATCAATACGGAATTTCGGCAAGGGAACAAAGTTTTAAAATCCCTTGAACAACACTTACATTCTTTTATTCATTTTGGTATGATAGATACGGCTTGGGGACCCATGTTCGAGCCCCAATGCCTTCATTTTATTTTCCCCTTAATTTATCTCTTCATTTTTCGCTTAAGGGAACTAAGAGAATGTGGTATAGTACCCCACAACCTCATTTACTTTTTATTTTCATTGCCTTTAAATTTCTCTCCATTGGCTACGGGGTTGTGGGTTCAAACCCCCACAGCCCCTCTTTAATTTCTTTTACTTTTTCTCCTTAAATCTTCTTAGGAGGTCGTGGGTTCAATTCCCACACCGCACATCTCTTTTCATTCATTTCCTTTGAATCTCCTTCATTGCTTAGAGGTCGTGGGTTCCATTCCCACGCCTCACATTTCTTTTCTTTCACTTTCTTTACTCTCCTTGACTGCCTAGAGGTCGTGGGTTCGATTCCCACCACTCACATTTTATTTTTTTTGGTTTTACTCTTCCTTAAATCTTATTGAGAGGTGGTGGGTTCAAATCCTAATCCTCTCATTTCTTATTTTTTTAATTAAGTTACATTTTCCATCCAATACCATGGCTTGACTCCTCTTCACCACATTTCTTTTTACTTCTTTATTTTCATGGTTTTTAACATCATGAGGTCACGCGATCAATCCTCAATAACCTCACTTATTTTGATCCATTTTTTAAACATTTTTGAACCCTCTTTGCTGACGCATACGTGCACTACATATTATCGTGATGTAGGTTCATATTCTCAGCATCCAGATCATGCATAGATCGATTTCCGATCTCCAGTTCAGCGGATTAAGTGGTGAGTCCTCATTCTCCGAGGAAAACATTCATGAGTTTTATTTCACTCTTTAGTCATTGAGTTTCAGTTTTTGCTACATTTATGTAGGGCTTGTCCAAGTATTTCAAGTCCAGTTTAGAGGCTTATTTCTGACATAGTCAGTTTCATCTTAGTGTTGAGTTAGTAACTTCATTGTATTAAACTCATCATATTCATATTATATCACATTTAGTATATTGGTATTCCTTATCTTTTTATTATGAATTATGATTTAGTTTCCGTACCAATTTATTATCTTTAGTATGTTCATCATCATGCCAACAGGGTTAGCTTAGGAGACTTGTGGTCTTAGGTTCCTTGTCCACATCTCGGGGGTATCTTGGGGCATGAAAAAATGGGAAATATAAGTGTTTAAAATATATAATATTATTATTATTGTTGAGAGTTCTTTAGAAATTTGTATTAGGAGAACCTCTTTTTCTATTGTGTTCAGTTAATATGTATTTCAATTCCGGGGCAAATCATCTAGCTTTGATTTCTTTATTTGTTAATGTATATATTTTTCTGATATTTTTTCTAAAAGGAAAAATAATTATCCTAATAATTATGATATATTCACTTTAGGTTATATCATCTAAACTGAACATATGAATTTTCTTGATTATAGTAAACTAGTCTTTGGTAATTCAATTTCAAGGGTGTCATTACTACAAATTGCGACGAAGAGGATCAAAAAGATTTTTAATAAAGAAGATCTTGCTGAATATTGGTGTTTTCAATGTAATGATGAAGGATAGCTTATGAATTGTGAGTATGAGAAAGTCCTTTTGCTAAGAAGATCAATTTTATATTTGGTGTGTTTGATGAAATAACAAGTAACATGGTTATCATAAATTTTTTTCTAAAATGACAACCATGTTTCTAATTTATTTCAACAATTATAACAAAAATAAACTAATTTTTTTAGCAAAAGTACTTGCCCATAGTCAAAAATCATGAGCTCTTCTCCTTCTTTACATTCAAAGAACTAATCTTCTACAAGTTCTTCTTTGTTGAAAATCTTATTGCCCCTCTTCGTTATACTTTGCACTAGATGAGTCTCTTGAAATTTACTTACTTGAGACTCACATAACTATAATAAAGAAAATTCTCATGGTTAGTTAAGATTATCAAAAATAAAATGTCAATATGAAAATTGTTGGTTTAATTTTTTCATTTTAGAAAAAATAGTAGAAAAATAAATTCATGATACACACAAAGAAAATCAAAGCTTGATGATTAGCCCGAAGAATAAAATACCTACTAACAAAGAATAATAGAAAGACATGTTTTTCTTAACACAAAATTCTAAATAAATAGCAAGAATTATAACAAATATTTTCAAAAACTTGTAACACCCATTGACCTTAAACATGAATGTCAATTTGATTAATCGAAATATGTCATACAAATCAAAACTAGAAAATAAATTAGCATCATTAGTCCAACCTAGATGGAAATCTCTACCTTCTATAATAAAAAGTTGAAACTTTCTGTTTAGTGATAACATGAACCATAGAAGAGAGAATTGGTGGTAATGAAGAAAATAGAGAATTAGGGGCCGGGTAATGAAAAACGAGAGGATTGTTGAGTGTGTCCTAACAATTCATAAATAACTGGTTGTTATATCCAAGAAAAGATTCTTCCAATCCAAAAAGTATAACTTTGTTCAGTTGGACTATTCTATTAAAAAAGCTTAATAGAAAAATCGTTTTATTTTCTTGACACTCAATGCTCTCTTTTTTCGTTACCCCCAATTCTTTTCCTTTTTTTTCATTACCCCCAATACTCTTTCCTATGGTTGATGTTATTGCTTGATAAACACTATTCATTTTTCTATTGAAGAATGTTGGGATTTGCGCCTATGTTGGACATTATTGTTGATATTTTTCTTGTTTTATTTTTTATGATACCTTTCTTTTAATCTAAACGACATTCATAATTTTTTAGGTCAATGGATGCTAGAAGTGATTGAAAATCTATAATTTGGTTATGATTGTTGGGAGTTCTTTATAATTTTTCATTAAGAGAACCTATTTTTCTATTGTATCTTGTTAATATGTATTTCAATCTATGATCTAATCCCTTTGTATCCATTATTATTGGTTACTTTTTTCGCTAACCACTCTTTTTTTCCTTTAGAATTAACAACTAGAATAAGTCTATGTTATAATGCTCATGGAATAAAGGTGTCAAAATAGGGATTTGTCACGCCCTAATCCTACACCCTAGGCATGATTGACACTCAAAAGAAATTGTTGGCCTCGAGAGGACCATTGGCATGACTTACTTATTTTGCAAAAGACATAAATCAATAAACACATAGTTATGAGATAAACTGATATGTTATAAATTAACATTCAACTTGATCATTAAAAGGCAAACCCAAGTCTTAACATAAGATAATGACAATCAAAAGACTAAAGGACTGAAATCTTATGGACTATGAAGCCTCAAAACAAATGAGATGGATGTTGGGACAAACCACACAAAATCCTAGTGAACTAAGCTAGAAAGCAAATAAAATAGTCCTCCAGAATTCAAGGAGGCTCAGCAACAGACTCTGAATGCTAAAGTTGAATGAACTGTGCATTGGATGTTGATCCTGGTTACCTCAATTGACTCTGAATGCTCAAGTTTAATCAACGGGGCACTGGATGTTGATCCTTGTTACCTGTGTCTCCATCATAATACGATGCAGGCCAACTGGTATCTGTACATACCATGTACATGTATGCGAGTTGGAATGCTAGCAAACATAGGCTTGAAAGAGATTATGAAAGTAACACTTCTTGGCTCTTCTCAACTTATGAATAACTCAACTGAATATAGAGCAATTAAAAACTTGTGATATATATTAAGTTCTATAAAACAACTCAAAACATTGTTAGTTCTTTATAGATAAAACAATAACATACTTAACTTTAATTATTTAAAAGTAATATAACTTGTGTGAGAGATTCTCTAATCGGCAACCATCACTATGAGACGAAGTGATGGTACAAAGTTTTACCTCACATTGGAAAGGACCGTCATTAGCCTTGACATCGGTATATAACCTGAACTACTAAGTGTATCCACTAGTCTATGTTAAAAAACACCAAGGAATCATTGAAAAAGTATGACCATTTTTCTGCCCATGATGCCCACATAGTTTATGGAGGCTTGCGTTAAATGAACTCGCGTCCTCATATCACTTCTCAATACTACTCCAAAAATAAACTCAGGTCATATTTTTTAAAAACAACATCTTCTATCGTTTGAGATAATTACCCAAACTTATCTTAAAAGTTCTCTTAAAATTAATTATCCCTTTTTCAGTTCAAAACGCTTTTGGAATCTCATTTTCCCTGATCTTTGATGTCAAAATCATTTACTCTTGGAAATACTTAGTTCTCATATTTCCTTTAAATAAAATGAACATTTCTCTTACTCTTTACTCAACTTCAGAACTTAAGTCTTAAAACAAAGTCAAAACGTTTGTAAAAACACCTATGGGAACTTGAAATGACTTTCTCTTACTTTACTCTTGACTTCTCTTCACTTTGATATTAACTATTTTTGACCTGACTCTTAATTGATCCTTGAATTGAAATATGGATTCAAATATTATGATTTGTGTTTGGAAAGATTTCATTTTTTATTTTAGTTAGCTAAACATGAGAAAATTCACGAAATCACTGTCTTGGAACCAGTCTGTGATGCAGAGATGTTTTAAATAATTCTTCGCGAAATTTAATTTTGAGACAGAGGGTTCCACGTCCTAGCCGCGATGTGCAGTAACATTTTTCTCATTAGGGGAGCAAGTCTACGACAAGTACACGTGTACCAGATCCTGCTCGACTTTTTCATGATTTCTTCTACAGCCCCAATTCTCCTAAACTCAATATTTTTTTGAAATTCAGTTCAGAATCTGATGCCCAGCATATGTACTCAAGAACCAAACTCAATAAAACACTAAAAGTCAACGTAAAGACTTTAGAAGCTCCACAATTCAACCAAATTGAAGAACAACATAAGTTCAAGAATACATGTCAAGAACATCATATTTAAAATTATTTTACGACGAATAACGCTGAACTACAAATTCTTGGCGCGTGGGTGAACGAACACAATGCTATGAAACACTCACATTCCTTGTAGGAACTTGGCGAATCCACAATCAAAATCGATCGTTATTGGTGACTATTTCTTTTCCTATACTCTTTTCTCTTGCGTTCTTTCTCCAAAAGCCCTTACTCTCTTTTTCAAAACCATAGACTTAACTAACATAGTTTTGACCCCAATTAATTTATTAAAAATGGATCTAATTAGTTGGGTAAGGAAAATATCAAACTACTCTTCTAAAATTCAGATTGGCCAATTCCTTAATTGAATAACCCAACTTCCTAAGGGCATAACTTACTAATACAAACTCAAAATTGTTTTAAATCAACGGCGTTGGGAAGAATCTTCAAACCATAGTTGGAAATACAGCTAACTCATCCAGTGTTAGAAGTTATTACCGCTTGAAGTTGACAAAAGCTCAATTTTTCCTAACCTTCGAAAATTTCTAGATTTTTAATTATCTCCAAAAATGATTATTTCAAATTCTAAGCTTCTTCCTACCTATTTCAAGTTGCGAGATGTTAAATGATTCAACAAAATAGTTAAGGGCAACATACGACTACCAACAAAAGACTAGATTCTCAGAAGAGCTATTTAGTGATAAAATATCTGAAAAACTCTAAAATTTGCAAGACAAATAAAGAAAGTCGATTAAAATCTCCTAAACAAACAATACTTTTTTTATCACTTCAATAACATGGAGGGAAAGTTCTAGACTAAGATGAAAAATATAAAAAGAGAAAATTCTCAGGAGACATGGCACAAGTATCAATCAAAATGGATAAATTTTATTTCTAAGAGAGAAGGGATCATAAAAACCTACAAATAAAATAAACTAAATACAAAGTCACAGACACGATCTTAAGTGTCAAAGATTATGCAATTTCCTAATAAAGCAAGCATTCACAAGAAAATACTACTCAAAAATTAGGCCTAAATAACAGTTATCACGTAACACAAAAGAGTCTTTTCTTTTCTCTCAAAAATAAATTAAAAGAAAAATAATAAAAGACACTCAGTTTAAAGGGACTATCCTATGAAATAGAATGAAAAACAAAATCCAAGAGCTCTAACATATAAAATAAAAGAATCGATAAAAAGGTAAAAGCTAGGAATTCATTCTTTCACCCAACACTTAAAAATGTTATGTCCCCAAAGTATCAAGTAATATTTTTATGTCAAAAGATGATAGAAGTGTTTGAAAATATATAATATTGTGATGATTCTCGTGAGTTCTTTGGATTTTTGTTTTAGGAGAACATGATTTTCTGTTATGTTTTGTTAATGGATTTTATTCTCTGGGCTAATCATCAAGCTTTGATTTTATTTGTTATTCATGTACATATTTAGAAAAAAATTACACTAACAAGTGTCATATCTGCATTTTTGTTTGACCATTTGAACTAAAACCTGAGAAGTTTTTTCAATATATAGTGAAGTGGGTCTATGGTATTTCAATTTCAAGAAACTCATCTGCTACAAGTTGCAACGAAGAGGGGCAAGAAGATTTTCCACAATGAAGAACTTGTAGAAGATTGGTACTTTCAAAATAAAAATGTAGGAGAGATCATGATTTATGACTATGGACAAGTCCTTTTGCTAAAAAATTAATTTTTTTGGTATATTTAATCCATGTTTCTAGTTTATTTCATCAAATATAAAAAGAAAAATATATTAATGAAATAGAAAAAAAAATAAAGCTTGATGATTAGCCCGAAGTATAAAATACATATTAACAAAGCATTACAGAAAGACATGTTTTTCTTAACAAAAATTTCAGAAAAAATAGCAAGAATTATAACAAATTATAGATTTTCAAACACTTCTAGCACACATTGACCTAAAACATGAATGTCATTTTGATTAATCGAAATATGTCATACAAATCAAAACAATAAAAACAATCAACATCATTAGTCAAACCTAGATGGAAATCACTACCTTCTATAATTAAAAGTTGAAAATTTTCGCTTAGATAACATGAACCGTAGAAGAGAGAATTGGTGGTAATGAGCAAAAGAGAGAATTAGGGGCCGCGTAATGAAAAAAGAGAGGATTGTTGAGTTTGTGTCAACAATTCATAAGCAACTGATCAATACAAAAATTATAACTTTGTTCAATTGAACTCTTCTATTAAAAAAAAACTTAATAGAAAAATCTTTCTATTTTCATTACACTCAATACTCTTTTTTTTCATTACCGCCAATTATTTTCCGTTTTTTTCATTACCCCCAATTCTCTTCTCTATGGTTGATGTATTGCTTGAAAAGAAATTCATTTTTCTATTGAAGAATGTAGGGATTTGCGTCTCAATTGGACTAGTAATGCTAATATGTTTTTCTTGTTTTTTTTATGATATCCTACAGTTGATCCAAACAACATTTATAAATTTTTAGGTCTATTTGAAAATCTTATTGCCCCTCTCCTTTGTACTCTGTAGTAGATGAGTCTCTTTAAATTGAATTACCTAAGATTCACATCTCTATAATCAAGAAAATTCTCATTATTAGTTAAGAAAATAAAATATTAAATGCAAATATGACAATTATCGGTTTAATTTTTTCCCTTTAAGAAAAAATAGTAGAAAAATATATTCATTGTAAAGAATAAGAAAATAAAAGCTTGATTATTAATAAAAAAAGAATAAAGTACCCATTAAAAAAGCACAATAGAAAAACATATTTTGTTAACACAAAATTCTGAAGAAAAAAGAATCATAACAAATTATAAATTTTCAAACACTTCTAGCACCCATTAACCTAAAACATTAATGTCATTCTTTCGAAATATGTCATACAAAAGCAAAACAAAAAACATAGCATCATTAGTCCATCCTAGACGGAAATCGTTCCTTTCTATAATCGAAAGTTGAATTTTTTTAAGTGGTAACATGAACCATAGAAGAGAGATTTGGTGGTAATAAAGAAAAGAGAGAATTACGGGGCGTGTAACGAAAAAATAGAGGATTGTTTAGTGTGCATCAACAATTCCTAAGTAACTCATTGTTGTATCCAAGAAAAGATTCCTCCAATCAAAAAGTATAACTTTGTTCAATTGGACTCTTCTATGAAAAAAACCATAATAGAAAAATCTTTCTATTTTCATTAAAGACATTTCTCTGTTGTTACACCCGATTCTCTTCTTTTTTTCATTACACCCAATTTTCTTTTGTATGGTTGATATTATTGCTGGAAATAAAAATTCAGCTTTCTATTGAAGAATGTAGGGATTTGCGTCTATGTTGGACCAGTAATGCTGATGTTTTTCTTGTTTAATTTTTTATGATATCTTTCAGTTGATCCAAAAGACATTAATAATTTTTCAGTTCAATGGGTGCTAGAAGTGTTTGAAATCTACAATTTTTTTACGATTGTTGGGAGTTCTTTAGATTTTTTTGTTAAGAAACCCTGCTTTACAATTGTGTTTGTTTAATGAGTAGTTTAATCTCTGGGCTATTCATCTAGCTTTGTTTTTTTTGTTTGTTAATCTATATATTTTTTTCTGCAATTTTTTCTAAAACGAAAACAATTACACTAATAATTATCAAATCTGCATTTTAATTTTGAGCATCTGAAGTGAATATGAATTTTCTTTATTATATTGAACTGGTATTTGGTAATTCAATTTCAAGAAAGTCATTACTAAAAATTGCGACGAAGAGGGTCAAAAAGATTTTCAACAAAGAAGAGCTTGCTGAAGATTGGTTTTTTCAATTTAAAGATGGGAGATAGCTCATGATTTGTTACTATGAGCAAGTCATTTAGCTAAAAAAATGAATTTCATATTTGGTATATCTGATGAAATAAACTATAACATGTTTCTTAAATGACAACCATGTTTCTAAAATGACAAACATGTTTCTAGTTTATTTCATCAATTTTTAAAAAAATAAAATTATTTTTTTAGCAAAAGGACTTGCCAATAATTACAAATCATGAGCTCTCCTCCATCCTTACATTTAAAACACCAATCTTCTACAAGTTCTTTTTTGTTGCAAGTCTTATTGCCCCTCTTCGGTGAACTTTATAGTAGATGAGATTCTTGAAATGGAATTACTTGAGACTCACATAACTATAATCAAGAAAATTCTCATGGTTAGTTAAGATGATCAAAACTAAAATGCCAATATGAAAATTATTGGTTTAATTTTTTCCCTTTCAGAAAAAATAGTAGAAATATATTCATTAAACAGATAAAGAAAATCAAAGCTTGATGATTAGCTCAAAGAATAATCTACCCAATAAACAAAGCACAACACAAAAACATGTTTTCTAAACACAAAACTGTGAAGAAATAGCAAGAATCATGACAAATTATAGATTTTCAAACACTTCTAGCACCCAGCGACCTAAAACATGAATGTCATTTTCATTAATTGAAATATGTCATACAAACCAAACAATAATAAAATCAACATCAATAGTCCAACCTGGGCGGAAATCGCTAGCTTCTATAATAGAAAGTTGAAATTTTTTGTTTAGTGATAACATGAACCATAGAAGACAAAATTTATAATAATGAAGAAAAGAGAGAATTGGAGGCCAGGTAATGAAAAAAGAGAGGATTGTTGAGTGTCTGTCAACAATTCATAAGTAACTGATTGTCGTATCCAAGAAAATATTCCTCCAATCAAAATGTATAACTTCGTTCAATTGAACTCTTCTATGAAAAAAAATCTTTATATAAAAATCTTTCTATTTTCTTTACAGTCAATTCTCTGTTATTTCGTTACCCCCAATTGTTTTTTTTTATTACCCCCAATTCACTTTTCTATTTAGATGTTATTGCTAGAAATAAAAATTCAGCTTTCTATTGAAGAATGTAGGGATTTGCGTCTATGTTGGACCAGTAAAGTTGATGTTTTTCTTGTTTTATTTTGTCTGATATCTTTAGGTTGATCCAAAAGACATTCATAATTTTTTAGTTCAATGGGTGCTAAAGTGTTTGAACTCTATAATTTTTTAATGATTGTTGGGAGTTCTTTAGATTTTCTTTTTAAGAAAACCTGCTTTAGAATTGTGTTTGTTTAATGTGTAGTTTAATATATGGGCTATTCATCTAGCATTGATTTTCTTTGTTTGTTAATCTATATATTTTTTTCTGCTATTTTTTTAAAAATGAAAAAAATTACGGTAATAATTATCAAATCTGTATTTTAATTTTGAGCATCTGAAGTGAATATGAATTTTCTTGATTATATTGAACTGGTATTTGGTGATTCAATTTCAAGAAAGTCATTACTAAAAATTGCGACGAAGAGGGTCAAAAAGATTTTCATTAAAGAAGAGCTTGCTGATGATTGGTTTTTTCAATGTAAAGATGGGAGATAGCTCATGATTTGTTACTATGAACAAGTCATTTAGCTAATAAAATCTATTTCATATGCGGTGTATTTAATGAAATAAACTAGTAACATGTTTCTAAAATGACAACCATGTTTCTAAAAAGACAACCACGTTTCTAGTTTATTTCACCAATTATAACAAAAATAAAATTATTTTTTGAGCAAAAGGACTGGCCCATAGTCACTAATCATGAGCTCTCCTCCATTTTTACATTTAAAACACCAATCTTCTACAAGTTTTTGTTGTTACAACTCTTATTGCCCCTCTTCGTTGCACTTTATAGTAGATGAGTCTCTTGAAATTGAATTACTTGAGACTCACATAACTATAATAAAGAAAATTCTCATGGTTAGTTAAGATGATGTCACGACCCAAAACCAAGCCGCGACTGGCACCCACACTTACCCTCCTATGTGAGCGAACCAACCAATCTAAACCTTAACATTTTAACCATAATGAACAAAATACGATGCGGAAGACTTAAACTCATTAATAAAAAGACAATTCAATAACTTCTAAAAATTCAACATCTATTATTCCCCAAAATCTGGAAGTCATCACCACAAGAACATCTATGATCAAATTACTAAACTAAGAGTATTCTAAGAAGCTAAAATAA
>NC_028640.1:11465100-11563249 GCF_001406875.1 Solanum pennellii
CAGAAATCCGACCCAGCCTGGGATTACGCAGCCTGTGACGGGCCGTCGTGCCTGCGACGGTCCGTATTGCTGCTCCGTCACAGAGTTCAGAGACTAGATTTTTACCAAGAGTCTGTGACGGCCCGTCCCGCCTGTGACGGTCCGTCCTGCCATTCCGTTACGAAGTTCAGAGAGTCGATTTCAGTACCCAAATTTCAGAAGTCTAAGTGTTCTGGAACGAGACACCTGCGACGGTCCGTCGTGCCCACGACAGTTCGTCCTGCAGGTCCGTCGCCAAGTTCAGAGAGTCGATTTCAGTACCCAACTTTCAGAAGTCTAAGTCTTTTGGAACGAGACCCCCTCGACGGTCCGTCGTGCCCATGACGGTCCGTCGTGGGTTCCGTCGTCTCAGCCAGTTTTTTCAGAAATAAAATCTGCTGCTCAAAACGACTAAACAGGTCGTTACAGATGATCAAATCTAAAATGCCAATATGAAATTATTGGTTTAATTTTTTCCCTTTAATAAAAAATAGTAGAAATATATTCATTAAACAGATAAAGAAAATCAAAGCTTGATGAATTATCTACCCAATAAACAAAGCACAACATAAAAACATGTTTTTTAAACACAAAATTTTGATGAAATAGCAAGAATCATGACAAATTATAGATTTTTAAACACATCTAGCACCCAGTGACCGAAAACATGAATGTCATTTTCATTAATTGAAATATGTCATACAAACAAAACCATAAGAAAATCAACATCATTAGTCCAACCTGGGCGTAAATCGCTACATTCTATAATAAAAAGTTTAAAATTTTTGTTCAGTGATAACATGAACCATAGAATAGAAAATTTGTGGTAATGAAGAAAAGAGAGAATTGGAGGCCAGGTAATGAAAAAAGAGAGGATTGTTGAGTGTTTGTCAACAATTCATAAGTAACTGATTGTTGTATCCAAGAAAAAATTCCTCCAATCAAAATGTATAACTTCGTTCAATTGAGCTCTTCTATGAAAAAAAACTTTACTATAAAAATATTTCTATTTTCTTTGCAGTCAATTCTCTGTTATTTCGTTACCCCCAATTCTTCACTTTTCTATTTAGATGTTATTGCTAGAAATAAAAATTCAGCTTTCTATTGAAGAATGTAGGGATTTGCGTCTATGTTGGACCAGTAAAGTTGATGTTTTTCTTGTTTTATTTTTTTTGATATCTTTAGGTTGATTCAAAAGACAATCATGACTTTTTAGTTCAATGGGTGCTAAAGTGTTTGAACTCTGTATTTTTTTTATGATTGTTGGGAGTTCTTTAGATTTTCTGGATAAGAAAACCTGCTTTACAATTTTGTTTGTTTAATGTGTAGTTTAATCTCTGGGCTATTCATCTATCATTGATTTTCTTTGTTTGTTAATCTAAATATTTTTTCTGCTATTTTTTAATAAATGAAAACAATTACGGTAATAATTATCAAATCTGTATTTTAATTTTGAGCATCTGAAGTGAATATGAATTTTCTTGATTATATTGAACTGGTATTTGGTGATTCAATTTGAAGAAAGTCATTACTGAAAATTGCGACGAAGAGGGTCAAAAAGATTTTCATTAAAGAAGAGCTTGCTGAGGATTGGTTTTTTCAATGTAAAGATGGGAGATAACTCATGATTTTTTACTATGAACAAGTCATTTAGCTAATAAAATCTATTTCATATGTGGTATATTTAATGAAATAAACTAGTAACATGTTTCTAAAATGCCAACCATGTTTCTAAAAAGACAACCATGTTTCTAGTTTATTTCATCAATTATTACAAAAATAAAATTATTTTTTGAGCAAAAGGACTTGCCCATTGTCACAAATCATGAGCTCTCCTCCATTTTTATATTTAAAACACCAATCTTCTACAAAAATTTTTTGTTGCAAGTCTTATTGCCCCTCTTCGTTGCACTTTATAGTAGATGAGTCTCTTGAAATGGAATAACTTGAGACTCACATAACTATAATCAAGAAAATTGTCATGGTTAGTTAAGATGATTAAACCTAAAATGCCAATATGAAAATTATTGGTTTAATTTTTCCCTTTCAGAAAAAATAGTAGAAATATATTCATTAAACAGATAAAGAAAATCAAAGCTTGATGATTAGCTCAAAGAATCATCTACCCAATAAACAAAGCACAACATAAAAACATGTTTTCTGAACACCAAATTGTGAAGAAATAGCAAGAATCATGATAAATTGTAGATTTTCAAACACTTCTAGCACCCAGTGACCTAAAACATGAATGTCATTTTCATTAATTGAAATATGTCATACAAACGAAAAAATAAGAAAATCAACATCATTAGTTCAACCTGGGCGTAAATCGCTACCTTCTATAATAGAAAGTTGAATCTTTTTTATTGATAACAAGAACCATAGAAGAGAAAATTTGTGGTAATGAAGAAAAGAGAGAATTGGAGGCCAGGTAATGAAAAAAGAGAGGATTATTGAGTGTTTGTCAAAAATTCATAAGTAACTGATTGTTGTATACAAGAAAAGATTCCTCCAATCAAAATGTATAACTTCGTTCAATTGAACTCTTCTATGAAAAAAAAAACCTTAATATAAAAATCTTTCTATTTTCTTTACAGTCAATTCTTTGTTATTTCGTTACCCCAAATTCTTTTTTTTACTACCCCCAATTCACTTTTCTATTAAGATGTAATAGCTAAAAAAAAAATTCAGCATTCTATTGAAGAATGTAGGGATTTGCGTCTATGTGGGACCATTAATGCTAATGTTTTTCTTATTTTATTTTGTATGATATCTTTCGGTTGATCCAAAAGACATTCAATGGGTGCTAGAAATGTTTGAAATCTATAATTTTTTTATGATTGTTGGGAGTTCTTTAGAATTTTGTGTTAAGAAAATCTTCTTTTCTATTGTGTTTTGTTAGTTAGTATTTCATTCTCAACCTAATCATCAACCTTTGATTTTCTTTATTTGTTAATGTATATATTTTTTCTGATATTTTTTCTTAAAGAGAAAAACTTACACTAACAATTGTCATATCTGTAATGTAGTTATAATTGTCTTAACTAAAGATGAGAAGTTTTTCGATCATACTGAAGTTGGTCTCAGGTAATTCAACTTTAAGAAACTGATATTGCTACAAATTGTGATGAAGAGGAGCAAGAAGATTTTCAACAAAGAAGAACTTGTTGAAGATTGGTGCTTTGAATGACGAGATAGATGAGAGCTCGTGATTTGTGAATATCAATATTATTTTTGGTATAATTGATAAAATAAACTAGAAACGTGGTCATAGATGCTCTCTAAGAAACATAACCCTAAACCGTGAAACTCAAGTTTTAGACGCTCCAATGGCGCCTCGGTTAGCAGCCAACCTCCCTCGAAGGTAGGCTGACAGGAAACTCCATCCGCACTAACATATGTGTAATATCTAAGACTGAAAAAACCAACGTTAAGACATTACCACTCAAGCCTATATCTTATCTGCATGGATAACCACAAGTCATTTGGGAATTATAATATATAAACTAGATGGTTGTAAACGAAAATGTGGAATATGAAGTGATTTGAAAGTTTTCATATGGGTGGCCTGACATATAGGATCTCAGAAAAATTGATCCCTACACAATGTGAACTAAAGGGAGAATGAAATATTGGGTTTCTTAATAATAGACATGTTTTTATAAGGGAGACTTTATTAGAGGATTATGTGCACCTACTATCTAACCCAACTTTTGTATCACACAGAATAACTTGTCTTGTCCAATCAGAACGCTGAAATGGGATCCAGTGTTCAAACCCGAGGAGGACACAACAACAACAATTTCATGGATATTTTTTCATCGCTTCCACCAAATAATTTTGGGGAAAAAGTAGTGTTTTCACTTGCACCAACAGTAGGAAAGCTACTATAGGTAGACTTGGCAACAACAGGATAAGTTGTGCCAGAGTTAAGGTGGATGTAAATCAACTCAAAGAATTATGAAAAAGGGTTAAAATTTGAATGAAACGAAACAATGAGGAATAATGAAGAAATCTATCAAAATTAAGTACGATTATGTGCCAAAGTATTGTCACAAATGTATGATTCCGGGACAAAATGAGGAACAATGTTTTGTTGTGCATCCTGAATCTTATCCAAAAAAAATTACAAGACATGCTGAAAGGAAGGAAAACGACAGACCAGAGAATAATCATATTGCTAGGAGAACAACTGTGGAAGACTCAACAAAAGTGGGAAACATGAATAGTCAAATAGAGAAGAAGTTTTTGTAGAGAAAAGATACAAAAAATGGGGAGGAGACAAACCAAAATAGTCATAGAAGGTTTGGAACAGGGTTGGAATAATTACTGAAAATAAATACAACTTGTTGAAACAAGATAAACAAGAGAAAAGGAAGGAGGAGGAGAAAGGTGATTTGAATTTTGTAGATACTAACGTAGGGACTTCTGGTGTTAAAAGGAGTGCTAACAAGGACAAGAGATACAAGTTTAAGGATGGCACAATGGATAATGAGCAGGCTGAAGGGTACATTCATGCTGGAAAGAAAAATATAGCAAAACCAGGTGACATTGTGGACAGTTCTCAATGAAGGAAAAGGGGCAGAGATGTGACTTAAACGGGTTATGATGAAGTTGTTTCAACAAAGTATAACAATGAGGAGAACAACTACGAAATGAAGTTGTTTCAACAAAGTATAACAATGAGGAGAACAACTACGAAAAAGAAAAGGATTGTACTGATTATGAATTACGTGACGTGCTTCAACAAGATCTAAACTCGTAGAATGACAATCACAGCGACGAGGCAGAATCTGTAATAAGGAACGGTCTAGACATAATAGAGGACGATGATGATGTTTAGCAGAAAAAAAAGGACCTTGAGGAGGATAAAAGAAGGAATACAATATTTAACAAATTAGAAAGGCACACCAATTGTTTTAAAAATGGAGCAAGGAAAGGCAAAGTAAGAATTCCTTTATATGTCCAAAGAAGGAGCAGCAGGAAGAGGGTGTCTAATAGTGATCAATGATTGAAAAAACTACTCTTCTTGAAAATTAGGTCGGTTAATACTCAAAAATCATTTGAGAAATTAATGTACTTAAACAAAAGACACATATATTCATTCATATCTATAATGGAACTATTTCAAAATCTATTTGAGTTTGAAGATTACAAAAGGAAATTAGGCTTTGAGCATACGGGGGTGAACAGTTCTTGAAAGATTTAGTTTTTTTGGAGGACAATTTGCTAAGGTAACATTATTCTCAATACACTCCAACAAATAACCATTATGTTAAGAATAGGAAATATTTTTTTCTCAATCACAACTGTGTACGCGAGATGTAATGCTTTGGACAGATTAGAATTATGGGAGAAATAGGAGGAGTTAGCATGAAGTTAGAAATGTCCATGTGTCATTGTAGGAGATTTAATTGTTACTCTTAATGAGGAATAAAAACTAGGAGGCCTGGCATTCACTCATAATGAAGATTTGGAGTTTGCATCCTATATCAATGCATGTGCATTAACAGAGGTGCAAACATCAGGGAGTAAATACACATGGTGGAATGGACGAATTGAGGAGAATTGTATTTTTAAAAGGTTAAATAGTATTCTTGTGAATCGGAATTATAGATTTTTTCCCTACATCTGAGGTGCATCATCTCATCAGACAGGGGTCTGACCATGTACCTTTTCATATGACTTGTAGCTCAAGAGAGGAGACGTTCATAAAACTCTTTAGATTCATGAATTTTTTGAGCAAGCACAAAAAGTTTAACCAAATTGTGGACTTTGTTGGGAACCCTTCTTATAGAGTTCCATGCTAAAATGAAGAGAGTTAAGAAAGCACTGTCAGCTTGAATTAGATCTGCCTATGGAAATGTTTTTCAACAAATTGCCACCATAGATGATGTGATAAAGGTCAAGGAAATACAATTGAAAATACAACCACATGCCAGCAACCAGGAAGAATTGAGCAAAGTAGAAGTAGAATTGAAGAAATATTTGATAACGGACTATGTCCAGATTTACCAGATTCCAAAGAGTATATCAGATGACGAAAATGAGGCAATGAGTAGGCTTCTAGATCAGGATGAAGTGAAAAAGGTGGTCTTTTCATTGAATGGGAGCATTGCATGTGGGCTGGATGGATTCACAGGGCATTTCTTTAAATGTTGTTGGGAGATCATAGGGGATGATGTTACTAAATTAGTAAGAGCTTTTTTTCTATGGACAGGAGATGTAAAAAAAATTTACTCATACCCACTTAGTATTTCTACCCAAGAAACAATTAGTACGAAGCTTCTCAGATCTAAGACCAATCAGTCTTACTAATTTTCTGAATAAGATCATTTCACGAGTGGTTCATGAAAAAATTCTGTTGGTCTTACCCAAGATAATTTCTCCAACCCAGTAAGGTTTCGTGAAGTGCACAAGTATCATTGAGTATGTATTGTTAGGCACACGAAATTATTAGATATATGGATATAAGGGGGAAAATGTTAACGTGGATGTGAAACTTGATATGACCAAGGAATATGAAAGAGTTTAATGGATATTCTCAACCAAAGTGATGAGAAGATTGTGTTTCTCTGAAATGATTTTTGATATGATCAAAAACTAGTATTTAGTTATGATTAATGGTAGGGAACATGGTTTTTTCAGATCTTCGAGAGGATTGAGGCAGTGAGATCCTCTATACCCTACTATTTTAATTATTGCAGCAGAGGTCCTAGAAACAACTTACAGGGGGATGCATATTTTAAGGGATATGATTTGCCACAGTGGAGTCCTGAGATTAATCATTTATCCTAGTAGATAATACAATCCTTTTTCGCTTTTGGAAATAAGTTTGGTGATCAAAATAATGCAGGTGCTAAAAGAGTATTCAAGTACTCCTGGTCAAATGATTATTAAATATAAGAGTTGCTTTTATCTTCATGAGAAAACACCTCTTATTGTTGAAATTAGACCGAGGAAGTTAGCTGGGATAAGACCAAAAACATTTCCTTTTTTGTATTTGGGATGTCCAATATTTTATGGGAGGAGCATCTTTTGGTATTTTTAAGACTTAATTAGGAAATTTGTTATCATAACCTTCTCATGGCATAATAAATGTCTATAAGTTTGAGGTAAGCATGTTCTTGTAAATGATGTTCTTCAATCTATGTCAGATTACTTTTTATCAACTATCAATCCAACAAAGATAAGTCATGGACCAACATCATCAAATTTTTACTAAATTCTTTTGGGAGATTTGGGGGAGTTAAAGGTAAACACTTGGTGCCATGGGGGGATACGTTTCTTCCAAAAGAGGAAGGTGGAATTGGATATATGTAGATTGAAGATATAAATAAAGACTTTTTTTCTTAGCTATGGTGGAACCCTAGAGTATCCATAAACTCTTTATGGGCTGAATACATGTGGAATAAGTAGTGCAAAACAATGCATTTGTTAATTGTAAACAGTTTAGGAGCCTCACAGGTTTGGAAGAAGATGATTAAGATCAGAGTGGAGGTAGAACATGATATATAGTGGCAAATCAAGACTGGAAAATCTAGTTTTTGATTTGGTAATTGGAACAGGCAAGGATCATTATAGTTTACTAAAGGAGAGTTGTCAAAAGATGAGGAATTGGAGATAAATTATTTTATCATAAATTATGAGTGGAATGAAGAAAAGCTAAAATATGTGACTTCGGAGGAAATAGTACAACATACAACAACGAAAATCAAGCTCATTTTCAAGGAAGTCAGCATTGACAAAGCATGGTGGATGCATATCATTAAAGGTGATTTCACAGTCAAATCAACCTATAAAAACATGAACAGAAAACTTCCAGTGAATGAATGGAGCAATTATATAGGGGTAAAGGGTTTACCACTGAAGATTGGTTTTTTCTTATGGAGGGTTTGGAAGGGGAGAATGGCCACATATGATAATTTAAAGAAGTTGAGGATACATGCGGTCTCAAAATGTTACTCTTGTGAGGAGGGTCACTTGGATACATATTTTATCTTTTAGTAACAACTCCCATTACACAAAATCTATGGATGCATTTGTCTTCTTGTGTAGGTCTCAGCATAACTAGAAATCTAAAACAAATCATTTATAGATGGTGGGAGCACAAGATTTCACATAAATAAGATCAGATACTAAAGGCAGTCCCTGGAATCATAATATGGGAATTATGGAAGAGAATAAATGCTATAAAACATGGGAAGGTGATAACTTAAAGGTCTATGTATTATCAGTGTCACTTGGCAATACATCAATTAATAAGAATCACATTCCATGGATCAAAGTATGTCAAAACATTGGTCAGAAATGGTGGATACAATTCAGAGATATCCGTCAATGTATATGATCTACGCGTGAGGTGGAAAATGCCAATACAGGGTTGGTTTACTTGCAACACGGATGGAGCTAGTAATGGAAACCAGGTCAGAATGCTTATGGTTATTGTATACGAAATAAAGGAGGAGTTTTCATATATGCAGAGTCACAGATCATAGGGGAGGCAACCAACATACATGGAGGCAGAGGTTAGAGACGTGTGGGATGCTTTTAAGTATTGTATAAGTCATAAGATGAATACTATTCATGTGGATACAGAGTTATTGATTTTAAAGGACATAATTGTGATGAATTGGAAAATACCATGGGAGTTTGCTAAACAAAGGGAAGACATACATGAAATGGTGGCTCAAAATATTGTAGCGTGCAACATATTTTAAGAGAGACAAATTGGCTAGCAGACTTTGTAGCAAATACAACAATTGACAAAGAAAGAAAACAGGTATTCTTAAGCTTTAATCAATTACCAAGTCTGGGAAGAAAGATTCTTAATATGGGCAAGCAATAAATCCTTCAGTTCGTTTAAAATAAAGAAGAATAAAAATAGACAACAATGGGTAGCATGCTTAGTTACAGTGACGACATAGCTATATAAACAAGTTATATTCTGTAATTAACTGGAGCAGAAGTGTTGTCAAAGAACTACTCCTAGGAATAAGCCATATCAGCAAGCAAAATGGGATAAAGAGACGTGTAGAAGTGAGAGTAAAGGGACTAAATCTTATATGTTTGAAGAACTCAGCAAGGAATTTGATGGTTGAAAAGTCCTTTTCTCGTATTCCGCTTCATCTACAGCAAGAATCATAGTTAAATGAGAAGAATAGAAAAGAGGAAGCAAGTGAGAAGGGTAAATCACTTATACAAATTTTAAAAGATAAACAGGAAGGCCACTAATAATTATCAAGTTCTACAAGATCTCCAAATTCAAACCGAAAAGTACGCTTATAACAATCACAATCAGCTGGTAGGAGAGGTAACACAATTCAAAAAAGAGGGCGGACAAACCTTTGAAAGCTTATGATAATAGCAGGTCACAAATGCTTGATGAAGAATGTTTATTCCATGGAAAATTACATTTTCATGCCTACAAGGAGGCAGAATGAGAAAGGAAGAAGGGAGAAGTGAAAATGGAAGTTTAAAGAGCATTTGTGGAAACCCTGCAAAAGGGGACTTTTATTAAAAATGTGTGGTCTGGTCACTTTGGGGCCGACTAGAACCCATATTGTTTATGTAAATATTGTACCTTTTGGGTTGTTTCATAAAGGAACCTTGAGTCATTTAGCTTAAGAAAAACTAGAAACATGTTCAACATTTGGAAACATTTTTGTGATTAGCATTTTTGTAGTTTATTTCATCAAATATAATAAAAAATAAAAGTGTTCTGTTAGTAAAAAGACTTACCCATAATCATCATGTGTTCTCCACCATATTTATGTTCAAAGCATCAATCTTCTGTAAGTTCTTTTTTGTTCAAAATGTTGTTGTCCCTCCTCATCACAATCTGTAGCACACGAGTCTCTTGAAACCTGTAACACCCCCTATCCAAAATAGATAAAAAAAAACAGTTTTTTAGAAATCTACAGGTTCAATCAATGGTCACTATTGACGGACTGTAGTCTGATCTACGACCTATATTGTCTATCCGTCGTTTGCAATTGAAGCTCTCCCAAAACATAGTATAGAAAAATTGACTAAGTGCCGATCCAAGGACAGACCTACGGTCTGTAAGTCAAACAACGGTTCATTGTTTGTGTCCGTGAATTGATACTCAAGTTACCCAGCCTCTGACATGAACTATGGATGACCAGTACAGACCGTTGTTTGATCTAAAGTCTGTAGGTCTGACCATAAGTGACGTTTAGCTGTTAGTTAAGGGGAATGGCTAATAGGGTCAACTTGAAATTGTTATAACCTTTAGCACAAAATGAATTAGGTTTCTTATAACATATTATATGGTAGATAATTGAATTATCTTTCCATAGCCATCGAGTTTGCTAAACTCCAACCTTAGAGTAAAACATTATGGCCAGTCTAGTGAAGGCTTGTCAAGTATAGCCAAAAGAAGGACCGTTGATTGAACGACGGCCCGTCAGACCAGATCGTCCATTAGTCTGACAACAATTAGTTCACAGATCTATTGGTCTTTTTCTAGTTTGTTTAACCCCTAAGATACGTCGTTAATGTCCTAAATCATCAAATTTTAGTCAGTTTGAGCTTAGAAACATAACTAAAATTTACCTAAATAAAATGATTAATTAAAACATAGAAAATTAGAAGCAAAAAAGGAGCAAAAAGGTCAAGAACCTGAGTTCAAGAACACAACAAGGTTTCATCTATTTCACCCCCGAAATCTAAAGATTTCTCCGTGGATTTCATTAACAGATATGTGAGATTTCACTAGTGGGTTCCTATCACCCATTGGGCCCTTAGTTTTCAATTAGATTTTTTATTCCCTTATCATAATTAGACATAGGGTTTCTAAAACTTCAGCAAATTGTTATGAATTAGTTTGTTATATGTTCCAAGTAAGATTACCATATTATTATACAGATTATTGCATGAATTTCAGAAGTTTAGCTTTGTATTTCTTTAGTTCTTGAATTACACATGGTAGGTCAGATCAGTTACTTTAGATATACATGTCTCATTTATTACTGCATCATTATCTGATTAATTGTTGCATTCTTAGTTTTCATGTTATCTTTTAAGTTATCCAGTATTTACAAAAATTCAGTCATAATTTGTTAATCATTTAATTAATTGGGTCTAGCATAATAACTAATTGGACTAGGGTTCAACGTACCAAATAGTCCTAAAACTACTAGCTAAATAGGTTGTTAGTCCCCTTTGAGAGCATCAATTTAGTGATTACGTCACCATTCCTTTTTTCCTCTGGTAGGGTATATTGGGTCCTCTCGATGGGGCATATACATTGGACTCCACAATTAGATCATATGGTTTTATTATCAGTTATTAGTAGCTCTCACGGTTAAGTAGGACTCTATTGCAGTGACCATATTTACAGTTCAGTTAGTTTCAGTCTCAGCATGTTATAAATTTGGTCATTGCATCTAGTTAACTCAAAATTTAGTATATCATGTTTAGAATATTATATTACCTTTTATGCTTGTTAAGTTATGTATTATTTCAGCTTTACTCTATCCTACATGCTCAGTACCATTTAAGTACTATCGCATATGTGCGCTACATCTTCTCATGATGTAGGTTCAGGTTCTCAGCATCCAGATAAGACATAGGTCGATTTCTGATCACTAGTTCAGAAGAATCAGTAGTGAGTCCTTATTCTTCTAGGACAATATTCATGAGTTATTTGTAGTATTTTAGTCCTTTAGTTTCAGTTTTTGCTAGACTTTGTTGGGGTCTGTTCCAGCATTTCTAGTCAGTTAGAGGCAATTTTCAAACATACTTATTTTAAGTTTAGTTTTGGGTTAATAACTTCTTTGTATTAAACGCATAAGTTTTCATATATATAAATTTTAGCATATTGGTATTCCCCATCTTTTTATATTAAATTATGATTTAGCTTCCGTGCTCAGTTTATTTTCTTTAGTATGCTCATGATCATGCCAATAGGGTTAAATTTGGATCACTTGTTGTCCTTAGTCCTGTTTCCATGTCTCGGGGGTAGCTCGGGACGTGAAAAACTTTGTATGAAAGCACTAGGTTTAAGTTTCCTACGATGTCTGTAAAGTCGCACTAAGTAGAGACTATTTCATGGGTGTGAAGTGCACTACATTTAATGAGAAGAAGGCTATGAAGTGTTTTAGGGAAAACATCACTTTCTTGTTACTCTTATCGTGTGTAAGGTATGATCTAATTCCATTATAACTCGATGTTCTACGCTTCAGATCATGCCTACTCGTAGAGCTAATGTCAGGAATGTGAATGCCAAAAATGCAAACGTAACTCCTCCAATCCCAAATCAGAAAGTCTCCTATGCTGAGTTTAGGAATGTCATTCAGATGTTGGCTATGAATGTGGCCAACCAGAACAATCGAGTTCAAGCTCATGTGAATGGAAATGGGGGATCCATAACAAATAGGGTCCGTGACTTTGTTAGGATTAATCCGCCTTAGTTCTTAGGATCGTAGACTAGTGAGGATCTCTATAACTTTTTGGATGAGATCAAGAATATCTTTGAGGTGATGCATGTCAATGGAAATAATCAGGTTGAGTTGACATCATACCAGCCGAAAGATGTTGCTCATATCTGGTATACTCAGTGGAAGGAAAATAAGGTTACAGATGCAACTCCTATTACTTAGGATTGCTTAAGTGAAACCTTCCTGGACAGGTTTTTCCCAATAGATTTGACAGAAGAAAAGGCTTAGGAATTCATGAATTTAAGGCAAGGAAACATGACAGTCCAAGAGTACGGGCTCAAGTTTAACCAACTCTACAGGTGTGCTGCTCACATGGTTGCTAACTCGAGGGCTTAGATGAATAAGTTCTTGTATGGAGTGTAGGATGAGATGAAAATAGAGTGTAGAAATGCTATGTTACAAGGAGATATGAACATGTCTAGGCTTATGACTCATGCTTAGGAGGTTGAGGGTGATAAGCTTAGGGAAAAGTCCAAGGAGAATAAGAAGGCTAGGAATGTGAACTATGTCTATTCTCAATAGAAATTGGGTGGTGGAAATCGTTAGTAGAATCAGCAGAAATTTTCAACTCCAGCCCCTTCATCAGCTAGTGTTTTATCCTCTAAAAACAAGTATGATCCAGAGGTTGGGGCACTAGGTTCTATGTCTCAGGGAAGTGTTTCATGGACCAAGACTTACCCCACTTGTCCTAAGTGTAGTAAGAACCATCCATGCGAGTGCCTTGCAGGAATGGAATGATGATTTGGATGCTATCAATCTGTTCACAGGTTGAGAGACTGTCCTTCTACACAGGGTAAACGAGGTGGTAATGGTATAGCTTCCTCTACAACTTCAGCATCACAAGCAAGTAACGCGGCTCAGCAGGGTAACTCATATGGTATGGGTGGCGGTCAGCGCCATAACAGGTTGTATGCTCTTAAGGATCGCCAGGATCAGGAAGGTTCTCTTGATGTAGTCACTAGTATTTTACGAGTCTTTGACCTTAATGTTTATGCATTGTTTGATCCAAGGGCTACTCTTTATTTTGTAACTCCTTACATAGCATTCCAATATAGTGTTAGTCCACGAAATCTCTCCAAACCTCTCTAAGTCTCAACTCCAGTTGGTGACCTAGTTATAGCTAGATAGGTATATAGAAATTGCTCTGTCACAGCTCTTAGAAAGTCACCTAAGAAGAACTTGTAGAGTTAGAAATGGTAGAATTCGATGTGATTCTTGGCATGGAATGGTTACTTTTATGTTATTCCTCAGTCAATTGTTCAAATAGGATTATTCGTTTTCAATTTTCAAACGAACCAATCTTAGAATGGAATGGTAGTAGCTTAGATCCTATGGGTTGATTCATTTCTTACCTTTAGTCCAGAAAGATGATCTCTAAGGGTTATCTCTATCATCTAGTTTTGCTTAAAGGATTCTAGCTCTGAAACACCAACTCTTGAGTAAGTTCCAGTAGTAAGTAAGTTTCAAGAAATTTTTCACAAGATCTTACCGGAGTCCCTCCCCAAAGGGAAACCGACTTTGGAATTGATATCCTTCCTTATACAAGCCTATTTCTATTCCTCCTTACAGAATGGCTCCAGCAGAGCTTAAGGAATTGAGAGATCAGTTGAAAGACCTTTTAGACAAGGGCTTCTTCAGACCTAGTATTTCATCATGGGGTGGACCAGTGTTGTTCGTAAAGAAGAAAGATGGTTCCCTTAGAATATGCATTGATATATCACACACTAATAACTTCTTTGGATTAAACTCATCAGTTTTCATATATCCCTGTTTTAGCATATGGGTATTCCCTATCTTTGCATTTTAAAATATGATTTATCTTCCGCATTCAGTTTATTATCTTTAGTATGCTCATGATCATGCAAGCAGGGTTAGCTTGGGATCACTTGTTTTCCTAGGTTTGGTATCCAAGTCTCGTGGCGTGACAAAATCAAATTACTAGAGACCTACTTCCCTATAATCAGAAATTTCTCATGTTTAGTTTAGATGATAAAAACTAAAATGAAGATATGACAATTGTTAGTGTAATTTTTTCCTTTCTAGAAAAAATAGAAGTAAAATATATACATTAACAAATAAACAAAATCACAACTTGATGATCAGCCCGGAGAATGCAATACGCATTACCAAAACACAACAAAAAAGCAGGTTCTCTTAATACAAAATTTTGAAGAAATACCCATAATCATAACAAAATTATAGATTTTCACACTTCTAGCACTGGCTTAAAAATATGAATGTCAGTTTGATCAATCCAAAGATTTCATGAAAATCAAACAGAGAAAAAAAACATCCAGCATTACTTGTCCAACATACATGGAAATCTCTACCTTATTCAATAAAAATCAAAAAAATTTTGTTCACCGATAAAATCAACCGTAGAAGAAATTGGGTGTAATGAAAAAAAAACGAGTTAGGGGTAAAGAAAAAAGAGAGGATTGAGGGTAACGAAAACAAAAAGATTTTTCTAAGAAGGTTTCTTTTAATCGAAGACTCTAATTTAACAAAATTATACTTCTTGGATTGGAAGAATTTTATCTTGGATACAACAATCAATTACTTATTAATTGATGACATGTACTCTACAAATAGACAGAAAAATGAAATATTTGTCAATTTGGAACTACGACGATCAAATTCATGTATCGTAGTAATTACATAAAAAATGTTTTACTTCAAAGAAAAGTATATTTTTGGAGAGGAAAAACCTATTACTTATGAATTTTTGAATCATAGTCATCAACAATATAAAAGAATGAAGCACTTGTCCGCTTGGAACTATGAAGGTCAAAACAATGTCGAGTAAGAATTGATTATGAAAAATTATACTTCAAGAAAGTTATCACACTTTGATTGGAGTAGTCACCCTTGTATTACAACACTCAATTACTTATGAATTGCTGACACACAATGACCTATAATGAACTAGACAAATATATCACCTCATAAATCTTGAAACTTGGAATGGAAAAAGAGTAAAGGCTTTAGTTTAGTACAAGTGCATGCGTACAAAAGGTTGTAAAGTTCGTAGAGAATGTAGGGCTCTCGAATACGAAGATTTACTTAAAGGAGTCTTTACCGGACTTAAAAAGGGAAAATCTTAGGTTTTGAGGGTCTAGGGGTAAAATGGTCTTTTTCTATGTTAAGGTTAGTATCATAATTATCCTAAATATATAATTAATTATTTAATTAATAAGGTGGAGGGGTATTTTGGGGAGAGAGGTCCAAAGTTCGGCTTTTGAAGTGAAGTGTTTCTCCACCTGGGTTCTAACCTATGAATGATGATAAAAAGAAGCTGAAAATAGTGAACAAATTTCCAGCATTTTGTAGGTTGGGTTCGTCCAAACAAAATGGTACAAAATTCAATGAAAAATGAATGTAAAATAAATGAGATCACTAAATATTAACCCAAGACATCATTACATGAAAGCTATAAAAAAAACAAAAGATAAAGACGAAAATTGATTGGAAGAGACTAGAATTTCCAGCCAGCCAACATTTAAAAAATGAGCTTCGTTTAATTTTTTTTTAATGTGAGGTCATTGGGGATTGAATCCATGACATCACTAAACCAAAAATTCATAAAAATTTCGTGACAAAATGCAAGGAAAAACTAGATGTGGTGAGTGGAGATTGAACCCACAACCTCTTGAATGGATGAGAGAGTTAGAAGAAAAATAAAGGAGAAAATAAATGTGGAGAGTGGGGATTGAACCCAAAATCTCTTGGATAGGTGAGAAAGTTAAGAGATAAATTAAAAGAAATATAATGAGATTGTTGGTTATTGAACCCACAACCTCATTGACTTAAACTAAAAAGGGAGGAGAAAAAGAAAGGAAATATTTTTTGGTTGATGGGGATCGAACTAGGGTCCCCCAAATCTGAAAAATGTGATTATCAAGTTTAAAATAAGAATAAGTGTTGTACAAGGGATTAGAAATTGGGTTCCTTACCCCATTCCGTATTGACACATAAGTCATACATAAGTATTTAATGAATGCTGCCTCTAAAGTTCAAAATCAATATCTTGGCATATCTATAAGATGCATAAGTCTTGTACCACATAATGTTGTAAATATGAATCACTTAGACAAACTATGAATGAAGCCCCATGGATTGTATATATAGACTCATAAGTCTATCATACGTTTAAAAGTAAGTGAACCTAAGATGTATATGATGAAATGATGTAACCCTAAAAGGGTTAAGTAAGAGTTTGAAACACACTAAATGGCCAAGGACATTGGCGTATGAAATGAACAATTAAATGTTGAAATGAACAAACAAATGATGAAATGAACAATAAAATGATGAAACCCAAGAAAGGTTAAGTAAGAGTGTGAAACATACAAAATGGCCAAGTGCATAGGCATATTATGAAATAAACATTCACGCAAAATGGGGTGAGAAATTTTGAAGAGCAAATGTTCTAATGTTAATTAATGTGGTGACTACATGATATAAGGCTAAAGTAAAATATGAGAGCAATCTCAAATGAGCCTAAGTAAATATTACCAAAACGTACTCACTTATGAGAGTGAAGTTAATGAAAAGACCACTCTCTATGAACACTCTAATGAAAGTATTGAGATTAACACACTTAATACTAATGATGATATGAGAAATCATTTATTGATCTATTATGTCCTCATACTAGAAGCCAGCTTCCATGACATATGAGTTGAATGTAATAAAACATTATACTAATCACCAATAGACTAGATATAAGCGGTGATGCCTTCTTTCGGGAAAGGCAGAGGTTCACGTAACTCTCATGAGATGAGACTGTCTGGCATACCGGGTATGTGTCTCCTTATATCTCCTAGTATTCGAACCTATACTGCCAATATAGGGATCTGGCGGCGTTCAATTCCTATGTACGGTAGCATGTTTTGGGTCACTTTGGCCTGTGATTCCACCTCTTTTTGATGTGGGGTTTCATGACACTGATTTCGTAATGCTCATATGATCTATGTCGGTTAAAATTAAAGTTCCCAATAAATGAAGGAGGTCAGCCTCAAATGATGCACATAATGAAATAAATGATACCAAATTTGTTAGGATAGGATAATCAAAAGGTGAGTTCGATTCAAGTGATGACATTAGGTCATTCTTGGTCATTGCACAACGAACCCGATTAATGTCTTAAACTACATCGTAGGTATAACTGGTGTTTACACTGTCCCATGGATGAAACGAAATAGAGTACGTATGAATTAAGGAAATAGACTGTGTTTCCTAAATCGCACTCCCTAGTTGAGGTCCATATGTTGAGCCCTCATTTCTTGAAAGTCTTAATGTTAAGTCCATGATTCAAAGGTCTCATGGCATATGAATGAATGATATGAAAGATGTTATGTTCTATATGCAATATGATATGTGTTGTTTGCAAAATGATAAGTTTGATGCTGCAGGTTACATCATGGCATGTCTTTCCAAATCAAAATTTAGTGAGTCCATCGATTTTCCTAATCCAAATTTGGCACGTCCACTGGCTTGACTTTTCACAAGTCATGTTGTTAGAAAAGAGCTATTCTTTCTCATTCATTTCCTTGGTTTGTGCTTGCATATACCCATAGTTACTACAAGTGTGTACTAATCCCATACAACTCTATATTTCTAGGTGCAGGCATAGGTGGACGCTAGAGCTTATAGTTTGTCGTTGCGGCAATCCGGACGTGGAGCTTTCATCCTGATTTGGTAGGCCCTCATGCCTTCGAGGTTGTCTATTGTTATTATCTAGATTAGATGTAGGCTTACGCTAGTAGAACATGCTCCACTAGCTCAACTCTAAAACTATGCTAGAATGTAAAACAGAAGCATCCTGGAAGGCATGAGGACCAGCCAAACTGTGGATGAATGCTGACGCCCGGATAGATGCAACAATGAACATGTATCTCTATCGCCCACCTGTGGCTGCACCTATAATAGTATAGATGTATGGGGTTAGTACAAACTTGTACTAAGTAAGGGTATATGTAAGCACACACCAAGTACGCGCATGAGAAAGAACATTTCATTCCTAACGACATGATATTTTTGGAAGTCAAGTCAGGAGACTTGCCAAATTGAGATTAGGAAACTTAGTGAACTTTCTAAATTGAGTTAGGAAGGTCATTCCATGAGAGTAACATGCATCATTATAAATATCGTATTTCACACAACACATAACATCTTCATATAGCACATATCATAACACATAACATATGACACATAACTTCTTTCATATCATTCATTTATATGCCATGAGACCTTGGAATCATGGACTTGACATTAAGAATTACCAAAATGAGGGCTCAACATATAGGATCTTAAGTAGGGAGTCTTCATTCGCAAACACAGAGTCTGTTTCATTCAATCATACATATTTCATTTCATTTCATTAATAGACTAGTGTGAAAAACAACTATACCTAAGATGTAGTTTAAGACTTTCATCGGGTTTGTTGTTCAATGATCAGGAATAACCTAATGTCATTTCCTGACTCTAGCTCACCTCTTGATTATCCTATCCTAACACCTTTGGTATCATTCATTTCTTTATATGCTTCATTTGAGGCTGGCCTCATTCTTTCATTGGGAACTTTAACTTTAACCGACATAGATCACGTGAGCATCATGAAATCCAGTGTCTCCCCCCACACTGAAAAGAGGTGGAATCACTGGCCAAAGTGACTCAATAACATGCTAGCGTATATGAGAATTTAACCCCGCCAGATCCCTATATTGGCAGTATAGGTTCGAAGTCTAGGAGATGGATCGAGAGCCATACCAGGCAAGATGGACATTCTAATCTCATGGGAGTTACGTGAACCTTCGCCCTTCCCGAAAGAAGGCATCACCGCTCATAGCAAGACTATCGGTGCTCAGTATAAGGTTCCATTATGTTCAAACTCATACGTCACGGAAGCTACCTTGTAGTATGAGGACATCATATCTCATTAGATGATTTCTCATCTCATCATTAGCATTAAATGTGTTAAACTCAATACTTTCATTAGAGTGTGCATAGAGACTGGTCTCTTCATAATCTTACACTCTCATTGGTGAGTACCTATTGGTAACATTTACTTGGGATCATTTAGGATTGGTCTCATCATATACATTAGCCTCATATTATGTTGTCACCACATTCTTCATTATTATCACCTTTTCTTTTCATAGTTACTCACCTCTTATTACGTGAATGTTCATTTCTTCATTTCATAGTTCATCTCTGAATATTCCAATGCACTTGGCCATTTAGTGTATCTTACACTCATACTTAACCATCCTAGGGTTCATCATTTCATTACGTACATCTTAAGTTTACTTACTTTTTAATGTATGTTAGACTTATGTGTTTATACATACAAACCATGGGGCTTCATTCATAATTTGCTAAGTGATTCTTACTTTCCTAAGATTATGTAGTACAAGACTTATGTATCTTATATATATGTCAAGATCTTGATTTTTTATCTAAGTAGATGGCATTACTCTTTGATATTTTACTCACGTATGACTTGTGCATCAATACGGAATATTGGGCAAGGGAAACCAAATCTTGAATCACTTGGATATCATTTATATTTTTCATTGATTTTAATTCTAATATTCATAACATAAGAACTCTAAATTAAATCTCAACATTTACATGGAAGTATTAATTTTCTATTTTAATTTTACTCTTAGTTAATCGAAGGGTTGGGGGTTCGAACCCCCACAATCCCTTTTAAATTTTTAATAGTTTCTTATTGCCCATTCTTGCCTAAATTAAGAGGTTGTGGGTTCAAACCCCACAGCCTCTTTGATTTTTTTCCTTTAACTTTCGCTGGGATAGAGAGGTTGTGGGTTCGAACCCCCACAGCCCTCTTATTTTATTTTTTTTAAAATTTGCTCATGCTTCCTCGCTGGGATAGGGAGGTTGTGGGTTCGAACCCCCACAACCTCTCTATCTTTATTTTATTTAAACTGGGCGAGTGGCAGTGAGGTTGTGGGATCGAACCACCACAGTCTCACTTCATTTCCTAATTTATTTAGTTCCTTCCTTCAGCCTTGAGGTCGTGGGGTCGATTCCCTCTTCTCGCATTTTCTTTTCCTTTGCGTGTACCTGGAGGTAGTGGGTTTGAATCCCACGCCTCCTATTTATTTGATTAATTAATTTTCTCCTCCTTCTCCCTAGATATCACGAGATCGATCCTCCCCTAGTCCCATTCTTTTTTTTCCTTTGAGGCGAGATCAGTAGCTAAGGGGGTTCGATTACCTTTAGCCCCATTCATTTTTTTTCTCTTTAAGCAATCTCAACATGTGAGGTCTTGGGTTCCATTCCCATTGACCTCACTTATTTAATTTTCCCTTTTAAAACCCAGATTTCAACCTTATTTTAGAGTACCCGAATCTGGAAAAATTCTTGTCATTATTCAACTCATTTTTAGTCACATTGTTCATAAGTTTAGTTTGATAAAAGATGGTTATTTCAATACACTATATTTCATGGTAATGTACATCACATTGTACACGTATTTCACACATAAAATACACAAGAAATATATGATTTATACAACCCCAAGATAGTGGCCAAAGTCACTGCCCACGTGCACACACACACACCAACATTTCGATCACACTTAGAATATCGTTTTTGTAAATCTCTTACATAAACATGTTCACTATTAATATAAATACATCATTCATGCCTAAATCTAGCAGCACAACAGAGAGATCCTACGAATTCGTTTGGAAACTAAGGATAAGGACATACAAAGGGGAAAAACCTTAGTTTTCAAGACCTTGAGAATCGTTCGAAGGAAAATACTCTTGGAGAAAAAATTCCAGGAGAAAAACCCATACCTTCTGATGTTGTTCAAGTGTGAAGCTGCTGCCCAGAAACTCCTCCAAACCACGCCCAATTCTCCTCCGTACACACCACTCGACGAACAACCTCCCTTTGCCTTGACGTTTTTTATTACCAAGTTTCTCTTAAAACTTTTTGTGTGTTTTTCAAGTGTGAAAAACAATTGTTATTAAACTGTTCTTGAGATTTCTTGTTAGTCAGAGCGTGATACAATGAGAGTTCAAAGACGTGGAAGAGAGTTGAGAAACGTGAGGGAGAGATATATTAGGATTAGGACACTAAATTGAAGACTTAGTCAAAATAGGATTTAATTAAATTAATACAAAATCTGATTTATTTTAATTAATACATGAAAGGACCATTATGCCCTTAAAATTTCAGATTTTTAGAATAATAATTAAATCACCTTAAGTATTTATCTATTAGATTTTTTAGGGTTGTTACATTATACCCCCCTTAGGAATATTCGTCCCCAAATGATACTACCACTATATATCGTAATGCAAATCAGATCATAACATAATCACTATGCACAGTCAACCAATAGCAACAAAATACTAAGAGTTAAGGAAACATAAGCTTAAGAGTAGGAAGACTAACCTCAAGTGCTGAAAAGATGAGGATAGCTGGATCTCATGTCGGCCTCAGTCTCCCACAGATGATTCCTCCACAATACCTTCACTGTTGCAATGTCCTTGTTCCTCAGCCGCTTGACCTGTGTGTCTAAGATCTCAACAGGTACCTCCTCATAGGACAAGTCTTCACCAACCCCCAAACCTAACATTTCATTAGGCCAAACAAGGGAAAATAAATCATCATGTAACCCAAGAATAGCATCCATATCACTTTAATCATTTAAGACTCAACATTCTTTAATTACTTCATTTTGGAGGCTTTCATAAATTAGCCATTAAGACTTAGACAACTCTCTATAATCCTATCAAAGCATACTCGTGCAATGCGTGGATAGAATCCCATACTACTACCCTAACTTGTAGACTCTCTCAAGTAACAATAGTTCACATCTCACATGATGGGAATAAGAGTTTTACCGACATAGACCATGGAAATAGATCATGGAATCCGGAATCATAAAGCCCCACACCGTACAGATATGGTTTACTTGTCTAAGGTAAACCATATTTAGTTTAAGTGGATCCACTTGCTAGAACTATGTGGGCACATAGTTTATGGGATAAGGGAGATGCTACTAGATACCCCGCCTCAACTCACGTATAGGCACCCATCCCAAGATATTTCTACTAGATGCCCCATCTAAACTCATTGATGAGCATCCATGTCATTCAATATCCACTCCCTGCTTAACCTACATTCCCATAGAGTACATTATTATTTAGTTCAATATTAGGACAAGATATTGCTACTAGATACCCCACCTCAACTAATGGATGAGTAACCATCTGCTTCCAACATTTATTCATTGGATACATCAAAGAAGATACTGAAATTTCTACTAGACACTTCGCCTCTACTTACGGATGAGCATCCATCTTAAACCCCACCTTTCATTCATTCAGAAGGGATGTAGAAATCTTTATTAGATACTGTCTCAACTTACGATGTGCATCCATCTCCAATTCCACATCCATTCATTCTTCAATTATAGGTCCATTTCATTCTAGGCATAACACATTCGTTGAGATCTCACACACATAAAATACAATAGATATATACATTAAGTAAACACCTCCACCTTTCAAGAGGATCAACATCAAGTTCACAATTCAAAATCAACAAGTAACTTCTCATATCTTGCCTTCAAGGCCATAATCTCCAATTCCAATACAACAAAAATTCACCACAATTAATCATGGGTAATGACATACTTGAAATATCTAAAACCATTTAAATAAGTTCTATTCACATGCTTTCATTATCAACCAACCCAATTCTTAAAGGCATAAATTAGGAATAGAGAGAAATCATAGGTTCAAAGAGTATTTGCATATGAAATCATCAATTTAACAACAAAATAATCATAATATTCCATTAGGAACCTTTTAAATCATTCGGTGAAAGAACCCATCAGATTGAGTAAAACCCTAAGTTTTTCATAAAAGAAAGAAGACTTTTAAATCTTGTTGTTCTAAATTAAAGTTATGTCAAATGTACCAAAATTACCTTTAATCTTGTGGTCTTAAACATGCCACGTGGAAAGTTAAAGTTAAACTGTTGCAAGAAAAGAAAAGGGGTCATTGTTTTTCAAATAGAATGAAAAGGAAATACGGTCAATTTTTTTTGAAACGGAGGGAGTAATAACTATTTTTAGACAATGACAAAAAAAATTATGATAATAACAATTTTTTTTGTCATTTTTAGCATATACTTAATATGGCATACATTAATTAAAAAAGAGACTGATTGAAGTTCATAAAAAAGGAGTCAAAGATCGTCCATTTGAATTTAGTTAATTATGATCTTGTATGGACGTGATTTTCCGCTTTACTTGGAAGTGTTATTGTTCAACATTTTCTGGTCTCTTTGTCAACTTCTAATATTGTTCATTATGACTTTTTAGAATTTAAAAATTTTCATTACATCTTACCAACTATTTCCATTGTGATTTTCTTAGACTTCTTTCTTATACTTACAATCTATGTATGACTCATAGTTTATGTATTACAAAAATAATTTCTTTTTTTAAATGTAACAATTTAAGATTTCAGAGAAACACTTTCCCTTAAGATAAAAGTTGTTTCCAATTATATATCAAAAATAAAAATGTTATCTAATGATTATATGTTAGCCTAATAAAATAGTTCAACCCCGTGACAAGCACGGGAAGTTTTTCAAGTAAAGAAAAAGAGGGATTCACTCAGAGAATAGTTATGCAAAAACTAAACTTTGGAAAACCAAGGTACTATTCACTTACGAAACCAAATATCCATTCCCTAGCCTGAGCCTATATTACAAGCCAATAAAGTCTTACTGTGATACTATTCCAGATATTGAAAGATAGAGCGTACAAACCATGGGCAAGCCTATGATAGTTTGTTTTTAGTGTTACAAGTTCTTTGAGAGCGGGAGCATAGTACTCAGTCCCAACTATCATGACTGAGGGACTTCTTTTGTGTGAGGATTCAGTGTTTGCATTTTAAAGTAGATTGTAAGAGCTGGTAATTAACAAGTATAAGCATGACTGGCTTTGAGTAATGAGATGACATATATTGATCCTTGAATGTAAGATTCAGGGCTTTGGGATACAAATAGTGTTTGGAAATAGTTGTTGTGTAGTGTCAAAAGTTTGCTAATGATTTGACGGTAGATTGTACTAATTTCTCATCACTTGAGGACAAGTAATGGTTATAAATTGAGGGTGTTAATGTACCCGGTAATTTTGGCACATTTGACACTTGAAAAGTAAAAGTTAGTACTAAAATCAGGTGTGTTTATATGGATCTGATGTGTTTGGAGGTGTTTGTGCAGGTAAAAAAAGGTTGGCGTGAAAGAGAAGAAAAGAAGAAATTGCAAGTCGGGATCTGAGAAATTGATATCCAAATTAAAGAATACGGATCCCTTGACGGGTCGTGGTCCTTCTAACGAGCCGTGAGAGTGCTCGTAGTTGATATACAGAAGGTTTGCAGTTTAAGGAAGTTTGTTGATAATTCAAGTAAAGATCACGGATGCCTATATGTGCCGTGGAAATCAAGACGGATTGTGACATGGTCCGTAAAAGGTGAACAAATGGCCAGGAGTCAAGGAGTGGAAATGGGATTTAACCAAGTGAAGATCACGAACACCCAAACACACCATGGTATCTTTAACGGTCCGTGGTCTTGTCTGTGATGCCATTTCATGTATGGTGGCATTGAATACCCAAGTTGGGGAATTCCAAGTGAAGACCACATTTACTCAAACGGACCGTGATATCTTTAACTGTATGTGGTGTTGTCCATGGTGCAATTTCCAGAGTACAAGCATGGACGACCCTAGTTAGGAAATTCTATGTAAAAACCATAGAAGTATTCACGTATTATGAAGCCCTTGACGGGTCACAAAGCTGTTCATGAAGGGCCCGACATTTCAGTCCTACTTTGAGTAGGACTCTATTTTAAATGACTATTTCGAATATATTAGGGCGTTTTTCATATGTTTATCTTATCTTCGCTTGAACAACTAACATGTTTCCATTATCATCAGTTTCTGATTTTCAATTTTTGATGTTGAATTCAGTTTAAAGTTTAGATTTGTTGTTACAGATTATTAAAAGTGTTTGTTGGTTTGCTTATTATTCTCCTAAGTATTCATATCATGTATTTATTATGTATTGTTGTTTGTTTTTGTGAAACCATCCGAGGCTAAACACCACGACTGAGGTTGTGGGATCCATGATGTAGTTATAACTGTAATTTCATAAAATGAGTGAAAGGCATTTAGTGTTTATAATATTTAGTTTTAGATTTTATTATCTATATAATTTGATGAGTGCACGCATTAGATTGAGCATGTATATGATATTTGTTCAAGAGAAAAATATCAGTTAGGAAAAAAATGGCCTAAACTAACCAAATGGAGTTGAAGTTTATGTTCGAGAGAAAATCACTTTCACCTCGAACCATTGGACGCAAGGTTCAATATTAGTACCAACCTAAGGCTTAGAAGATGTGAGTGAAAGGTGTCTGATTAAACACGAGAAGTGTCAGATGAAATTAAGTCACAATGAACCACCTAAAACTAAATTACCGAAGAACACTAAAACTAACATTATGGTGAACAAGATGCCGATTTCTATTAATAAATTGAATCAATTTTACAATGAAATAGTCTGTTAGTCATTAATCAGGAGTTTGACTGCATGTTTTGGCACATATAGCATTTTAACTAAAGCTAATTCATTGTGGGATCCTCTACTCTACTTTAGTTTTGTAAATCGACATCGACCATTTAAACTTCTAATTCAAAGGGTAAGTTTGGATGTATCTATACCCCTTATTTATTCAAGTTATCTTGGTTGTTTAAATTCTCTAGGTTATTCACGTTGTCCTGGTTATTATTTTCATTGTTTCCCCAAAGACCTAACCCTAATTCTTCTTGATGCCCTCGATTGATTTTTCTACATTGTAGTAAAGCTCTTTCGGGTTCGCTGTCTAGTTTGACAAGTTCTCCTTTCCGAGACAAACTTAAAAATCAAGTTCATGCAATCACAAGCTAAGATCAAGTAACTAACACCTGAATATTCGAATTCATGTAAACTTAAGAAGATCGAATATAAATCAATTTCTAAGTCCCTGAAAGCGGATCCAAAAACTTATTCTTCCCCAATATACACACACGTGTACGTGATCGCTAAAAAATTTAGATTCTTAAAGAAAAGAATTATCGTTCCGAAGGGATTTATGGTAAACTTATATTTGACACACAATTCTAAAAATAAAATAAGAGTAATTGTTCTCAGAAATTCTGATGATTGTTAACTTCTAACATTTATGCATAAATAAAAGTAACCAAGATTGAATGACTTCATGATGATGTTTCAAGCAAGTAAAAGACAATTCCAGCGCTACAGCATGCTACAAATCTCATGTATTATATTCTTTGCTTAAAACTTATTTTTATTATCAAGTTACTGGTTTACATGATTAATTGTATGAGTCGGGTTCACACCTCTAGTAGCCTACTCCATTTAGATACTAAGTACATCGTTGAGGAAGGATATTGAATAATTGCAAGCATTTATATTTCATCCTGTTTCATAACCAAGCAAGTTGTTTGTTCGGGCATAACTACTAAACACATATTACCTCGTTTGATCGAGCACTCTCTATACTTTGGACTATATAAGCCCTCATCTCTCGATTTAAAGATTAAACAATACATTTATCTTATGGTGATCAAGCACAAAACAATAAAACAAGAATACAGAAGTAAGTTATAGTGAAAAACAAAATTAATTCAAAAAGCCTTTACATAATTAACAATCAATTCATATCTAGAACCCCAAAACTAGGGCATTTAACCACTCATGCTATTTGAAAACCATAAAATACAATTGTTCATGCTATTTCAAGAAAATAGAAGAGTTAGAAGATAAAAACCTATTGCAATCATTGATACTTACTCTTGCACACCAAAAAGTCGGACCCTAAGTGTAGAGTCGTAAGGGTCTATTTATCAGAGTTGGAAAACTTGGAGACAAAGTTTACTACAATTACGAATCCTTCCTAAGAAGTCAAAATTTCATCAGGTTTTGCACCTGAAGATCGCCTCTGAAGTCTCCTTCTTGGAGCGTCGCGCCTAGGAGAGCACCATTCAGGTGCCTCAGAACTTCCCACCTTCGCATGTAATGCCTAGAAGAGTGTCAAGCGAATCTAACCTTTCACTCCTGGCGCGACGCGTCTCTCAGTACGCCATGCCTAGGTGATTCCATACTTAGTCTATTTTTCATCTATTTTTCGCACGCCTTTGCATCTCTTTTCTTCAATTCGACTCCAAGATTCTTGAGAGTTACTGAAACTTGTAATTACATGTTTTAGTGCATAATAATTGCAAGTATAATATAATAATGATAATAGACTCAAGATGATTCATTACTTAAACAAATTTATGGTAAAATATTGACAACTTTGGCAGGTAAATACACCTATGATAACACCCCTAGACATAACACAAGATCACGAGTGACCCCAAGATGACCTTGAGTCTTGAATAAATCAAGCATCATGAAAATGACTAAGTAAGACATGTACTATGTTGAAGCTAAAAACAATGGATATCTGAACTAGGGAAAAACCCAACTAGTCTAAATATATATGATATAATAATAAGACTTTAGTGATGAATTAAACAACACTTTAGAACTCGAGTTGAATCTACTACTATGTCTGAAAAGTCTCTACTGAATTGATATATTGGAACATGCCCCTAGCTAATCCTAATTGTAACCACGTATTCAAAAATAGACTCAATGTGGATTTTCAGAAGTTGCAGGGGAAACCCATGGTTTCCATCCATGGATTGTAGGGTGACCCATGGCCCATGCTGGTTGTCTGTGACTCGCATTTGCAACCTTCCCATAAAACCCCCTAGAAAATTGTGGAAGTTTCGACCCATGGTTGGACCCATGGACCATGTCCTATGTCCATGAATCAACACCCTTAGTCAGCCCCCAGTCACGACTGACGATTAAACAGCTAGGACTATCAATTAATCTAAGGTCCGTCTTTCCATCCATTAGCCACCCTGATAGTAGTTAAGTTAGGGTTTTTTGTTAATTTCTTGATGTGTTAAAGCCTTAAACTATGTCAGTTAAACTATAAACTACATATTTTTGGTCAATTTTGTCCTTGAAATATAATAGAACTTACCTAAGTTAGATCAATCATCAAAACTTAGAAAATTTGAGCGTAAGAGAAGAAAGAGGTTGAGCAACGCTAGTTCAAAGTAGTGGGTTTGTTTCACCCATTGGGTCCTAGATTTCATTCAAAATATTAATTCCCTTAATGTTATCTAGACCTAGGGTTTTTCGAATATAAAAATTGTTGGGTTTTGCTGTTAGAATTATCTAAATCGTATTATTATGAATTCAGTATCGTTATTGTCGGTTTCATGCATAAACTCATAACCCTAGATATGTAGTTCTTGTAGTTCATGAATTACACATGAAATGTCGGTTTTGAGCTATCTAACTGTTGCATTCTCAGTTTGCTTGTCAGTTTTGAGCTATCTAATATTACAACATTTCATTCTAAAAGTGTTAATTACTTAATCATATGGGAAGCTTAATACGGAGGGGACTAGGGTCTGATACCTTTATCTCAGAACTACGTGCCCCGTAGGTTGTAAGTACCCTCTGTGCGTATCATTTTAGTGATCACGCCAGCATGCCTCTATAGCTTTTGGAAAGTTATATTGGTTTTTCCTTTTGTTGAGGCATATACATCGGAATCCACATTTAGCTTCTGTCTTTTTATGTCAGTTATTATTATATCCCTTATAGTTCATTAAAATTCCATTTTATTGACCATGTTATTAGTGTAGTTCAACATTCAGTCTCATCATGTTATAAACTTGGTCACTCCATTCTGTCTAGTCATGTACAGTACTTTTAATAACTTTATCATGTTCATATTATGTTATTGCTTTATTTCTTGTTCAGTCATAATTATTATTCAGTTGTACTCTATCCTACATGCTTAGTATCTTTGAAATATTGATGCATACTCTGCGGTACATCTTCCCGTAATGTGGGTTCAGGTCCTCAACACTCATATCACGCATAGATCGGTTCCACATCTTCAGTTCAGTAGCAGTTGGGAGTCCTCATTCTTACAATAATAGTTACTTTGTTGCTTTTAGTTTTAATTTTAGTTTAAATTTTTTTTATATTGAGCTTCGGCCATGTCCCAGCACTTCTAGTAAATTTAGAGGCTCATTTCAGACATATTTAGTTACAACTTTAGTGTTAGAGTTTGACTTTTCTATTGTATTTCAAACACTCAATTTTCATATATTCAGATTTAGTATATGGGTATTCCCCATCATTTATCTCATGATTAGCTTCCGCTCAAAATTTATTGCTTCAATTTACTTTAGTTTGCTCATGATATGCTAGCAGGGTTAGTTTGAGGTCACATGTTATCCTAGGCCCCATGTATGTGTCTATGGGGTAGCTTTGGGGAGTGACACTAACAAAACTAAGAATTAGAAATAAAGAATAAGATAGAAAGCATTTATATTAATTAATGATGAGTCCTCATTCATCCAGGACTACTAACATGATTATTTTCTTGATTTTACTTTTAGTTTTGGTTTCATTTTTATTAATTTAGCTTGGGGAATATCCCAACACTTTTATTAAGTTAAGAGACTTGTTTCAGACACAGTTTGTTTCATCTCTAATGCTATGACTTTTCTATTGTATTTCAAACTCTGAGTTTTCATATATTTAGATGTAGTATATGGGTATTCCCCATCATTTCAGATTAAGTCATGATTGGCTTCCGCTAAGTATATATTGCTTTAGTTTACTTTAGTTTGATCATGATATGCCAACATGGTTAGCTTGGGGTCACACGTAATACTAGGTCTCATGTCCGTGTCAAGGAGGTAGCTTCGAGGAGTGACAATAACAAAACTAAAAAGTAGAAATAAAGACTAAGAGAGAAAGCATTTAAATTTACATTGAAGTACGAGACCTCACAATTGAGGTTGCTAAAGTCTAATCAAGAATCTATCTAAGCGTGATCTAGATGTTGAGTTCCTAAACCTACATCATGAAATGATGTAGCACAAAGTATGAGTCAGTAATAGAAATGTAGTGAGCATGCAGGATATAGTTATGCTAAGTTGAATAAAATATATAAGTTGAACAATATATAACTTAGCAATAATATAATATAAACAAGGATATAATATGTACAGAAGTATAATTGAAAACCAAACATTGCAATGACTGAATACTAATCATGACAATGCACTAAGAGTCTCACTATTGGAGATACTATTAACCGACATAAATCATATGAGTTAAACGTGGAGTCCGATGTATACGCCCCATCTAGATGATCCAATATGCCTTGCCAGGAGTATAGAGGCACGATTGTGGCGTGATCACTAAAACTGATGCACAACATAGGGGACTTGTAAACCTATGCGGTCACATAGATCTAGGACTTTGAGGGTACAATGAACATTCGTACAAATATTGAACCACATGTTTATATTTTGTTAAAACAACCCACATTTATATATACATGAATAAAATTTATAATAATATCATTACTTTTTTTAATTAAAACATGTCTTATTATTTAATAAAAACAAAGAGATAATAAATGGTTTAAGACCCAAAAGTGGCTCACAGTAAAGAAATAACAAAAAATATAAAAAAAATTATAGAAGTAGTAAGTAGCCCATTTGGAAAATGTTTCCCAAAATTGGTCTGTCCGATATTCCTCAAAAATCACACTAGATGAGGCTCATCTTTCCAATGGAATGTCGGCCTAATGTCTTCCTATCACTAGCATCGGCTGAAAAAAACCCACCTAAAATCATCAATGCACCCAATTTCGGAGTGTAATCACTTATACGTCAAAAGGCTCTCACTGACGCTATTATTCAGCACCCAAGAACACTTCTTTGACTTGATGAGTGAACATTTTAGCTTGGATCAAGATGTAGATGGATGTTAACACACACAATTCACTCTTTGTAAGGAAACGGTTGGACTTCCATTTAAATTCATACCAATATTACAACATTATTCTCCGTAAATCATCAATCTTACACGAGATGAGATCCATCGAAGCTAATACCATCATGTATGATTTACGATCTAGTGAGTAACCATTCTAACACTAATATCATATCAGAATTTAAAATACACAATACTTTTGATGGTGACTTTATTCATTCTTTTTGCAGTGTATTATCATTGTCTGGATATTATTCCGTTGTAATTGTTCCTGTCATAGACCTACGTATCAATTTTTAATATGTGCATCTGTGGTAAATCCCCTATTTTGCATTTTTTTATCCTCAACTTAGGTATTTGATTCTTTTCCAATTGAATGATGGCTTATGCTGGTTATGGAAACTTCTGTATATGTAAATATCTTTGTATATCTATATCTATTAGATAGATAACAATATTAGTTTAATAAAACAACTAGTTTACTCCCTTCTTTGAATGTATGAACCACCTCCACATCCCTATTATGCATTGAAAACTTTATGTTCCTCACATCAATAGAAACAATCCAAGCAACCTCTCTAACCCAATCCAGGATCTCCTTTGTAATCAATTAATCAGTTTCTATAGTTAATGCTAGACAACCCTTTTGAACGCAGTGATCCAGACCTTGTTTAACTGCTCTTATTTCAGCTGCAATTGCTGAAACTTCTCCTATTTTCTGTATTTCGGCATATACCAAATCACCTTCATTATTCCTAATACAAAATACTAATGAACTAAGACCAAGATTTTCTTTGCTACATCGATCAGTATTACATTTGAGACACCCCAAGAAATGTATTTTTTATGTCACCACCTTGAAGTAGTTTAAATGAGCACATTCTTCCAAATGTTTAATAATTAGTGGCCAAGTATTAAGTATTTCATTCAACCATGGATATCTAACTTAGGCGAACAAGAAAATCATTCTACTCGAACCTACGACCAAAGTATGTTTAGACATAGAACAAATATTTCGAATAACATTTCTTCTCTTACAAATGAACAAAATAATGAAAGTAGGGACTACCTTAAACAAATGTTATCGTTTCGAGAAACAATCATCTTTTAACTATGAATCAATGACTTGCCTTATTTGCATTAAGGGTCCTAAAATTTCGAATGATACACCTTAAATCATGTAATTCATAACTACTAGCTAAAATGTCTTGAATAATGAATCATTGGATTAGGGGAACCCTCATAATCTTGGCGATCCCAATGTTTAGCCATCATTATTATCTTTCTCATTCATAGAAATCGAATTACAGAATCTCTTATCTCATGATCCATTTTTCCACAACTAAAACATGAATTTGTATCGGCTAGACACTCACTTCTATTAATTTTTCCACAACTTTGAAACTCAGTTACCATTTTCACACTAGAACCATTACTTTAGGAACGACTAGTCACTGGACCTTGAATGTGAGAAATTATGATTATCCTTTCTTGCCATCTTTGAATCCATATTTTTCTCCTTAAATTTGTCTTCTTCAATTTTATTTTGAATGAATTATCAAATAGGATACATCAATCTCCTATATAAGCATGATGGTTAGTCATTCTTTGACATCCAACTAGTAAGCACCCAACACAAACTTACTCATCCTTGCCCTTGAATTGCCAACCATAGTTTGAGTGTATTTTGATAACTGTATGAATTTCAAATCACAGTCCTTCACCCTAATAATTCCTTGACGAAGGTCAATGAAATCAAGTACCTTTGACTCCCCATCTCAAGGGGAAATAACATGTCACGCCCTGAGGCTACCCCTGAGCATCGCATATATAGAGCATACTGAAAATGATTAAGTAAGACATGTACTATGCGGCTAAAAACAATGAAATTTTGAATTGGGGAAAACCCAACTAGTCTGAATATATATGATATAATAATAAGAGTGTAGGATGACTTAAACAACACTTAACAACTTGAGTTGAATCTACCACTATGCCTAAACAAATTATTGAGTTGAGTTATTGGGACATGCCCCCAGCTAACTCTAACAAACTGAAAACTAGAAATAACCTGGACGTATGAGGCCTCACAAATGATGCTACTGAAGTCGAATAGAGAATTTATCTAAGCATGATTTGGATTCTAAGTGCTTTAACCTACATCGTGAAATGATGTAGCACAAAATATGTGTCAGTACTTGGAATTTACTGATCCTGCATGCTATAGATATGTTAAGTTGAACAAAGTATAATAGTTGCACAATGCATAACTAAGAAATGATACAATCTAAACAAGGATAAAAATGTATGGAAGTATAACTGAAAACTAAACAATGCAAGGACCAAAAATCATAATCGTAAAAGGTAACATTGTTTAACTGTATACTAATGTTAATGCTGAAAACCTAGTCAATGCACTAAAAGTCTCATTGTGGGAGATATTACTAACCAACATAAACCACATAAGTGAAACATGGAGTTAGATGTATATGCCCCATCCATGGACCCAATATGCCTTGTTAGGGGTATAAAGGGATGAATGTGGCGGGATCACTAAAACTGATGCCCAAAAGAGGGGACTTATAAACATACGCGGGCACATACTTCTGGACATTGAAGGTATGTTGAACCCTAGTCAAACTTGGTACTAAGTATACTTCCAACGGAATATTCATGAAGATAAAATGCACTAAATACTCAATTGCTCAGAACTGACATGCTAACTGAGAACACAACATTTATGTACTGTGAATATAACAGTCAAAATCTGAAGCATGAATTTTTGTCTAACTGATCTAGCAAGTATAATTCGTGAACTTGGATAAGTTTACACAAGATATAGTTTAGAGTTCTATGCAAGGAATTTTACTAAATTATCAAGAAATAAGTAATATAGATCAAAGGAACAAAAATAAAAATAAATTTTGTAAATTTAGAAACCCTATATTTTAATAGTTAATGAGCAAGTAACTGAATTCTAGTGATCTAATGGATGATAAGAACAAACTAATGAAATCAGACATACCTAGGGATGAAATCAATGGAGAGATCCTTTGGATTTCGGGGTTGAATTTCAAAGAAAACCTCTACTTGTTCTTTGAAGAAACTGGTGACTTTTCCTCTTTCTTTTTGCTCTAAGTTGGGTTAATGTTTGGAGAATGAAGGTTATGGGTATATTTGACTAGGGTATTAGGCTTATACTAAGTTAAACGACTTAGTTTAGGCATCAAACGACGTATTTTTAGTGACCAATGCATAGGGGAAAAGACAAAAACAACCAAGACATAGGGTTGAAGAGGTGCCACTCACGAGGGGATTGAAAGATTGTCATTTGAATCAATACCCATCAACTAGGTCTTGATTGTGGCCATTCGCAACATGGCTCTATTGAAACGAGCATAAACTTTTACTCTAAGCTTTGATTTTAGCAAACTCGGTGGCATCGGAGAGGGGATTCAATTATCTTTAATTTGAAAAGTCATAGACCACCTAATTCATTTTCTGTGAAAAGATATGACCATATCAAGTTGACCCGACATCCTTCATTTCCAAATAACTGTCGACCCTCACCAACCACAAGACCTACGGTCCGCATGTCCAACAACACATCGTACTCGTCTGTTGCGGGTGCAATAAGAGACTCTTTAATCATGGACCCCAATGACGTAAACCCACTTATGGACCGTGGGTCCAAAAAAAAACAGCGGACTACAGTTGTAGGTCTTATCTCCAGGGATCCGAGGTGTTATAGAACAGATATTTACAAAAACAACCCTAAATATCTCCCAATCAAAATGACCCTCATAAACCTCACTCTCTTCCTTCCATTGTTCAAATCAAATTTCAAAAAAAATCCCTTAAGTTGATAAGCGGCCGACTCTACTCCTCAACCAAAGTCACACCCGTAATTCTCGTCAATGAAAACGTTGAGGATCTTCTTGAACTTTAGACTCAAAAAATTTTGGAGAATTCATCCAAGTAAAGACCCTCAAACTAGTTGTTGTCATACCCACATTAAAGTTCATGGGAGACATAACCTTTCTATTTTCTTGAGCCATCATAAAATATGATAATGCATGAATTGCGGCTAGAAACTCATCATTAGAAACTTGCACAGCCAAAGGGTTGATTGGCACTTGGGAAACCTCCCGGCTCACATTTTCAAAAACACTCTTTGTCACATGATACCTATGTGGAGGCATATTCTGTTAAAGCATAAATCGAGGTTAGGAGAGGAGGACTTTCATAGAGATCAAATCAATGGCACGACTTTAGAGTAATTAATGAAGTTGAATCTCTTAAACATCTTATAGCTACCTATTAATTAATATGGCGCGCTTGAAACTCAGGTACAAGACTCTACTCGAAGTGCCTTACAAGACATCCTAAGACTTTTCTAAACCTTGTGCTCTGAATACCAAGTTTTTAATGACCCAAAGTATATCCTAGACGTGACAATATTTATATGTCACACCCCGAGAGAACCCCCTAGACGTGACATTGCATACTTGATCCCAAAAGGGTAACGTGAACCTCTGCCCTTCCCGAAAGAAGGCATCACCGATAATCGCTAGCCTATCGGTGCTCAGTATAAAGTTCAGTTTCATTCAACTCATGCGTCATGGAAGCTGACTTTTAGTATAAGGACATCATATCTCAATAGATGATTTCTCATCTCATCATTAGTATTAAGTATACATCAGTCTCAATACTTCCATTAGAGTGTACATAGAGACTGGTCTCTTCATTAACTTTACACTCTCATATGTGAGTACGTTTTGGTAACATTTACTTAGGCTCATTTGAGATTGCTCTCATCTTTAATATTATCCTGTTATCATATTGTCACCATTTTCATTAGCATTATAGATTAACATAATTACTCACCTCGTTACGTGAAAGTTCATTTCTTCTTTATCTTCTAGTGTTGACTCAAGCATTATGGAGGCTTGCTTCTAGATTGAGATTTACACCTCTTTTGATGACTTGTCATCTTTACTTTACATTGATGAAATGTGAATTTTCCTTACATAACATCCTTACTTTACATTGATGAAATTTTAATTGTCCTTACATATCATCCTTACTTTAAATTGATGAAATGTGAATTTTCCTTACATATCATCCTTTGGTGTTAATATGACTAGTCTCGCACATTCTAACACCTTTATTCGTGAAAATTCTTTTAACATAGTAGCTTAGGTGTAAGTAAGACTTCTATCACTTCCTTTAACACTCTATTATGGTCACATACTTAATTTAGACCCCTTTAATAATGTTATAACTCACATTACTTACTTACTTTAGTATAGTAGCTTCATATAACCGTTTATGGACGATGAAAACTTCATTTAATGAGTATCATGTGTTCCTATGTCATTCTTTTAGAGCATGTTGGGAGTTATACCAATGTGTGGCATGCCCTTGATTATGAGTTCATTGATTAATTTATAAGTTCTTATATTATCATTTGATATTCTAACTACACAAGGTTGGCATATGATTAGTAGTGGCATCAACCTTTTAATATTAAACTACATACCCATTTTTGTTTGCATGTGTCAATTTTACGTATGTTCATATTAATATGTATGAACCATTAGCCAATCTTTTAATTATTTAACATAATACTATAGCCATTTACATGCATCACATTTAAACAATGTATCGTTAGCCATTTTATTGGTATAGTATTAGTATTGTCATAAAAAATTGGGCATAGATTTCATAACCATATTTGTTAGCATAAGCCAATTTTCATGTGCAACATGCTTAAATTTTTATACATTATACATTAGCCAATCTATTAAGTATTTAACATAATATAATAGAAATATACATACATCACTTTTAGACAATGTATTGTTAGCCATTTTATTGGCATAAGATTAGCATTGTCATAAACAATTTGGCATAGATTTCACAACCATATTTGTTGGCACAAGCCAATTTTCATGTGCAACATGCTTAAGTTTATATACATTATACATTAGCCAATCTTTTAATTATTTAACATAATATTATATCCATTCACATACATTATATCCCTTTAGATAGCCAATTCATTGAGAATATGATTTCATAGTGGCCTTGTTAAGCCAATTTTAGTTCATGACTTTAGAATAACATTTTTATGTCATAATGGACCGCATCATATTGACATTTGATGAATTTAACATCTTCATAACGTCATATTAACAGCAAGTCTGCACAACAGACTGTAACATCTTCATACATAACATTTTTGGACATATCTTTAACATAGTATCATGCCTTCAATTCGCATAATAACACTTAGCATAAAACATGTCCAATTAATTGATTCATTCAATAAAAAAACAAGTCCAATTAATCAATTCATTATTTAATAAAAAACCTTAAACATTAAGATCAGCCAGAACCACGTACCAATAACATGATTTCTAACATATTCAACATTGAAATCGTAACAAGTATACTAGGGAAGGAGTTCGACAAGAATGACGGGAAACAACCTAGTTTACAAGATCTTTGAATCATTCAAAAGAAAGTTATCTTGGAGAAAGAAGTCCAGGAGAGAAACCCATACCTTATGTAGAACTTAATCAACGAAGAACATCTTGAACGAACACTTGGAGAAACCTTGAAATCGCCTAGGAGAATCAATGGAATTTTCTGTTTTTCTTTCCCTCGCTTGCTTACTGTTTTGCGTCATTTGTTTTCCTATGAGTTTGAACGTGATTTGAAGGTTTAATAACTGATCTTGAACCTTTTAATTTAATTAACTAAATAAGTAATTTAATTAATTAAGTAACATAGGGTAATTACTAAAGTACACTTAAGTCTTTATAACCATAACTAATCCTTTGGACCATCCTAGGTTAAATACTAGGTTGTCTTTTTCTTGTCTCAACCGAAATCTTGAAAAATCTTTGTAATATCGGTTATGAACCTTTAAATTAATTAATTAAGCTTATAAATAAACTATTTAAGTATCGTAGGATAATTAATAAAGTACCCTTAAGTGTTTATAACCATAACTAATCCTTTGGACCATCCTAGGTTAAATACTAGGTTGTCTTTTTGTTGTCTCAACCGAAATCTTGAAACTTCTTTGTGATTTCGGTTTTGACCCTTTAAATTAATTAATTAAGCTGATTAATTAATTAATTAATTATCCTAGGATACTTAAAGAAGTATCCCTAAGTTGTTAGGACCTTAACTAACTCTTTGAATCATCCTAGGTTAGGTACTAGGTTGTCCCTTTCTTGTCTTAACAAAAATCTGAAAAATTTCCTTTGTAGTTTTGGTTTTAGCCCTTTTAAATTAATTAATTAATCTTCTAAATTAATTAATTAGGTAACCTAGTGGAATTACTAATGTACCCCCTAGTTTATATGACTATAACTAACCTTTTGGACCATCCTAGGTTAGGTACTAGGTTGTCTCTTTAACAAGTACTAGGTTAGTGTCAACCCGGTTTTGGTCCTAGGTTGTCGGGTGCACTACTTGGTCCATTTCGGTTAGTACTTGGTTAGTTAGCTATTTGGGTCAGTAGGTTAGAGTCTAAAATTAGTAGGGAGGTTAGGCCCCACATGATGTGGTCCCTTGTGCACATTTTCATCATAACTGCCGTAACCGAATTCGGTTAGGGTGGTCCCCTTCTTTGGCAGCTTCTTCACATGTCTTGTGCATGTGCTTGCACATGGGTTGTTTGCACTTTCCTAACTAGCTATTATTTATGATTAATTTGGGAATGTTTATTTATTGTCCCAACGATTCTCGCTATGTCCTTGGGCACTGTTTAATCTACATGATCATTTTAAATGATCATGTGCTATGGTACTAGGCTTGACACTTGGATGCGTAGTAGGTACATTTCTTTACCAAGCTCCTTAATAGTTAGAAAAATTGGCTAACACCCTTTAAGCCAATTTTTTCTAATATGCCCAATATTTTTCTTATTTGGGTACTTTATAGAAATTAGCTATACACCTTACTTAATTTTCTGTACTATGCCCAGTATTCATCAATATTGGGCATTGGAATGCCTATGTATCCCCAATATGCATTCTTAAGGACTTACTTGGCTCTTCATTGGATATGTAATTTTTCCGGAATGTTACAACACTCTTAGTGAACCCTTTTAGGGTTACTTCATTTCATCACATACATCTTAGGTTCACTTACTTTTAAACGTATGCTAGGCTTATCAGTCTATACATACAAGCAATGAGGCTTCATTCATAGTTTTCCTATGTGATTCATATTTACCCAAGATTATGTGCTACAAGACTTATGCATCTTGTAGAAATGCCAAGATATTGATTTCGATCTTTAGAGGCAGCATTCCTTAAATATTTACTTACGTATGACTTATGTGTCAACACGAAATTGGGCAAGGGAACCCGATTTCGAATCCCTTGGAAAACACTTAATCTTATTTTAAACTTGATAATCGTATTTTTTCAGATTTGGGGAAACCCGATTCCCATCAACCCCATAATATTTCCTCTCTTTTTCTCCTTTCCATTTTCGTTTAGGTGAAGGAGGTTGTGGGTTCAATCTCCCACAAGCACATTATTTTTCTTTTAATTTATCTCTTAACTTTCTAACCTATCCAAGAGGTTGTGGGTTCAATCCCCACTCTCCACATTTATTTTCTCCTTTATTTTTCTCCTAACTCTCTCATACATTCAAGAGGTTGTGGGTTCAATCCCCACTCACCACATCTATTTTTTCCTTGCATTTTTCTCACAAATTTTTTATGAAATTTTAATTTAGTGGTGTCATGGGTTCAATCCCCAATGACCTCACATTTAAAAAAAAATATTAAACGAAGCTCATTTTTTTAAAAGTTGGTCGAGACTACAATTTCCAGCAGGGTGGAAATTTAGTCTCTTCCATCCATTTTTGTCTTAATTTTTTGTTGATTTTTTTGTAGCTTTCATGTAATGATGTATTGGGTTCAATAATTAGTGATATCATTTATTTTTCATTCATTTTTCATTGCATTTTGTACCATTTTGTTTGTCCTAACCCAACCTACCAAATGCTGGAAATTGTTCACTATTTTCAGCGTCTTTTTATCATCATTCATACATTAATGCATAAGGCATTTCGTGGATCATTTCGTGCATCTTTAAGTTTTAATATTTTTATGATTATATTAAGCCAAGACTTACCATTTCATCCAGCAACATTACACCACTTTTACACCTTATGATTTACACAAATATTCGCACATAAAATTCAACCGTATAAACATATCATTTTTCACATACTTTCGTTTGACATAACTTAACATGCTTACAATTCCAAACACACAATCAAGAACATATTATCACGAAAATCAAACTTCATACTTAAACTACCAGCAAACATACCAACAACATGATCTCTAACCTATTTCACATTGAGATCAAAGGGATACTAGGGACAATGAGTTCGACGAGAACGGGAACAACCCTAGTTTTCGAGTAGATTCATCTGAGCCTTAAGGGTATCTTTGGAAAGGGACCAAGGGTAAACAAAACTCATAACTTTTATGACGTTCAAACCTCGACTTTCTGCAAAAAATCTTCTCCAAATATCAAGTCCAAATCCCCTCAAAGTCAACACCAACTCGACGGACAAACTTCTCTTTGCCTACGTGATTGATTTCGTTTGTTTTCTTATATTTTGTTTACATACGGTTTTTTTATGTTATTTGATAGAGAGAATCGTGAGTGAGAGTGATAGAGACATGAGAGAGAGATGAGCCTGGGAGAGAAGAGTTTTGTTAGGACTAGGAGTCTAGTTTAGGATTTAGTCAAATTAGGTTTTTATTTAATTATTGAAAATCTTATTTACTTTTATTTTAAATCAGCTAATAAATAATAATTATAAATTTATTACATCAATTTACAAACTTAAGTTAAAAATACTTTAATTCATTGCTTCCACCTAGGTTCGAACTCGGGTGGAGCAAGACTTCACTTCAAGAGACCATTTCGGCCCTCTCTCCCCAAAATTCCCCTCCACCTTATTAATTAAATAATTAATTATATATTTAGGGTAATTACGATACTACTCTTATCCTAAAAAAAGACCATTTTAGCCCTAGACCTCCAAACCTAAATTTTCCATTTTTAAGTCCGATAAGACTCATTTAAGTAAATATTTATATTCGGGAGTCCAACGTGGTTGGACCCAACCTTTCCTAGCTTACGTAACTCCCCAAGTTATTTCTCTTGGATGTACCAAGGGTTTCGAGGCTTGTTCTAGGCGCATCAATCCGTGTGAACCCGGTCTAATCGTTGGCATTCTAGACACATTAAGCATTACTTAGCATATCAATTTTTAGGGTTGTTACATAATCCCACCCAAGGAACATTCGTCCCCGAACAACACTGCTCTCTACCAACAATAAGTAAAACATCTATAGAATGTATACCTACATAGGTAATTCAATAGTCCCCATTGGTGAATATCTGATTCACATTTTAACATGTAGGGGCACATCCTTGAAACCTACTAGTATCTTCACATTATTAGACTAAGGAACTCTTTCCTAAACTAGTCTCATCAAAGCATACAACACAGGTAAACATGTAAGTCATACAAATCAGTTGCCAACATGATGACCCAAAATATATTAACCTCATACTAGTGCATAAACACCATACAAAGTCAAATACATGAATGACTAATTAAGGCAACGCACCCGAGACTTCACCAGAGGTGTCTTTCCTTACACCCAAAGACTTTAGTGGGAAGAATCGTTGCCTCCTTGGAGCCTTTTCACTTGGAACATTAGGTTGAACTCTCTCCTTCCCTTGTTCTTGACTTCTCTAATTCGGACAATCCTTCATCATGTGACCCGGTTTGCCACAACTGTAACAAGCGTTAGAGTCTATCACACATTCTCCCCCATGCAGTATGCCACATGTAACAATCCTAAAAAAATCGAATAGATAATACTTCAGGTGATTTTTTATTTTTTTAAAATATTAAATTTTAAGGGCATAATGGTTTTTTCACTTATTATTTAAAATAAATAAGATTGTATTAATTTCCTTTCACGTATTAATTAAAATAAATCAGATTTTTTATTAATTTAATTAAATCCTATTTTTACTATGTCTTGAATCTAGTTTCCTAATTTTTATAACTCTATCCCTCACGTTTCTCAACTCTCTTCCACGTCTGTCAACTGTTGTTCTCTTACATTCTGACTAACAAGAAAGCTTAAGAAAATTTTAAAAACAATTGTTCTTCACACTTGAAAAACACGCGAAAAGTTTTAAGAAAAGCAAGGTAATTCAAAACGTCAAGGCAAAGGGAGGTTGTTCGTCCAGTGGTGTGTACATTGAGGAGAATTGGGCGTGGTGTGGTTTGGAGGAGTGTCTGGGCAGCAGATTCACACTTGAACAACATCAAAAGGTATGAGTTTCTCTCCTGGAGTTCTTTCTCTAAGAGTTTTTTTTCTTCGAATGATTCTCAAGGTCTTGAAAACTAAGGTTGTTCCCCTTTGTATCTCCTTGTCCTTAGTTTCCAAATGAATTCGTAGGATCGGTATGTTGTGACGCTAGATTTGGACATGAATGATATATTTATGTTAATTGTGAACATATTTATGTGAGTGAATTTACGAAAACAATATTCGAAGTGTGATCAAAAAGTTTGTGTGTGTGCACATGGGAAGTGGCTTTGGCCACTTTTTTGGGGTTGTATAAATCATGTATTTCTTGTGTATTTTATCTGTGAAATGTGTGTACAATTTGATGTTCATTACCATGAAATATAGTTGATTGAAATCACCTTCTTTTAGCCAACTAAGATTATGAACAATGGGACTAAAAATGAGTTGGTTAATGAGAAGAATTTTCCAGATTTGGGTACTCTATAATAAGGTTGAAATATGGTTATTAAAAGGGAAAATTAAATAAATGAGGTCGATTGGAATCGAAACCAAGACCTCACATGTTGAGATGGCTTAAAAAGAAAAAAAAAGGAATAGGGCTAAAGGGATCGAACCCCCTTACCTATTGATCTCGCCTCAAAGTAAAAAAAAGGATGGGACTGGGGGGATCGAACTCATGATCTGTGGGGAGAAGAAGGAGAAAATTAATTAAGAAAATAAATGGGAGGCATGGGATCAGAACCCACTACCTCTAGGTACACGCGAAGGAAAAAAACATAAGAAAAAGGAAACGTGAGAACAGGGAAACAAACCCACGACCTCAAGTCTGAAGGAAGGAGCGAAATAAATTAGGAAATGAAATGAGACTGTTGGGGTTTGATCCCACAACCTCACTGCCACTCGCCAAGTTTAAATAAAATAAAGATAGAGAGGTTGTGGAGGTTTGAATCCAGAACCTCCCTATACCTGTGAGAAAGCATGAGAGAAATGAAAAAAACAAATAAATAAGGGGGCTATGGGGGTTTGAAACCACAACCTCCCTATCCCAGCGAAAATTAAAAGAAAAATCAAAGAGGCTCTGGGGGTTTGAACCCACAACCTCTTGATTTAGGCAAGAATGGGTAACAAGAGACTATTGAAAATTAAAAAGGGATTGTGGGGTTTCGAACCCCCAATCCTTCGATTAACTAAGAGTAAAATTAAAATAGAAAAATATTACTTCCATGTAAATATTGATATTTAATTTAATGTTCTAATATTATGAATATTATAAATAAAATCAATGAAGAACAGAAATGATATCCAAGTTATTCAAGATTGGGTTCCCTTGCCCAAACTTCCGTATTGATGCACAAGTCACACGTGAGTAAAATATCTATGAGTAATGCCATTTACTTAGATAAATAATCAAGATCTTGGAATATATAAAAGATACATAAGTCTTGTACTACATAATCTTAGGAAAGTAAGAATCACTTAGCGAACTATTAATGAAGCCCCATGGCTTGTATGTATAGACACATAAGTCAAATATACGTTCAAAAGTAAGTGAACCTAAGATGTACGTAATGAAATGATGAACCCTATGAGGGTTAACTATGAATTTAAGATACACTAAATGGCCAAGTGCGTTGACATATGATGAGATGAACTATGAAATGATGATTTGAACATTCACGTAATAAGAGGTGAGTAACTATGGAAAGCAAAGTCATAATAATGAAGAATGTGGTAACAACATGATATGAGGCTAATGTATATGATGAGAGCAATCTCAAATGAGCCTATGTAAATGTTTCCAATATGAACTCACTAAAGAATGAAACTTTATACTAAGCACCGATAGTCTAGCTATAAACGGTGATGCCTTCTTTCTGGAAGGGCGAAGGTTCACGTAACTCTTATAAGATGAGGCTGTCTGGCTTGCCGGGTATGGGTCTCCATAAATCTCCTAGACTTTGAACCTTTACTACCAATAGAGGGATCTAGCGGGGTTAAATTCCCATATACGCTAGCATGTTATTGAGTCACTTTGGCCGGTGATTTCACCTATTTTCGGTGTGGGGGAGACATTGGATTTCGTGATGCTCACATGATCTATGTCGTTTAAAGTTAAAGTTCCCAATGAATGAATGAGGCCAGCCTCAAATGAAGCATATAAAGAAATTAATGATACCGAAGGTGTTAGGATAGAATAATCAAGAGGTGAACTAGACTAAGCTAATGCCATTAGGTTAATCCTGATCAATGCATAGTAAACACGATGAAAGTCTTAAACTACATCTTTTGTATAGCTTGTGTTCACACTAGCCTATGAATGAAATGAAATGAAGTATGTATGAATGGATGAAGCAGACTCAATGTTTGCTAATGAAGACTCCCTAGTAGAGGTCCTATGTGTTGAACCCTCATTTTGGAATGTTTTAATGTCAAGTCCATGTTTCCCAGGTCTCATGACATATTGATGAATGATATGAACGAAATTATGTGTCATATGTTATGTGCTATATGAAGATGTTATGTGTTGTCTTCAATACGATATTTGTAATGATGCATGTTACTCTAATGTCAATTTTGCAAGTCTACTGACTTGACTTTCAAAAAAATCATGTCGTTAGGGAAGACCTATTCTTTCTCATGCATGTACTTTGTGTGTACTTGCATATACCCATACTTAGTACAAGTGTGTACTAACCCTATACATATATACTATTTTAGATGCAGGCTAAGGTGGGTGATAAAGCAACAGGTTCATTGTTGTAGCTATCCGGGCGTCTGTATTCATCTGCAGTCTGGTAGGTCCTGATGCCTTCGAGGATGCTACTATTTTACATTTTAGCGTAGTCTTAGAGTTGAGCTAGTGGAGCATGTTCCACTAGATTTTCTTTCCTATTTTTGTTCAGACTTTGTATCGGTGCCATTTTGGCCATCATACAATTAATACTTAATGAACTATTTGTTTCAGTTGCTTATCTCTTTAACGTTAGATGCTTGTTGATGAACGACAATGAAATGTTAAGAATATTTAGCAAGTATGCTAAAGATAAAAAAGTTTCTAATTTTCCGCTGAAACTAGTCTAGGTGAGGTATGAATAACACATGTAGGCTTGTCTGCGACCTCTAAGAAGTTAATGACGCCGATCTCAGTTGGGGTTTAGATTCTGGTCGTGAAAAAGTTAATATCAGAGCCCTTGGTTAAATTTCGAGAATATTGAGTTCACATCAACCACATTGAGTAGTTTATAAGTCATGGTAGTGAAGTGCACCACTATCCTGGATTAGAGACTGCACGATGCGTTGGAAAAATTTCCCTTCTTCTGATCTTATCATGCTTTTCCTAATGTTTGAGTTCTTGGTGTTATGAACATGTCTAACATCAATCCTTGTTGTTTTCATAGAATGAACACTTGGAGAACTAAGGGTCCGAGGAGGGGAGGAGCAGCAGCTAGGGGTAATCAGAATCCACCCTACGCTCTAGCTGAAGGAGTGGTCATACCAGTTAACCCAGCTGGGTTGACTGATGCTGAGGTGAGGGCATCTCTAGACAACATGGCACAGTCCATCACAATGGACGCTCAGTATATGATTTCCCTAATCAACCGACAGGATGTTTAGAGAAAGAATCCACTGGTTCGCAGGATGGCTGACACACTGCGAGATTTCACGAGGATGAATCCTCGAATATTCGCAGGGGCTAAGACATCAGAGGATACTCAAGAGTTTGTATATGAGGTGCGTAAGATCCTAGTGGCTATGGGGGGCACTAATATTGAGAAGGCTGAGCTGTCTTTCTACCAGCTCAAGGATGTTGGATAAACATGGTGCAAAATGTGGCAAGATAGCCGTGTGTTACGTGGAGTGCCAATCACATGGTAGAAGTTCAAGAAAGCACTTCTAGAGAGATTCTTCCCAAAGAGATGATAGAGGCCAAACTTTTTCATCAACCTTAAACAAGGCTCTATGAAGGTCAGGGAGTATTCCCTGAAGTTTGTTAAGCTATCAAGGTATGTTACTTTCCATAGTATTTAATAGAAAGAATAATGAGACTACTGAGATTTGTTGAAATCATCCAGGTAACGCTAATGTTGTAGTTGATGCTTTGAGCAGGATGAGCATGGGAAGTATAGCCCATGTTAAGGATTAGAAGAAGGACATGGTGAAAGAGGTACACACACTACCTGACTGGGTGTGCCATTGGTTGACTCTACTAGTGAGGGTGTTTCAGTTCATCCTAGTTCTGAATCATAGTTGAAGTGAAGAAGGGTCAACATCTTCATCCTGTTTTTATGGAGCTGAAGGACTCTGTGTTGTTAAAAATGAATGAGTCTTTCGCTTTGGGCGGTGAGGGCATACATAGATACCACGACAGGCTGTGTGTACCATATGTGGATGATTTGTGGACCAGGATTTTGGCAGAGGCCCATGGTTCCAGATATTCCATAAATCTAGGTTCCACTATAATATATCATGATCTTAAGCAGATTTATTGGTGGGATGGCATGAAGAAGGACATTACAGAATATGTTGCTAAGTGTCCTAATAGTCAGGAGGTTAAGGCAGAGCATCTTAAGCCTAGTGGTCTCACTAAGATTATTGAGGTTCCGACATGGAAGTGAGAGGCCATTAATATGGACTTCGTGGTTGGTGTTCCGAGGACTAGGAGGCAGCATGACTCCATATGGGTTATGGTGGACATATTGACTAAGTCTGCTCACTTTATCCCTGTGAAGACTACTTATAAAGCCAAGGATTATGTGAGACTATACATTGATGAGATTGTGAGTTGGCATGGGATTCCTTTGTCTATCATTTCTGATAGAGGATCTCAGTTTACTCCACATTTCTGGAGATCTTTCCAGAAAAGCTTGGGCACGCAGGTAAAACTTATAACTGCCTTTTATTCTCAGACAGATAGGCAGGCAGAGTGCACCATTAATACATTGGAGTACATATTGAAAGGGTGTGTGATTGACTTCAGAGGTAATTGGGATCACCATCTGCCTTTGATAGAGTTCTCGTATAATAATAGCTATCACTCCAGCATAGGGATGGCATCTTTTTAAGCATTTTATGGTAGGAGGTGTAGATCTCTCATTTGGTGGTTCGAGGATGGAGAGTCATCCATTTTGGGTCATAAGATCATTCATGAGGCTTTGGAGAAAGTTAGAGTGATTAAGGACACGTTGGCTACTGCTTACCGCCGACAGAAATCATATGAAAACAACAGAAAGCGACCCTTAGAATTTAATGTTGGTGACCAGGTTTACTTGAAGATATCGCCTATGAAAGGGGTGATGAGATTTGGTAGAAAAGAGAAGCTGAGTCCGAGTTATGTGGGGCCATATGAGATCCTACAGTGTGTGGGTGAGGTGGCCTATGAGTTAGCATTGCTTGCGGAGCTAGGTTCTTGTTCATCGAGTCATTCATGTCTTTATGTTGAAGAAGTGCCTAGGTGATCCAGCATCAATCCTACCTATTGAAGGTTTGGGGGTTGGTGAAGACTTGTCCTATGAAGAGGTACCTATTGAGATCTTAGACACACAGGTCAAGCGGCTAAGGAACAAGGAGATTGCAACAGTGAAGGTATTGTGGAGGAATCATCTTTTTGAGGTTGCTACGTGGGAGGCTGAGGCCGACATGAGATCCCGCTATCCTCATCTTTTCAGCACTTGAGGTTAGTCTTCCTACTCTTAAGCTTATGTTTCCTTATCTCTTCGTATTTTGTTGCTATTGGTTGACAGTGCATAGCGATTATTTTATGATCTGATTTGCATTATGATGTGTAGTGGTAGTGTCATTTGGGGACAAATATTCCTAAGGGGGGATAATGTAACAACCCTAAAAAATTGAATAGATAAATACTTAAGGAGATTTAATTATTATTCTAAAAATCTGAAATTTTAAGGGCATAATGGTCCTTTCACGTATTAATTAAAATAAATCAGATTTTGTATTAATTTAATTAAATCCTATTTTGACTAAGTCTTCAATTTAGTGTCCTAATCCTAATAAATCTCTCCCTCACGTTTCTCAACTCTCTTCCACGTCTTTCAACTCTCATTGTCTCACGCTCTGACTAACAAGAAATCTCAAGAACAGTTTAATAACAATTGTTCCTCACACTTCAAAAACACACGAAAAGTTTTAATAAAAGCAAGGTAATCAAAAACGTGAAGGCAAAGGGAGGTTATTCGTCGAGTGGTGTGTACGTTGAGGAGAATTCGGTGTGGTTTGGAGTAGTTTCTAGGCAGCAGCTTCACACTCGAACAACATCCGAAGGTATGGGTTTTCTCCTGGAATTCTTTCTCCAAGAGTATTTTCCTTCAAATGATTCTCAAGGTCTTGAAAACTAAGGTTTTTCCCCTTTGTATGTTCTTATCCTTAATTTCCAAACGAATTCGTAGGATCGCTATGTTGTGCTGCTTGATTTAGGCATGAATGAGTATTTATATTAATAGTGAACATGTTTATGAGAGAGAAATTACGAAAATGATATTTAAAGTGTAATCGAAATGTTGGTGTGTGTGTGTGCACGTAGGTAGTGGCTTTGGCCACTATCTTGGGGTTGTATAAATCATGTATTTCTTGTGTATTTTATTTGTGCAATATGTGTACAATATCATGTTCATTACCATGAAATATAGTGTATTGAAATAACCATCTTTTATCAAACTAAACTTATGAACAATGTGACTAAGAATTAGTTTTAAAATGACAAGAATTTTCCAGATTTGGGTACTCAATAATAAGGTTGAAATCAAGGTTTTAAAAGGGAAAATTAAATAAGTGAGGTCAATGGGAATCGAACCCAGGACCTCACATGTGAGATGGCTTAAAAATTAAACAAAAAGGAATAGGGCTAAAGGGATTTGAACCCCCTTAGCTACTGATCTCGCCTCAAAGACAAAAAAAGAATGGGACTAGGGGGGATCGATCTCGTGCTCTCTAGGGTGAAGGAGGAGAAAATTTATTAATCAAATAAATGGGAGGCGTGCGATTCAAACACACTTACTCCAGGTACACGCGAAGGAAAAGAAAACGCGAGAAGAGGGAATCTAACCCACGACCTCAAGGCTGAAGGAAGGAGCGAAATAAATTAGGAAATGAAGTGACACTGTGGGGGTTCGATCCCACAACCTCACTGCCACTCGTCCAGTTTAATAAAATAAAGAGAGAGAGGTTGTGGGGGTTCGAACCTACAACCTCCCTATCCCAGCGAGAAAGCATGAGCTAATTTTAAAAAATAAATAAATAAGGGGGATGTCGGGGTTCGAACCAGAACCTCCCTATCCCAGCAAAAATTAAAGGAAAAAAATCAAAGAGGATGTGGGTTTTTGAACCCACAACCTCTTGATTTAGGCAAGAATGGGCAACAAGAGACTATAAAAAAACTTAAAAGGGATTGTGGGGGTTCGAACCCCCAACCCTTCGATTAACTAAGAGTAAAATTTAAATAGAAAATTAATACTTACATATAAATGTTGAGATTAAAGTTAGAGTTCTTATGTCATGAATATTAGAAATAAAATCAATGAAAAGAATAATTGATACCCTAGGGATTAAGGATTTGGGTTCCATTGCCCAAACTTCTGTAATGATGCACAAGTCATACGTGAGTAAAATATCCAAGAGGAATGCCATCTACTTAGATAAAAAATTAATATCTTTGCATATATACAAGATACATAAGTCATGTACTACATAATCTTAGGAAAGTAAGAATCACTTAGCGAACTATGAATGAAGCCCCATGGTTTGTATGTATAGACACATAAGTCTAACATATGTTCAAAAGTAACTGAACCTAAGATGTACGTAATGAAATGATGAACCCTAGGAGGGTTAAGTATGAGTGTAAGATACACTAAATGGAAAAGTGCATTGGAATATGATGAGATGAACTATGAAATGATGAAATGAACATTCACGTAATAAGAGGTGAGTAACTATGAAAAGCAAAGGTGCTAATAATGAAGAATGTGGTGACAACATAATATGAGGCTAATGTATATGATGAGAGCAATCCTAAATGATCCTAAGTAAATGTTACCAATACGTACTCACCAATGAGAGTGTAAGATTATGAAAAGACCAGTCTCTATGAACACTCTAATGAAAATATTGGGTTTAACACACTTAATACTAATGATGATATGAGAAAATCATCTAAAAGAGATATGTTGTCCTCATACTACAAGGTAGCTTCCGGGACGTATGATTTTGAACGTAATGGAACTTTATACACAACACCGATAGTCTAGCTATGAGAGGTGATGCCTTCTTTCGGGAAGGGCAAAGGTTCACGTAACTCTAATGATATGAGAGTGTCTATCTTGCCTGCTATGGGTCTCCATACATCTCCTAATCTTCGAACCTATACTACCAATATAAGGATCTGGCGGGGTTAAATCCCATATACGCTAGCATGTTATTGAGTCACTTAGGCCAGTGATTCCACCTCTTTTCAGTGTGGGGGAATCACTGGATTTTATGATGCTCAAATGATCTAAGCCGGTTATAGTTAATGTTCCCAATGAATGAATGAGGCCAGCCTCAAATGAAGCATATAAAGAAATTAATGATACCGATGGTGTTATGATGGGATAATCAAGAGGTGATCTAGACTCTGGAAATGACATTAGGTTATTCCTAATCATTGAACAACAAACCCAATTAAACTACATCTTAGGTATAGTTGGTGTTCACACTGGCCTATGAATGAAATGAAATGAAAGATGTGTGAACGAATGAAGCAGACTCTGTGTTTGCGAATGAAGACTCCCTAGTTAAGTTCCCATGTGTTGAGCCCTCATTTTGGTAAGTCTTAATGTCAAGTCCATGATTCCAAGGTCTCATGGCATATCAATGAATGATATGAAAAAAGTGATGTGTCATATGTTATATGTTATGATATGTGCTATATGAAGATGGTATGTGTTGTGTGAAATACGATATTTATAATTATGCATGTGACTCTCATGGAATGACCTTCCTAACTCAATTTGGAAAGTTCACTAAGTTTCCTAATCTCAATTTCGCAAGTCTACTGACTTGAATTCCAAAAAAATCATGTCGTTGGGAAAGAAATGTTCTTTCTCATGCATGTACTTGATGTGTGCTTACATATACCTATACTTAGTACAAGTGTGTACTAACCCCATACATCTATAATATTTTAAGTGCAGGCACAGGTGGGCGATAAAGCTACGTGTTCATTGTTGCAGCTATCCGGGCGCCAGCATTCATCTGGAGTTTTGTTGGTCCTCATGCCTTCGAGGATGCTACTGTTTTACATTCTAGCATAGTTTTAGAGTTGATATAGTGGACCATGTTCCACTAGCATTTCTTTCCTGTTTTGGTTTAGACTTTGTATTGGTGCCATTTTTCCCATTATACAATTAATACTTAATGAACTATTTCTTTCAGTTGCTTAACTCTTTAATGTTAAATGGTTAATCATGAACTATTATGAAATGTTAAGAATATTTAGCAAGTATTTTAAAGATCAAAAAGTTTCAAATTTTTTACTAAAAATAATGTAGGTGAGGTATGAATAACGCATGTAGGCTGGTCTGCGACCTCTGAGAGGTTAACAATGTCGGTCTCGTCTGGCGTCTAGATTGTGGTCATGACACCTAGCTTCTACAAGGTGGCCTATCCAGGGCTGTAAAGTCTTACGAACCTCAGGTAGTAATCCCTGACTAACATCGAGCCCTGCTTAAGGTTGATGAATTCCTCAACCCTACCCTCCTTCATTTATCTGGGAAAGAACCGCCCTAGAAAACACATCTTGAAAAGATCCCAAATAATAGGACCCCCTCCTAAGGCTCTGCTATCATGCCACACCATATACCAGGATTGAGCTACATCCTTTAGCTGGTAGGATGCCAACTCAGACTTCTCCACATCAATCAAACCCAATAACCTGAGCTTGTAATGTTCTAGCTTGGGCCATTTGTACCAAAGTTGTCCTTACTTCTCCATCTGTCAACCCAGCTGGGTCAAAAGGAATCTTTATTCCAAAAGCTGGAACTTGGGAAGGAACCTAAATTACTCCAGCAACTTTTTCTCCAATATCTCCACCTTCTTTTCTCAATATATTCATCTTTTGGAAACTTCAAGAGTTTATGTTAGTGACGCTCTTAACACCAAGAAATCCAAAATTAGAGAAGGCACAATAATATTAGAAGAAAGGAAATTTTCCTACGCATCATGCAGTCTCTAATCCATGATAGTGGTGCACTTAACTACCGTGACTTAGAACTACGTAATGTGGTTGATGTGAACTTATTATCCTCGAAATTTAACCTAGTGCTCTGATACCACCATTGTCACGACTGGAATCTAGACCCCAGACAAGACCGGCATCGTTGACCTCTTATAGGTCGCAGACAAGGCTACATATGTCATTCATACATTATCTAGGTTAATTTTATCAAAAAATTTGAACTTTTAGTCTTCTTACTTTATGCTAAACATTTTAATCTTAACATCATAGGCGTTCAAAATCAACTGCACCAATACAAACTTTCATAATAAACTTAAACATATTTTTGCAAAAAGTTGACCAATACAGAGTATTAAATGAAAGTGGAAAGAAACACTAGTTGAACATGCTCCACTAGATAAAGCCTACATCTAAGCTAGATAATAAAGGTAGACATCCTCGAACGCATGAGGGCCTACCAAGTCAGGATGAAAGCTCCACGTCCGGATTGCTGCAACGTCAAACTATAAGCTCTAGCGTCCACCTATGCCTGCACCTAAAAATGTAGAGTTTTATGGGATTAGTACACACTTGTACTAAATATGGGTATATGCAAGCACACACCAAGGAAATGCATGAGAAAGAATAGCTCTTTTCTAACAACATGATTTATGGAAAGTCAAGTCAGTGGACGTGCCAAATTTGGATTAGGAAAATCAGTGGACCTGCCAAATTTGGATTTGGAAAGTCATGCCATGATGTAACCTGCAGCATCAAACTTATCATTTTGCAAACAACATATATCATATTGCATATAGAACATAACATCTTTCATATCATTCATTCATATGTCATGAGACCTTGGAATCATGGACTTTACATTAAGACTTTCAATAAATGAGGGCTCAACATATGGGACCTCAGCTAGGGAGTGTGATTTAGCAAACACAGAGTCTGCTTCGTTCATGCATACATACTCCTTTTCATTTCATGCATGGGCCAATCTAAACACAAGTTATACCTAGGATATAGTTTAAGACATTCATCGGGTTCTTTGTGAAATGACCAAGAATGACCTAATTTCATCAGTTGAATCTAACTCACCTTTTGATTATCCTATCCTAACAAATTTGGTATCATTCATTTCATTATGTGCATCATTTGAGGCTAACCTCCTTCGTTCATTGGGAACTTTAACTTTAACCGACATAAATCATATGAGCATCATAAAATCATGTGTCATGAAACACCACACAAAAAAGAGGTGGAACCACCGACCAAAGTGACCCAAAACATGTTAGCGTACATGGGAATCGAACCCCGCCAGATCTCTATTTTGGCAGTATAGGTTCAAAGACTAGGAGATATAAGGAGACACATACCCGGCATGCCACACAGTCTCATCTCATGAGAGTTACGTGAACCTCTTCCTTTCCCAAAAGAAGGCATTACCGCTCATATCTAGTCTATCAATGATCAGTATAAAGTTCCATTACATTAAACTCATACGTCATGGAAGCTGGCTTGTTGTATGAGGACATCATAGCTCAATAGAGGATTTCTCATATAATCATTAGTATTACGTGTGTTAATCTCAATACTTTCATTAGAGTGTTCATAGAGTGTGGTCTTTTCATTAACTTTACACTCTCATAAGTGAGTACGTTTTGGTAATATTTACTTAGGCTCATTTGAGATTGCTCTCATATTTAACATTAGCTTCATATCATGTAGTCACCACATTTATTAACATTAGAACATTTGCTCTTCATAATTGCTCACCCCATTTTGCGTGAATGTTTATTTCATCATATGCCTATGCACTTGGCCATTTAGTGTGTTTCACACTCTTACTTAACCCTTCTTGGGTTTCATCATTTCATTGTTCATTTCATCATTTCTTTGTTCATTTCATCATTTAATTGTTCATTTCATCATATACGTCAATGTCCTTGGAAATTTAGTGTGTTTCACACTCTTACTAAACCCTTTTAGGGTTACATCATTTCATCACATACATCTTAGGTTCACTTACTTTTAAACGTATGCTAGACTTATTAGTCTATATATACAAGCCATGGGGCTTCATTCATAGTTTGTCTAAGTGATTCATATTTACAACATTATGTGGTAAAAGATTTATGCATCTTGTAGATTGATATACCGTGGTTTCACGGTATTATTAATACTTTTTCCTTAAGTTTAGTGTGTCCAAAAGCCTTTTTGTGCTAATTTTTATATAAGTTTCTTTTTATTTTGCAAGAAATCTGTCCAAAGCTGACTGCGGAGATTTTGAGCGAAGAAATGCGGAAGAGACCACCTACGGAGCTTAGGACGGTCTGTCGTGCTTGTGACGGTCCGTAGGTGGCAGCGTAGTGCAGCTGCTGAAGGAAGATGGGGAAGTCTGACCAAGTGTGGGGTTACGAAGCTTGTGACGGTCCGTCGTGTCTATGACGGTCCGTCCTGCAGGTTCGTCATGAAGTTCAGTGAAGTAATCCCAGTACCCATATTCCGAGAGTTGAAGTGTTTTGGAACGAAGGCCCTCGACAGAACGTTGTGCCTATGACGGTCCGTCATACTTGACGTCGAGGGTAATGAAGAAGAGCAGCAGAAGAAATTGCATAAGTACGGGACGACGGAGTCCATGACGATCCGTCGTGACCATGACAAACCGTCGCGAGGTCCGTCGACCCAGCCGCGTTTCTGCAGATTTCCATGCAAATAGAGTCCTTGTTTAATTAGGTTTTTTTTATAAGTTGTTCGAAAAACCACGTTTTTGAGGTTAGACTCCGGAAAGTTAGACTCTTAGATTATTAGAATTTTGATAATCATTAGACTTTTTGTGAGATTTTTGATTATTTTCAGATTCTTGCAAGTGACTTTTGGTGATTAATCAAGCAAACTTTTGGATTTTACTCTTTCTCATTGAAGTAAGTACATGAATTCTTATATAATATATTTGAATATTGTGATTATGACTATGGGTAACTAAACTCCATAACTAGGGTTGTGGGAACCATAGGCAAATAATGAGATAAAACCTAACTAAAATAACAATTCTAGAATGGTGTCTTGCATGTATTAATAATTCTTTCGCTTAGAAGTCTTTTTAACGGATGGCCAATGTTTGAACTCACCTTGATGCTACTTGCCGGACCAAGGAGGTAGATAATAGGAAAAGAATTATCAACATAGATTTAGTATATACTATCTAATAGGCTAGTATTGATTGGTACGAGGTAATAACTTAGTCAAATATCGAATATGATGCTTAATATAAGGTAAAGAGAAGGGTTAGGATAGCAACACACGTAGCCGGACCAATGTGCGGAGTGAGATTTTCTAGATGCTGGACCAAGGATTTAGAAATACATAACTTATCACTTTGCATGCAAGATACTAGGAAAGAATTGTTATAGTTAGAATTATCAAGTTATAAACCTGTGCGGAATACGTAAGCCCTAGTTACTTTGATTAATTGATTAAAATCCAACATTCAAAGATGTTAAGTGTCTCTTTCGATTGCGTTAGTTATTTTCATTCATTTAGAATTAGAAACCCCCCTTTTATTGTTTTTTACTTTCCAAGAAAGTCATTGACCAAACAATAGTAATAACAGGTTAAAATTAAGTCTAGACTATTTTCCTCGTGGGAACGATCCCAACCTCACTAGTTGGGTTATTTACTTGACATGACCGCTTTACTTCTTATTTAAGAAGTAAGTTTGAGCGTATCAAATTTTGGCGCCGCTGCCGGGGAAAGTAGCTTTTAGATTAACTTGAACTTATTATTATAGTTTATTTGATATTTTCTTGATTTTACTTTGTTTTATTGTTTTTTATTTATTTTTAGAACTATCCTCCTTGTATGCCAAATACACGGAGAGGAAGAGAACCCCTCTTTCCCTACGATCACGAATTAGAGCGTACACTGCGCAATATGAATCGAAACTTGGGAATAAATGATGATGATCCGAGCCAGAACATCCCATCTCCGGTTGATGTTCATGGTCAGATGTTACCCAATGCTACGGGTGAACACCAAAAGAGGGGAAAAAATCCCGCTCCACGGCCCCAAGCATACTAAAGAGGCTATGATAACATAGCAGACTCCGATGGGCCACTGGTTTTGCCTCCTCTACCTACAGGCCACACTTTTGTGGTAACTAGTAGCCTGATGCAAATGCTCACTGCCAGAGGTTTGTTTTCAGGGCTACCTTCTGAGGATCCACATGCCCACATAGCTAAGGTAAGGGCAGTGTGTAAAAGCTGTGTAGGGAGGCCTGATTTGGATTTAGATGTAATAGGTCTCATAGTGTTTCCTCTCTCACTGACGGGAGAGGCTACTATGTGGTTCACTGAGCTCCCATACAACTCAATCTTCACTTGGAACCAACTAAGGGATGTCTTCTTAGCACGCTACTATCCGGTCTCCAAGAAACTAAACCACAAAGACAGAGTGAATAACTTTGTGGCACTCCCAGGAGAGTGAGTTAGTAGTTCTTGGGATAGATTCACCTCATTCTTGAGAAGTATTCCAAATCATCGTATAGATGATGAGTCACTGAAGGAATACTTCTATCGGGGACAGGATGATAATAACAAAGCGGTGTTGGACACTATAGCAGGTGGATCTTATGGGGAATGTCCTTATGCTGAAATTGCCGAAAAATTAGAGAAAATCTCCCGAAATAACAAAGCTTGGAGTACTAGGAAGTCTGATACAGGGAGAAACACCTTCGCAGTGCAGTCCACTCACAACCCAGCCACAGATGAGATTCGTGAAGAAATGGCTAATATGAGAACTGAGGTTGGGTTGGTACTAAAACATGTCACTGGGGTGCAGAAAAGATAAATGCAGTAAACTACTTGGCTAAACCACCACCTCTTAATGATGAATGCTATTATGCGGAGGACACTTATGCAGTAAATGAGCAGATAGGGGGTTTTCGACCAAGCGCCCAAGGCTCAAATCAGGATAATTGGCGCCAAGGTCAAGGGAACCAAGGTCGGAACTATGGTAACTACAATCGTGAGGGTCATTATGTCCGAGATGGAAACTACAACCGCGACAAAAACTTCAACAGGGGTAACTACTGTAACAGAATTGATAGGAATGAGCCCTATGTCCCTCCTCAAAATCGTGAAGTTACTCCTAGGGATGGTGGAGATAGTATGGCGTGAGTTGAGGATATGTTGCACAAAATGATGACGAGGTTCGATGCTAGTGATGAGCACATTAAAGAGTTAAGGTGTGATTTAGCTAGTATTGGGCAAAAAGTTGATACACATGCAATATCGATTAAACAGATCGAGTTGCAAATGACCCAATTATCTGCGACAGTGAACACACGGCAACCGGGCTTGCTTCCTAGCAACACTGTCCAAAATCCAAAGAATGATGTGCACTGTATGGCAATCGCTACTCGGGGTGGTAAGCAAACCATTGACCCACCTATGCCATCTACTGAGGAAAATGTGAGAAAGGATAATGATAATGTAATAAAGGGTAGTGGTGAAGCAGAGGAAAGTAATCGAAAAGATGCAGAAGTACCTATGAAGGTAATTCCCATGCCTAGGCCACCACCACCTTTCCCTCATAGATTAGTGAAAAAGACCGAGGATGGTAAATACCGGCGTTTCATAACAATGTTGAAGCAGCGTTCTATCAATGTCCCTTTGGTAGAAGCTCTAGAACAAATGCCCGGTTATGCCAAGTTTATGAAAGATCTGGTCATAAAAAAAAGATCGGTCACTTTTGAGGATGATGATAGACTGCAGCATTGTAGTGCTATTGCTACAAGATCCCTTGTACAAAAGAAAGAAGATCCGGGTGCGTTCACTATTCCTTGTACAGTTAGGTCATTAAATTTTGCGAAAGCATTATGTGATCTGGGGGCAAGCATAAATCTCATGCCCCTCTCGATCTACAAGAAGTTGGGTTTTGGTGACCCAAAAACCACTGCGGTTCGGCTACTGATGGCTGATCGGACAGTGAAACGGCCTTTAGGGATACTCCATGAAGTTTTAGTAAATGTGGAGTCATTCATCTTTTCGGATGATTTTGTTATTCTTGATTGCGAAGTCGATTTTGAAGTGCATATTATTCTTGGGAGGCCATTCCTTACTACAGGTAGAGCCTTATTTGATATGGATAAGGGATAGATGACATTTCGGTTGAATAATGAAGAAGCGACCTTCAACATTTGTTGGACCATGAGGCAGAGTGGTGAGCTCCAATCGGTATCTGCCATATCCCACAAAGAAAAGATGAAGAAGGAGAATGAACAAAAAATTGCATAACAAGAGTTTATGGTAGGAGATTTGGTGCTTGTAGACAGTTCTGGGTCGCCTTGTCTTCCGGGCAAGCTCAAGTCCAAATGGANCGAACAAATGCCCGGTTATGCCAAGTTTATGAAAGATCTGGTCATAAAAAAAAGATCGGTCACTTTTGAGGATGATGATAGACTGCAGCATTGTAGTGCTATTGCTACAAGATCCCTTGTACAAAAGAAAGAAGATCCGGGTGCGTTCACTTTTCCTTGTACAGTTGGGTCATTACATTTTGCGAAAGCATTATGTGATCTAGGGGCAAGTATAAATCTCATGCCCCTCTCGATCTACAAGAAGTTGGGTTTGGGGGATCCAAAACCCACTGCGATGCGGCTACTGATGGCTGATCGGACAGTGAAAAGTCCTATAGGGATACTCCATGATGTGCTAGTAAAAGTGGAGTCATTCATCTTTCCGGCTGATTTTGTTATTTTTGATTGTGAAGTCGATTTTGAAGTGCCTATTATTCTTGGGAGGCCATTCCTGTCTACAGGTAGAGCCTTAGTTGATATGGAAAAGGGACAGATGAAATTTCGGTTGAACAATGAAGAAGCGACCTTCAACATTTGTAGGACCATAAGGCAAAGTGGCGAGCTCCAATCTGTATCTGCCATATCCCACAAAGAAAAGATGAAGAAGGAAAATGAACAAAAAACTACAAAACAAGAGTTTATGGTTGGGAATTTAGTGCTTTTAGACAGTTCTGGGTCGCCTTGTCTTCCGGGCAGGCTCAAGTCCAAATCGACTGGCCCTTACTTGATTACCCAAGTATTCCCTCATGGAGCAGTTGAGTTAAAAGCCAAGGAGGGAGTGCGGTTTATGATGAATAGAGAACGAATAAAACACTATTTTGGGCATAAAGCATCGGGGAATGAAGTGATAGAGGCATACCATCTTGATGAAGTCTGAGTAATCAAATGTCCACAGTCGTGCCGCGACATTAAATCAGGCGCTTGTTGGGAGGCAACCCAATACTTATAGTCTTTTTAGTAATGGTAGCATTTTTCTACTAATAGGTTTTAAAATTTGCAGGCAGATCACCAGGAAATTCTGCAGAAAATTACTCTGCAGCAGCCACTGACGGATGCATCGACGGATCGTTGCGCCTGGGACGGACCGTTGTATGCCTCTGTTGTACCAGGTACGTTTTTTTGTTATTTTCAAACTAGAGCACTTACGACGGACCCAACGACGGATCGTCACAACTTAGACGGACCGTCTTCGGGGAGTCGTTACGTCAGTAATGAGTCGTACCCGACCCGACCCGGCTGGAGTCTTTTTCAAAATCAGACCGTTTAAACCCCCCCAACCCCTAATTTCACCCCTTTCTTTCATTTTACCTCCCATTTCCCTCTCTTTTCAACTTCCACATTCTCTCCCTCGATCATTGTTCCCCAAAAATTCTCCAAAGCCCTAGAAGTTATCATCTACTAGTCGGAGTTGTTGTTGTGGGTGTCTTCCTGGTCAACGAGTACTTCCCCATCTTGTTTTTCTCCAATTCTAAGGTATGTTTCTCTAATTTCTACTCGTTTATATTGCATTTTTGTTTATTAATTAGTATTAGCTTAGTTGTTCGTGATATGTTCGTTTCTTTTATATAAGAGTCTGTCTAACCTAGGTTAAAAATGTTCAAAATTACCATGTTTACAACCCTAGACATAGGTGCTTTCGCATTACTAGTTTCCTAGGTAGTTGGATTACACAAATGTAGGTCCATAACACTACAAGTTCGATGTGGGTTCATAGGGGATGAATGGGGTACGCCAGTTCTGTCACTGATATACAGAACGAGACCCCGATGACGGACCGTCGTGCCCACGACTGACCGTCGTAGGGTCCGTTCCAAAAGCCCTAACACCCCACTGCCCATGTTTTTCAAAGTGTCCCCCAACGGACACATGTGACGGACCGTCATACCCACGACGGTCCGTCCTGCACAATCGTTCTGGTTGTCAGAGACCCTGTTCCTGAGGGTCTCTCATTTTTTTCTAAGTGTCCTCCAACGGACAAATGTGATGGACCGTCGTCTTCACGACGATCCGTCCTGCACAACCGTTCTGGTTGTCAGAGCACTGTTTCTAAGGGTCTCTCACTTTTTATAAGTGTCCTTCAATGGACACATGTGACGGACCGTCATACCCATGACAGTCCGTCCTGCATGACCATCATGACGGTCAGAGACCCCTCACCTTCAGGGTTCTCCATTAATACATAGTCCAAGTAAAACACGACGGACCCCATGACGGTCTGTCATAGTCACGACGAGCCATCACCAGGCCCGTCGTGTGTCACTGTTACCATAGTAATGACATACTATTTTAATTGTTTTTGTGGTTTTGCTTGCCTTGTTTGCCACTTCTCATACTAATATTGATCCTTTACAGGTACTATCTACTATGGTACCCAAGCAAGACCGAATCTACGCACGTGGGCGATCGAAGTCTGTCGCCCTGTCTGCCCGCATGGTCATTGGCTCGGATGATGAGCGTGACCCCGAGTATGTGCCCCCAGGCACTTCCACCCCTTCCCGTGCTGCACGTTCTCACAGAGCCACACCCAAAAAGGTGGCGTCCGGCGTTGTCACTGCCTCCCAGTCTGATGAGGAGGACACACTGACGGGCACACCCTCTGGGTCAGCCACAAATGAAGAAGGAGTGTCTGGCTCCTTAAGAGTATCGTGGTCCAAGGAAGCCTCCGGCACTGCTGAGGTTCCCGCACCCGCCACCGCTGCAGCATCGGCCTCGTCTAATGAGGCTGACAGTTCGGAATCCACATCAGGTTCACCAGCTTAGGCCCCCACCCCAGCCACTGACCATCCCAAACGGTGTTGTGTCGACGGGCAATTTCAAGTCTACTCCGACGCCAAGTTCCTGACTGACAAAGGAGTGATGACTCGAATACTCACCTTGGAGCGGCGGGTCCTTACAGGGAGTCTCCCGAAAATGCTTGAGATCCACAATCTCTTCACCAGGCATCGCTTGGAGTGGACAGCACGTCCGTTGGGACGTTAGAGTGAAGAAATGGTCCGAGAGTTCTACGCATCCTACCTAGCGACTCTCCGATCACAGATAGATAGGTGGGCTGTCCCCGCTAAACAGACCCCACTGGAGCAGGTCCAAGTACGGGGCGTACAGGTTGACATTTCCCTGCCTGCCATCCGCCGGTTTCTATACGGCGAGGGTGTTGATGCTACTCGGACCCCTCTCACTGCCGAGTTTGACTACCGATGGCAGATTGTTAAAGACGGCCAGTTCCTGCGCGAGCCATCGCTGAGAGCGACCACCAAGAGGTGGATGGCCCTGCACGTGTCAGTTGATGGAGAGGGTACCGACTGGGTGACCGAGCCAAAGGGGGCATTCAAGAAGGCCAACCTCACTTTCACGGCGAAGTTTTTGTGGCTGATTGTCCGCCACTGTCTTTCCCCCACAGCCGCTGATAATATCGTTACATGGGATCGAGCAGTGTTGATGGCGGCGATGATAGCTGGGTTAGCGGTGGATTTTGCGTGGCTTCTACAGGCAGTCATGCACGAGAGGGCTTTCAAGGTCTCTACTACTTGATAGTATGCATAGATTTGATGAGATTAATCGGGATTGATAGTCAAATGATTGCAAAGGATAAAACATGGATACTATTGTACAACGATTTTGTATTGAGTCATAGTGCGTCGCTTCAGGACAAACAACGAATTGAAGTTGAGGGTGTTGATATATAATGGTTTCACGGTATTATTAATACTATTTCATTATGTTTAGTGTGTCCAAAAACCTTTTTGTGCTAATGTTTATACAAGTTTCTCTTTATTTTGCAGGAAATCTGTCCAAAGATGAATGCGGAGATTTTGAGCGAAGAAATGCAGAAGAGACCACCTACGGAGCTTGACGGTCCGTCGTGCTTGTGACGGTCCGTGGGTGGCAGCGTATTGCAGCTGCTGAAGGAAGATGGGGAAGTCTGACCAAGTGTGGGGCTACGGAGTTCATGACGGTCCATCGTGTCTATGACGGTCCGTCCTGCAGGTTCGTCATGAAGTTCAGAGAAGTAGTCGCAGTACCCATATTCCAAGAGTTCAAGTGTTTTGAAACGAAGACCCTCGACGGACCGTTATGCCTATGACGGTCCGTCATACCTGCCGTCGAGGGTAATGAAGAGAGCAGCAGAACAAATTGCATAAGTATGGGACAAAGGAGTCCATGACTGTCCGTCGTGACAACGACTATCCGTCGCGAGTTCCGTCGACCCAGCTGCGTTTTGACAGATTTCAAGCAAATAGAGTCCTTGTTTAGTTAGGTTTTTATTTTTTATAAATAGTTCGAAAAACCTCGTTTTTGAGGTTAGACTCCGTATTGTTAGACATCACATTTGTAGACACTGTATTGTTAGATTCTGGATTATCATTAGACTTTTTGTGAGATTAATAATTACTTTGAGATTCTTGCAAGTGACTTTTGGTGATTAATCAAGCAAACTTTTGGATTTTACTCTTTCTCATTGAAGTAAGTACATGAATTCTTATTTAATATATTTGAATATTGTGATTATGACTATGAGTTACTAAACTCCATAACTAGGGTTGTGGGAACCATAGGCAAATAATGAGATAAAACCTAACTAAAATAACAATTCTAGAATGGTGTCTTGCATATATTAATAATTCTTTCGCTTAGAAGTCTTTTTAACGGATGGCCAACGTTAGAACTCACCTAAATGCTACTTGCCGGACTAAGGAGGTAGATAATAGGAAAAGAATTATCAACATAGATTTAGTGTATACTATCTAATAGGCTAGTATTGATTGGTTCGAGGTAATAACTTAGTCAAATATCGAATACGATGCTTAATATGAGGTAAAAACAAGGGTTAGGATAGCAACACACGTAGCTGGACCAAGGTGCGGAGTGAGATTTTCTAGATGCCGGACCAATAATTTAGAAATACATAACTTATCACTTTACATGCAAGATACTAGGAAAGAATTGTTATAGTTAGAAATATCAAGTTATGAACATGTGGGGAACACGTAAACCCTAGTTACTTTGATTATTTGATTAAAATCCAACATTCAAAGCTGTTACGTGTCTCTTTCAATTTCGTTCGTTATTTTTATTCAGTTAGAAATAGAAATACCCCTTTTATTGTTTTTGCTTTCCAAGGAAGTAATTGACCAAACAATAGTAATAACTGGTTAAAGTTAAGTCTAAACTATTTTCCTCGTGGGAACGATCCCAACCTCACTAGTTGGATTATTTACTTGACATGGCCGCTTTACTTCTTATTTGAGAAGTAAGTTTGAGCATATCAACAACTCCCAACAATCATAACCAAATTATAGATTTCAAACACTTCTATCACCCATTGATCTATAAAATTATTAATATCTTTTGGATCAACCGAAATATATCTAAAAAATAAAATAAGAAAAACATCAGCATTACTAGTCCAACATAGAGATAAATCCCTACATTCTTCAATAGAAAGCTGAATTTTTTCTAGCAATAACATAAACCATAGAAAAGAGAATTGGGGGTAATAGAAAAAATAAAAGAGAAGAGATTTAGGGGTAACGAAATAAGAGAGAATTGAGTGTAAAGAAAATATAAAGATTTGTCTTTTATGTTTTTTTAATAGAAGAGTCCAATTGAACAAAGATATAATTTTTGGATTGGAGGAATCTTTTCTTGGATACAACAATGAGTCGCTTATGAATTGCTGACACACACTCAACAATCCTGTCTTTTTTCATTGCACGCCCCCCAATTCTCTCTTTTCTTCTTTACCACCAAATCTCTCTTCTTTGGTTCATGTTATCAGTAAAAAAAATTAAACTTGCTATTATACAAGGTAGCGATTTCCGTCTAGGTTAGACTAATGATGTTGTTTTTATTTATTTTGATTTGTATGACATATTTTGATTAATCAAAATTACATTCATGTTTTAAGTCAATGGGTGCTAGAACTGTTTAAAAATCTATAATTTGTTATGATTCTTGCTATTTCTTCAGAATTTTTTGTAAAGAAATATGTTTTTCTGTTGTGCTTTCTTAATAAGTATTTTATTCTTTCGGTTAATCATCAAGCTTTATTTTTCTTAGTCTGTATGATGAATATATTTTTCTACTAATTTTTCTAAAAGATAAAAATTAAACCGACAATTGTCATATCTACATTTTATTTTTTATCATCTTAACTTACCATGAGAATTTTCTTGATTATAGTGATTTGAGTCTTAAGTAATTCAGTTTCAAGAGACTCATCTACTACAAAGTACAACGGAGAGGGGCAGTAAGATTTTCATCAAAAAAGAACTTGTAGAATATTGGTGCTTTGAAGGTAAAGATGGAGGAGAGAGCTCATAATTTGTGACAATGGGCAAGTCATTTTACTAAAAAAACTAATTTTGTTTTCGTTATAATTTATGAAATAAACTAGAAACATGTTTGCCATTTTCGAAACATTTTTATGATAACTTTGTTACTAATTTATTTCATCAAATATACCAATTATAAAATTGATTTTCATAGCAAAAGGACTTGCTCATAGTGACAAATCATGAACTCTCCTCTATCTTTACATTGAAAACACAAACCTTCAGCAAGTTTTTCTTTGTTGAAAATCTTTTTGATTCTTTTCATCCCAATTCGTAGAAATGAGTTTCTTAAAATTGAATTACCAAAGGCGAGTTCACTATAATCAAGAAAAAATTCTTATGTTCAATTAAGATGATCAAAATTAAAATGCAGATATGATAATTATTAGTGTAATTTTTTCCTTTTAGAAAAAATTGCATAACAATATGTACATTAACAAACAAAGAAAAAACAAAGCTAAATGATTAGATCATAGATTGAAATAGATATTAACAAGATACAATAGAAAAATAGGTTCTCTTAACGCAAAATTCAAAAGACCTCCCAACAATCATAACGAAATTATAGATTTTCAATCACTTCTAGCATCCATTGTCCTAAAAAATTATGAATGTCGTTTGGATTAACTGAAACATATCATAAAAAATAAAACAAGAAAAATATCAGCAATACTGTCCAACATAGACGCAAATCCCTACATTCTTCAATAGAAAAATTAATATTTTTTATCAAGAAGTAACATCAACCATAGGAAAGAGAATTGGGGTAATGAAAAAAAGGAAAAGAATTGGGGGTTACGAAAAAAGAGAGTATTGAGTGTAAAGAAAATAGAAAGATTTTTCTATTGAGTTTTTTTAATGGAAGAGTCCAACTGAACAAAGTTATACTTTTTGGATTGGAAGAATCTTTTCTTGGATACAATAACCAGTTACTTATGAATTGTTAGCACACACTCAACAATCCTCTCTTTTTTCATTACCCGGCCCCTAATTCTCTCTTTTCTTCATTAGCACCAATTCACTCTTCTATGGTTCATGTTATCACTAAACGAAAATTTTTAACTTTTTATTATAGAAGGTAGAGATTTCCATCTAGGTCTGACTGATGATGCTGATTTATTTTCTAGTTTTGATTTGAATAACATATTTAGATTAATAAAATTGACATTCATGTTTAAGGTAAATGGGTGTTACAAGTGTTTGAAAATATTTGTTATAATTCTTGCTATTTCTTTAGAATTTTGTGTAAAGAAAAACATGTCTTTTGATTATTCTTTGTTAGTAGGTATTTTATTCTTCGGGCTAATCATCAAGCTTTGATTTTCTTTGTCTGTATCATGAATATATTTTTCTACTATATTTTCTAAAATTGAAAAAATTAAACCAATAATTTTCATATCGACATTTTATATTTGATCATCTTAACTAACCATGAGAATTTTCTTGATTATAGTGATGTGAGTCTCAAGTAATTCAATTTCAAGAGACTCATCTAGTGCAAAGTCCAACGAAGAGGGGCAATAAGATTTTCAACAAAGAAGAACATGTAGAAGATTAGTGCTTTGAATGTAAAGATGGAGAAGAGCTCATGATTTTTGACTATGGGCAAGTACTTTTGCTAAAAAAATAATTTTATTTTTGTTATAATTGATGAAATAAATTAGAAATATGGTTTTCATTTTAGAAAAAAAATTATGATAACCATGTTACTTGTTTATTTCATCAAATACACCAAATATAAAATTGATCTTCTTAGCAAAAGGACTTTCTCATACTCACAAATAATAAGCTATCCTTCATCTTTACACTTAAAACACCAATATTCAGCAATATCTTCTTTATTGAAAATCTTTTTGACCCTCTTCCTCGCAGTTTGTAGTAATGACACTCTTGAAATTGAATTACCAAAGACTAGTTCACTATAATCAAGAAAATTCATATGTTCAGTTTAGATGATGTAAACTAAAATTCATATATGATAATTATTAAGGTAATTATTTTTCCTTTTAGAAAAAATATCAAAAAAATATATACATTAACAAAGAACGAAATCAAAGCTACTTGATTAGTCCGGGAACTGAAATTCATATTAAACAAACACAATAGAAAAAGAGGTTCTCCTAACACAAACTTCTAAAGAACTCTAAACAATCATAATAATATTATAGATTTCAAACACTTCTATTACCCATTTTGTCACGCCCCAAGCTAACCCCGAGACGCGGACACGGAACCTAGGACCACAAGTCTCCGAAGCTAACCCTGTTGGCATGATCATGTACATACTAAAGATAATAAATTATTGCGGAAACTAAATAGTAATTTATAATAAAAAGATAAGGAACAACCATATACTAAATGTGACATAATATGAAATGATGAGTTTAATACAATGAAGTTACTAATTCAACACTAAGCTGAAAATTACTATGTCTGAAATAAGCCTCTAAAACTGAAATTGAAATACTAAAGACTGAAATGAAACTCATGACTTTTGTTGTCGCAGAATGAGGACTCACCACTGAATCTGTTGAACTGGGGATCGGAAATCGATCTATTCATGATCTAGATGCTGAGAATCTGAACCTACATCACGATAATGTGTAGTGCACGTATGCGTCAGAAAAGATGGTTCAAAAATGTTGAAAAAATGAATCAAAATAAGTGAGGTCATTGAGGATTGAACGCGTGACCTCACGATGTTAAAAACCGTGAAAATAAAGAAGTAAAAAGAAATGTGGTGAAGGAGATTCAAACCATTGTATTGGATGGAAAATGTAACTTAAAATAAAAAAAAGAAATGAGAGGATTAGGATTTGAACGCAGAACCTCTCAATAAGATTTAAGGAAGAGTAAAAGAAAAAAATAAAATGTGAGGAGTGGGAATCGAACCCACAACCTCTAGGAAGTGATGGGGAGTAAAGAAAATGAAAGAAAAGAAATGTGAGGCGTTGGAATTGAACCCACGACCTATAGGCAATGAAGGAGAGTCTAAGGAAATGAAATAAAAGAGATGTGAGGTGTGGGAAACGAACCCACGACCTCATAGGCAGATTTAAGGAGAAAAATTAAAAGAAATTAAAGAGGGACTGTGCGGGGTTGAACCCACAACCCCTCAGCCAAAGGAGAGAAATTTAAAGGCAATGAAAATAAAAAGTAAATGAGTTTGTGGGGTTCTATACCACACATCCTCTTAGTTCCATTAAGTGAAAAATGAAGAGAGAAATTAAGGGGAAATTAAAATGAAGGCATTGGGACTCGAACTTAGGTCCCCAAGCCGTATCTATCAAACCAAAATGAACAAAAAAATGTAAGTGTTCTTCAAGGGATTTAAAAATTGGGTTCCCTTGCCCGAATTCCGTATTGATACATAAGTCATACGTGAAATAAATGTTCAAGAATAATGTTTCCTAGTTAGATAGAAATTGAGAAGTTGGCATACAAACAAGATGCATAAGTCTTGTACCATATAATCATAGGAAGATATGAATAACTTAAACAAACTACGAATGAATCCAAATGGATTGTATGTATAGATCCATAACTCTAACATACATTTAAAAAAATGAACAAGTGAACCTAAGATGTATGTAATGAAATGATGTAACCCAAGAAGGTTTAAGTAAGAGTATAAAAAACACTAAATCGCAAAGTGCATTGGCATATGATGAAATGAATATCATGTAATGAAATGATGAAACCCTAGAAGGGTTATATAAGATTCTGAAACACAGAAATGGTCAAGTACATATGATGAATTGAACATTCACGTAAAAAGGGGTGAGTAATTATGAAAAATAAATGTGCTAAGGTTAATAAATGTGGTCACAACATGATATGAGGCTAATGTAAAAGATGGGAGCACTCCCAAATGAGCCTAAGTAAATGTTACCAAAATGTACTCACCTATGAGAGTGTAAAGTTAATGAAGAGACCAGTCTTTATGTACACTCTAATGAAAGTATTGATATTAACACACTTATCAATAATGATGAGATGAGAAATCATATAGTTAGCTATGATGTTCTCATACTAGAAGCCAACTTCCATGATGTATGAGTTGAATGTAATGGAACTTTATAATGAGCACCGATAAACTAGCTATGAGCGGTGATGCCTTCTTTCGGGAAGGGCAGAGGTTCACGTAACTCTCATGAGATGATATTGTCTGGCATGCCGGGTATGGGTCTTCTATATCTCCTAGTCTTCGAACCTATACTTCCAATATAGGGATCTGGCGGGGTTCAATTCCCATGTACGCTAGCATATTTTGGGTCACTTTGGCCGGTGATTCCACCTCTTTTCAGTGTGGGGTTATATGAAACTGGATTTCATGATTCTCACATGATCTATGTCGGTTTAAAAAGTTCCCAATGAACGAATTAATGAGGCTAGCCTCAAATTATGCACATAATGAAATGAACGGTACCAAAGGTGTTAGGGAAGGATGATCAAGAGGTGAGTTAGACTCAAGAAATGACATTAGTTCATTCTTGGTCATTGCACAATGAATTCGATGTAAGTCTTAAACTACATCGGAGGTGTAGCTTGTGTTCACACTAGCCTATGAGCGAAATGAAATAAAGTACGTATGAATGAATGGAGTAGACTCTATGTTTACTAATGAAGACTCCCTAGTTGAGGTCTCATATGTTGAGCCCTCATTTTTGGGAAGTCTTAATGTCAAGTCCATGATTCCAAGGTCTCATGGCATATGATTAAATGATATGAACAACGTTATGTGTTATATGAATTATTATATGTGCTTTGTGTATGTTATTATGTGCTATGTGCAAAATGATAAGTATGATGGTGCATGTTACTCTCATGGTATAAATTTACTAATCCAAATTTGGAAAGTTCACTCACTTTCCTCATCACAATTTGGCAAATCCACTGCCTTGACCTTCTATAATCATGTTAGTAGGAAAGAGCTATTCTTACTCATGCATGTCCTAGGTGTGTGGTTACATAAACACATACTTAGTACAAGTATGTATTAATCCTATACAACTCTAAATTTTTAGGTGCAGGCAAATGTAGACGGTAGAGCTACAGCATCAACGCTGCAGCATTCCGAACTTTGAGTATTATATGGACTTTGTAGGCCTTTTATGCTTTCGAGGATGCTTGCCCATTTACATTCTAGATTAGTGGTAGTATTGAGGTAGTGGATTATGTTCCACTAGCGTTTCTTTCCCGTTTTTGTTCATACATTGTATGGGGGCCATTTTGGCAAGTACATCTTTATCGTTAAAATAATCTTCTTCTTTCATTTGATGATCCTAATGTTAGATGGTTGATGGTGAACAATTATATATGTAATAGAATGTTTAGTAAGCATGTTAGGAAAATAAAAGTTTCACATTTTTTGCTGAAATTAACCTAGATGAAGTAAGAATGACGTATGTAGGATTGTCTGTGACCTCTGAGAGGTCAACGATGGTGGTCTCATTTGGGGTCGACATTCCGGTCGCGAAAAAGTTTGTATCAGATCCCTAGGTAAAATTACAGAAATAATAAGTTCATCAACCACATTGAGTAGTTTCTAAGTCATTGTAGTGAAATGCACCACTATCCTGGGTTAGAGACTGCATGATGCGTAGGAAAATTTCCCTTCTTCTGATCTTATCGCGTCATTCCTAATGTTTGACTTCTTGATGTTATCAGTTTGTCTAACATCAAATCCATTTTGTTTACAGAAAATGAACACTAGGAGAGCTATTGGTCAGATGAGAGGAGTAGCAGCTGCTGGAGACAACAAGTTCCACCCAAGGCTCCAGCTGAAGGAGTAGTCATGCCAGTTAACCCTGCTGGATTGACTGATGTTGAGGTGAGGGCATCTTTATCCCAGAAGGCACAGGCCATCACCATGCAAGCTCAGTACATGACAGTCCAGATGAACCGATAGAATGTTCAAAGGGAGAACCCACCAGTACGTAGCATGGCTGACAGGCAACAAGTTTACAAGGATGAATCCTCCTATTTTCACAGGGTCTAAGACTTCAGAGGATCCCCAGGGAGTATCCCTAAAGTTTGTGAAATTATCCAAGTATGCCACTTCTCTTGTGTCTAACAAAAGAAATGAGATAAGTAGATTCTTGACAGGGATTGTTGAGGATCTCGAGTAGGAGTGTAGAGCAGCTATGCTGCATGATAGAATAGACCTTTCCAAGCGTATTGTCCATGTCGAGAAAGTGGAGGAAAGCAGGAAGAGGAAGCACAGTAGGGCAGGGAACAGGTCAAGGCAAGTGGAGAAGAATTTTTCAAGAAACAATAGTACTGAAATCAGGAATAAGCCCAGGTTTAAGAAGGAACTCTCCCACAAAGAGCAGTCAAGTTCATCCAACGGTTGCTATGATAGAAATTACGAGTCCAGAGTAAAGAGAAACAATAAAGTAGACAAACCACAAGAGAGACCACCTTGCGGGAAGTGTGGAAAACTACATGGAGGAGACTATATGATGGGTACTAACGCTTGTTACAGTTGTGTACAGTTGTGATAAACCGGGTCACATGGTGAAGAATTGTCCGCTTAGGAAAAGTTAAAAACAAGGGAAGGAAGGAGTTAAGTCTAATGGTCTAAGTGAAGAGGCTCCAAGAAGGCAAATATTCTTCGGACTCAATTCTAGGGGTGCAGGGGAAGTCACCTTTGGTGAAGTCTCGGGTGAGTAGCCTTAATTAGTCCTTCAGGTATTTGACTGTATATGGTGTGTATGCACTAGTATGAGGTTAATATGTTTGAGTCATCATGTTGGTTGTTGATTTGTATGATTCATATGTTAACTTATGTTGTATGCATTGATTAGACTAGTTTAGGAAAGAGTTCCTTAGTCTATAATGTGAAACTACTAGTAGGTTTAGAGGATGTGCACCATCATGTTAATATATGAATCAGATATTCACCAATGGGGAGCATTGGATTACCTATGCATGCGTACGTTCTTAAGGAGGGTTATAATGTAACAACCCTAAAAATGGATGAAATAAGAAATGCTTAATTTGTCAAGAAGGCCTATGATTACACCAGGGTTCACACGGATTGATGCGCGTAGAACCAGACCTTAGAACCCTTTCTACATCCAAGCCAACTAACTTGGGGAGTTACTTAAGCTTGGAAAGGTTGGGTCCAACCATGTAGGTCTCTCGAATACAAAGATTTACTTGAAGGAGTCTTTATCGGATTTAAAAAGGGAAAATCTTAGGTTTGGAGGGTCTAGGGGTAAAATGGTCTTTTTCCAGGCTAAGGGTGGTATCGTAATTACCCTAAATATATAATTAATTATTTAATTAATAAGGTGGAGGGGTATTTTTGAGAGAGAGGGCCGAAATTAGGCTCTTGAAGTGAAGTCTTGCTCCACCCAGGTTCGAACCTAGGTGGAACCAATGTTTTGAAGTTATTTTTATTTAATATATTGAATTTATATAATTAAATAATTCTTATTATTCATTATATGATTTAAAATAAAATAAAAGTCAGATTTTTATTTAATAAACAAAACCTCAATGACTAAGTCCTAAAACTAGACTCTTAAGCCTCCTACAACTCCCACTCTCTCACGTTTATCTCTCCACTCTCACGCTCAATCTCTCGTATTCATTCTCACGTATTTTCTCTGACAAAATACGATAAAAATTCATAAAAATAAACCATTTTCTTCACACTTGAAGAACTCACACGAAATCACAAGAAAACAAACGTTAATCGCATATTAGTCTAAGGGAGGTTGTCATTCTAGTGGAGTTGATATTGAGGAGGCTTAGACGTGTTCTTGGGTGAAATTTTTGGGCAGCAAGTCAAGAGTTTAATGTCAAAAAGGTATGGGTTCTCTTCTCTCTTTGTCCCTTTCCCATGTGACCCCTTAATGTTCAGAATATTCATTCCGAAAACTAGGATTCCCCGTTGCATGTCCATGTCACTAGCTCCCATTAAATCATAGGTTGGTAATTTTGCTGGTAGGAAAATAGGGATGAAACGTGTTTTTGTGATGATTATGTGTTTATATGTATATTTGGAATTATGTGACTTGTGTTGATGTTTCCGAAAATGTAACTACGTGTGTATGTGTGTTTTGCCATGGCTATTGTTCATGGTTTATGACTTGAAATGGCATGATAGTTCTTTATATTTCATGTACACATGTTAATGTAAGTGTGATGTTTAGATGGGATGAAATTCGGCTGATTTGGGGGATAATGTCTTGGCTTAACGAATACATGAAGACTCACCTAAAACGTTCTAAATGCACTACAAATTCCCCTAAGAACAAAGGTGTAACTTGATGAAAGAATGCTCAAAAATTAAAAGAAAATTTGCATCTTCTATTAATGAATTTCGGTAAGCAAAGAGGGTTAAATTTTTTGAAAAAAATTAATTAAAACAAGTGAGGTCATGGAGGATTGAACCCGTGACATAACCATGTTAAAAACCATGAAAATAAGAAGTAATAAAAAATGTGGTGAAGGGGATTCGAACCATGGTATTGGATGGAAAATGTAACTTAAAAGGAAAAATAACAAGTTAGAGGAGTGGGATTCGAACCCACCACCTCTTAATAAGATTTAAGGAAGAGTAAAAGAAAAAAAATGTGAGGCATCGGAGTCGAATCCACGACCTCTAGATAGTGAAGGAGAGTAATGAAAATAAAAGAAAATAAATGTGAGGCGTGGGAATCGAACTCATGACCTCTAGGCAGTGAAGGAGAGTCAAAGGAAATAAAAGAAAAGAGATGTGAGGCGTGGGAATCGAACCCACGACCTCCTAGGCAGATTTAAGGAGAAAAATTAAATGAAATTAAAGAGGGTCTGTGGGAATTAAGGGAATATAAAATGAAGGAATTGGGGCTCAAACTTGGGTTCCCATGCCGTATGGATCAAACCAAAATGAATAAAAAAATGTAAGTGTTGTTCAATGGATTTCAAAATCGGGGTCCCTTACCCAAATTCCGTATTTATACATAAGTTCTATGTGAATTAAATATTCAAGAATAATGCTGTTTACTTAGATCAAAACTGAGATCTTGGCATACATACAAGATGCATAAGTCTTGTACCACATAATCTTAGGAAGATATGAATCACTTAAACGAACTATGAATGAAGCCTCATGACTTTTATGTATAGATCAATCAGTCTAATATACGTTTAAAAAAAGTGAACCTAAGATGTATGTAATGAAATGATGTAACCCTAGAAGGGTTAAGTAAGAGTGTAAAACACACTAAATTGCCAAGTGCATTGGCATATGATGAAACAAATATTATGTTATGAAATGATGAAACCCTAGAATGGTTAAGTAAGAGTGTGAAACACACAAATCGTCAAGTACATTGACATATGATGAATTTAACATTCACGTAAAAAGGGGTGAATAATTATGAAAAACAAATGTGCTAATGTTAATGAATATGGTGACAACATGATATGAGGCTAATGTAAAAGATGAGAGCGATCTCAAATGAGCCTAAGTAAATGTTACCAAAACACACTCACCTATGAGAGTGTAAAGTTAATGAAAAGACCAGTCTCTATGAACACTCTAATGAAAGTATTAAGATTAACACACTTAATACTAATGATGAGATGAGAAATCATCTATTGAACTATGATGTCCTCATATAGAAGCCAACTTCCATGATGCATGAGTTGAATGTAATGGAACTTTATACTGAGCACCGATAGGCTAGCTATTAGCGGTGATGCCTTCTTTCGGGAAGGCCAGACGTTCACGTAACTCTCATGATATAAGACTTTTCAGCATGTCGGATATGAATCTCCTCCTAGTCTTCAAACTTGTATTGCCAATATATGGATCTGGTGGTGTTCAATTCCCATGTACGCTATCATGTTTTGGGTCACTTTGGCAGGTGATTCCACCTTTTTTCGTTATGGGGTTTCATGACACTGGATTTCATGATGCTCATATGATCTATGTCGGTTAATGTTAAAGTTCCAAATGAATGAATGAATTAGGCCAGCCTCTAATGAGGCACATAATGAAATGAATTGTACCTATGGTTTTTAGGGTAGGATGATCAAGAGACGAGTTAGACTTAACAAATAAAGATAGGTCATTCTTGGTCATTGCACAGCAAACCTTATGAAAATCTTAAAGTACATCCTAGGTATAGGTGGTGTTCACACTAGCCTATGAACGAAATGAAATGAAATACATAATAATGAATGAAGCAGACTCAGTGTTTGCTAATGAAGACTCCCTACTTGAGGTCTCATATGTTGAGCCCTCATTTTTGGGAAGTCATAATATCAAGTCCATGATTCCAAGGTCTCATGGCATATGATTAAATGATATGAACACCGTTATTTGTTATATGAATTATGATATATGCTTTGTGTATGTTTTTGTGTGCTATGTGCAAAATGTTAAGTATGATGGTGCATGTTACTCTCATGGCATAACTTTACTAATCCAAATTTTGAAAGTCTACTCACTTTTCTAATCTTAATTTGGAAAGTCCATTAACTTGACCTGCTATAATCATGTTGCTAGGAAAGAGTTATTCTTACTCATGCATGTCCTTAGTGTGTGCTAGCATAACCCATACTTAGTAAAAGTATGTACTAACCCTATACAACTCTGAACTTCTAGGTGCAGATACAGGTGGACGCTAGAGCTACAAGATCAACATTGTAGCTATCCGGACATCGAGTATTCATTCGGACTTGATACGACGTCATGCTTACGACGATGCTTGCCCATTTGCACTCTATCTTAGTTGTAGGATTGAGCTAGTGGAGTATGTTCCACTAGCATTTCTTTCCTGTTTTCTTTCAGACATTGTATTGGTGCCATTTTGGCAAGTACATCTTTATCGTTATAATACACTGCTTCTTTAATTTGATGATCTTAATGTTAGATGGTTGATGGTGAACAATTATATATGTAATATAATGTTTAGTAAGCATGTTAGGAAACAAAAACTTTCAAATTTTCCGCTAAAATTAACATAGATAAAGTAAGAATGACATATGTCGGCTTGTCTGCGACCTCTTCTGGGGTATAGATTCTGGTCGTGACAGTACTAAGCATGTAGGATAGAGTAATGCTGAAATAAAACATAACTGAACAAGCATAAAAGAAAATAAAATAATCTGACATGATAAACTGAATTCTGAGCTAACTGGATGTAATGACCAATTTATATAATGCTTAAACTGGATACTAAGTATATTGATAGATGGTTAATGCTAGAGAGTCTGACTGAACTGTGGGAGCTACTAATAACCGATGCTAAAACCACATGAGCTAAATGTGGAGTCCGATGTATACGCCGCATCTACAGTACCCAATATACCCCACCAAATGTATAAAGGCATGCTGGCATGATCACTAAACTAATTACCCAAAGAGGGGACTTACAACCTACTTGGCTAGTAGTTCAGGGACTATTGGGTACGCTAAACCCTAGTCCAACTCGATATTATCCTACTCCCAATGAATTCTATAAATTTACTGTTTATGTATGAGTTTCTGTAAATACTGTATATCTCGAAACGGAACATGCAAACTGGGAATGCAACAATTAATTTTGTAATTATGCATTTATAACTGAGGCATGTATATTTTAAGTGTCTGAAATATCTGACCTAGCATATGTAATTCAAGAACTAAAGAAATACAAATCTAGGTTTTTAAAATTCATGCAAATATCTGAATAATAAAAAAATAATCTAATTTGGAACATAAAACTAATAAATTCATAAAGTTCTATCAAAGTTCTAGAAAACCAGCTTTAATCTTGACAAGAAAATCAAGAATCGGACTGAAAACTAGAGACCTAATGGGTGAAAGGAACCACTAGTAAAATCCCACATACCTGGTGATGAAATCCACGGAAAATACTTATGTTTCAGGGATGGAACTTCTGGAACTTGTGGTGTTCTTGAACTAGGGTTCTAGAGTTTCTTCTCTTCTCGTGGTTCCAAATTTCTAAGTTTTGATGTAATGATTTTACTTAGATATATTTTAATTATATATCTAAGATTAAACTGACAAAAATATGATGATTTAGGGTCAAAATGATGTAACTTAGGGTTTAAACGGAGTGGGAAAGGTCAAAAGACTAACCCTAATCTCACCCTAAAAATATATTCTCTTTTGGTTCAGTGAATGGGGGATTTTTTTTTTAGGGAGAAGGTTTTTGAGATACACATACTGTTCCACAAAATTTTACAGAAATAGAATATTTTTTAGGAACAACTCAAACATTAGCATTCAAGATTGCAAATTTATACAGAGTTTAAAACAAAGAGGCTAGAAATCTCGGGTGAAGCACTAGTTTTTAGGATTGGGTTTTCTCCAAATACGCAGATATACTCCAGTTATCGGGAGGTGGAAGTCGTCTTATCATAACTCGTTGTAGTCCCTGTTCACTTCCCGAAAAAGGTAGTGTCATCTTCTTTATAATTTTTTTTTTGCATCCTCTCTTGTCTCGAAATATTAATTTCATATTTGGAAAGCTTTTTGTTTGGTGTATCTTAGTTGTTAGCTACTCCTCAGTCTATAATTCTTGATATGATATATATAACTTTAGTCGTTCATCGAGTTGTATGTAATATCAAATTAAAGTTATGGATTTATGCTAAATGTTGTGGCTTCTTTGCATCATGGGTTCGATTCGCTATGTCCCTTCCTCTTTTCGTTCGTTTGGCCTGTAGTGTGATGAACCTGCTCTCTGTGCATCCTTTGTGGTTCCATCTTGTTCTATCCTGTGCTGATTAAAGCATTTAGGATGGAAGGTTTGTTTTGTTGGGGTTTGAATCTCATATATATTTCATAGTCATTCAAATTTGCAGTCGCTCATTTTTGTTTCCATAAGTTAAGACCTTGATCTTTTTATGTCTATCATGGCGTTATTTGAGTAAGGAGTTTATGTTAGCATGATTGTAAATCCCATGTTGTTCTTGACTCCTGTTAACTTAGTCTAAATTAATAATCATGTGCTCGCCTAAAAATGGTATTGTTTTCGACATGTTCATAAAGTGGTGAATCATATTTTGTTCTATGTTTCTGCCCCCTTGGATTTTGATTAACGTGATCTTGGTTAGTGATTTCGGATATGAATTGATTTGGTTTGTTTATTATCTTGGCGTGTTTTCATAAGCGTTGCAAATGCATTTCAAATCTATTGTTGATTATCGATAAAAGTTGAAATGGTTCATATATACGCTCATATGTTGCTGTATTTGAATATTGTATTTAAGTAGTCCCTCTATGGTCAGCAAAGTGAACATTAATCTTTTCGTTAAAAATCATGACATTTTGCTAACACTTTTCTTTATGCTTATGTGCAAATCGGTCACAGTTTTGCATGAACTCTTATGTCTTTCCCCGTTTATGATCTGCCCCGATTTATTTTATTGTAGCAAAGCCATGACTGAAGTATATGGGTCCTTTAGTTTCGGGACTATCCGCTTCCTAGTGAAGGTTTAATTTTAAGTTTGTTATTGTTTTAAATTTGGCATATGTTTTTTGCATTTATGATATGTGGGCCTTCCCTTTAGTAGTCTAACGTCATTGTATTGTGTTTTCGTTAACGTTTCACTTGTCTCTCTACTCATTTATGTTGTTACAGCTATGAGTAAATCTATTGGGTATACTTACATGCGTGTTGTTTTAAGTTTTGGATCATCTTGATGCATTCATTCTGCTCGTTCCATGTTATTAGTAGTCGGGGATGTTTTTTAATTTAAGTTCCTTTTCGAGTTACTATGTCTTGCCTTAATCTGAAGAGTGTATGAGTGTGTCTTTCCTAAGTCCCGTTGTCGAGTAAATTAAGAAACTTTCTATAACCAAAGCAGATGATTGTTATACTTAAAAATATATAATAGTAAAAAAATGACTAAGTTTCGAAAAAATCAATTAATCCTATAATTTAGGAGAAGTTAATTTTCTTAATTGCTAGAGTCGCCACTTGATTTTTTAATTAAAATCAAGAAAATTTATTATTATTTTCAAAAGATTTAAACAGATAATAATCGATTGAAAAGGGTTTGAAGTTCAAATATACATTCCGGGAAGGTGTTAGGCCCTCGGAATGTCCGCTAACTCGCGGTTGTCCGGCGATTTGACTAAATGACTTTTTAAAATAATTTTTTTAGATATTGACTAAAAAAGTAAAATCAATCTTTTATTTATTTATTGACTAGTATTACTATTCTATTTTAATTGATTATTTTAAAGGGAATGAACTTAGAAGGAAACCTCTAAAAGGGAAAACTCAAATGTTTGACAAGTCTAATAGTGAAAATAAAGCTAAATATAGAGTATAAAAATAAATATTTTTTATTTAAATACGAAAAAGAGAAATAATTATTTTTGGGGAACAAAAATTTAACAAATGAAACATAAGTTAATACAATAGCAATATAAATAAAGAGCGGAGTAGAAGGGAGGAATTTGGACTTGGGCTCTTTGCCCAAATTCTGCAAAAAATGGACCCTTAGGACCAATTAACCCATAAATCTTGTAGCAACTTTGGATAGGGACTTTGGCCCATTTCTCTCTTAAAAATCTGGTATACATTTTGATGCATACTGATGTATATGACTTGTATACAATACATTTTAGTGTATATTAGGACGTATACGGAATGTATGCTGCCCCTGATCAATTTTCCACCACCTGTATAATTTTTTCAAACTGTGTATCATATATTTATAATCTATATCGGTGTATACGGCAATATATTAGCCCCTTTTTAAGCTTTTGGAGACCTACAATTTAACTTTCCAGAACCTATTTGCTGCTTTCAACCTGTTCATCAGTTTTGAGGGGGTCTGGACGACTCGAGAAACATATTTTGAGCCTTTATGGCTCGAAGATAAAGTGTGAGGAGATGGATTAAAGTCCATGAGGACTCGAGGAGAGTTTCACATGCAATAAGACAAAATTGGATTAGTAAATTATGCGATAAACTAATAAAACTTTTCTTGAATAAAACGGCAATGAAAGATGCGAACTACTTTAGAGATTCGAGTTAGGGGGAATATATGACTCCAAAGGAAATCAAAATGAACTAAGAAATAAAAAAAAAGTCTAATAACAAGTATGACAGTAAGCATTGGCACACAATGCATGTATGCTTTATGAACCCATCATATATATAGGAATACATCATTGTTAGTCAACCAATGAAATCAAAATATGCAGAGGAAACATGCTACACTTTATCAAATAAGAATACCCCAATTGATGAGATTTTACGGTGTTAAAATCCTATTTTTTAAACAAAAGATCGAGGAGCTACGGGGGTGTTGCCAAATAATCTAAGAGGGAGTGAAATATAACAATAAACAAGAAACAAGATTGTCCCCAAACTAACATATTGACATGAGCACAAATCCACATAATATGGAATGCAAAGAGAAGAGTTGGTTCTCTGTACATTTTTTTTGAAACAGAAACCAGAAATGACACAAATCAAGTCGGCTTAGCTCCGACTACACACATGAAACGACAATACTTAGTAGAAATCATGTTTCGAACGATCTTAAAGAATAAACCCCGATAAAACTAAGACCAAGAGAACTCATAATTAAACTGACTCGTCTTGAAAGTGTAGGCTTTTTGGATTGAAGTTCAAATATTGGGGAGACAAGCTTGCTACGGGTGAATCTTATCAGGCAACAAAACAAATAAGAAAAATAATTCAAGAAGTGGATAAAATTAAATAATTAGAACAAACATAAAAATATATCATGTATTCAAACCATATAAGTGGATTTGAGAGTTCATGCCTACATGGATACGAAAGTTTAACAGTCATCAAACTTCACACAATGCTACCATACTTATAAATAGAAAAGATCAGAACCCGCATGTCATTAAGCAATAGTCCAAAACAGAGAAATAACAGACAGAAATTCGAAGAATAATCTGGAATATCAACACTGGATGAAATTCCACAAACATTGGCGCGACACAAATGAAGAAATCAGAAAGGCGCAAGTATATCGTATGGGAGCATCAAAAGGTCAGAAATGACTAGCAATAAATAGCCACATAATAAGGCTTTTACGACACAAGTAATGTAACTTCTTGAAACAGAACAAAAGGCGATGAGAATCATTATAACGGGAGAAAAATTACCTTCTAACAGGCAGCGAACGACGACCAAAACGAGCTTGGAAGAGCGGGAGTTTCCACGCTGAATGAGAGACTCCGAGGAGACTTGGATGAATGAAATTGAGTGAACCCAATCCAAGAATAAAGGAATATTTCCAAGCACTTCAGATTTCAATGATTTGTACTTTTTAACACTTAGGTAAACTCTAAAGATTTTTCTCTATAATTCACCCAACTTAAGTAGCTCACTGTTTCTATCAAAATTTCTTATTGATTTTTTAGTGCTTTTCACAAGAAATTTTCTCCCAAAAAACCACTAATTCAACAGTGGACCATAAGGACTATATATAGAAATGGGTACTAGGTTTTTTTTTTCGTTTTTTTTTTTTTGGGGGGGGGGGGGGAACCCATCTTGAATTGAATGAGAAGATGCCCTTTTCGAATTTTGAAATCCCAAAACTTTTACTATTTTGGGACGAAACCCTTTTTTTGAAGCTTTTAACGCTATTCTAGATTAGGAAAGGGGGATGGACGATCTTGATCGATCTCCTATCCTTGCAGCCCGACGTGGTGCTATCTCACACGAGCAGGATGATTCGTGTGCCCTATTTTTGCTGTTGCGATGATGTATTGTTAGTTATTGTTGTATAGTAATGCTAGGAATTGGGCTGGTAATTGGGTCATTTGAATTGTATTTAAAGAAATGTTATTTCGCTTGAGGAATGTCAAATGAAGATGAAGAATGACCCAAATTTTGTCTTATCACAAATCGGTTTAGGGATAAATAATAGAAATTAATATGAATTAATTAATGAGCTTCTTAATCTTAACAAAATAAAATAATTGTTTTAATTTGAAACTAATTAACCTACAATGTAAGTTATTATTTAAACCACACTATTGGTCTAAATATTTTACTAAAATTAAATTTTTTAGATGATTTTTGAATAACAATAAAATATATTAATTATATACATAATATTTACAAAATATATATATTATCTAAAAATTATAAAAAGTGACAACTAATTAAATAAACTTGAAAAATATTTTGAATTTTATAAAACTAATTATTCTAACTCCTTTGGGAATCAAGAAGCTCGATGATTGATTTATATTGTGGATGGTGAAAATAGGGTGTCAACAACTGTCTCTCATTTTACTAGGATTGATGCAGGAAATTTGAGGAAAATGAAATTGACTAATCTAATTTTGACCGGCCACATCTTTATCTTTTGGAAAAATGACTTTGTATAGACTATAAGAATTATGGCCGAACTCCGAAAGTGGATCTCCTACATATCTCAAGCTATATGAGAATTCAGGCCACTTGTAGTTCGATATGCTTGATTTGACACACGATATTGAAAGAATCCTAAATCCATCCTGATACAAAATTATGAAGGGATCAAGATGTCCGAAATAAAATTTATGACAGAATATTGGAGTACAACCGAGTTTCAAATATTGAGTCCACCTACATATCCTTAAACTATAGGAATCATGCGGCTTGTAGTTCGAGTCGATCGGTTTGAAAGAAAATCTATTATGCTTGATAACCTTTTGGTTCTGTACAAATAACAAGGAATTGAGTATGAAAAGGAGGTTTGCAACCTCTTAGCCATGAATGTGGAGCTCTTCACATCCATAAGTAAGAACTTAGACGGACATAATTTTCAAAGCTCTTAGTGAACTGTCACTCAGATTGAAAAGATTCTTCTGGTGAACATCAAGAATTTTTCGGATGTAAAATTGAAACTGACATACCCAAAGAAAAACCCACATGCCTTCGGATAGGGGTGTGGTTTGATTGTGGTGGAAGTCGCTCCTCTGCTCGCGTCCTAAGAGTTTGACACTCCTCTTTGGACTATGTCCCAGTTCGCTTCCACGTTTTGTTGCGTCCTTGTTGATGTCATCCTCACCTGTGGTTTGACTTGAGAAATCATCCTCTTGGATGCACTCGACAGAGACTTAAACAACTTGTTAGTAAAAAAAAAGCAACTGGAAAAGTGGTAGTATACATTACGATTCTTTTTGCTTACTCTTTCTGTGAAAGATGTCACATAAGTATAATCAGTACATGTCGCTTTCGAACATAGTATGTCCGTTACAACTCATAATTTACTGAAGATTCAGAATGTCATTGCTTATTTTCTGCATGGCAAATTCTGGTGATCTTTACAACGAGCTATCCAGCTCAATAATTTTCCAACTTTAGCGAGGTGGACGGCTCGACGATTATCCAGCTGTAACGAGGTGGATGTATCGATAATGATCCAACTGTAACAAGGTGGATGGCTCGACAATTATCAAACTTTAATGAGGTGGATGGCTCGATAATGTTTGAACTGTACAAAAGGTGGTGACTCTATAATTATCCAACTGTAAAAAGGTGGATGGCCGATGACTATCCAACTGTCACGAGGTTTATATGAGAATTCATCCTCTTGGATGATTTAGACAAAAAATGAAATAAACTTGTTAGCACAAACTGTAATTTAAATAGGGAAGTGATATGCTTTACCGTACTCGACAAATGTTCTGTATCAAACTTTGTCGGTCTTGATGCAGTAGATGATGACTTGATATGATGTGAAAATGATGCATCAGTGATAGAAAGATGATTATATATTGATAGGATAATGCTACTACATGATAGGTTGATGACGTTGATACTCCATTGATAGGATAATGATTCATGATTCATCGGCGGGATGATGTTGACGCTTCATTGATAGGGTGATGATGCTCCATTGGTAGGATAATGTTGATGCTCCATTGATAGGATGATTATGTTCCATTGATGATCCATTGGTAGGATTGATGATGTTCCATTGATATGATGATGATTTCCATCGATGATCCATTGATAGATTGATGTTGATCCATTGGCTGGATGATGATCTCTATCAATAAAATTATGGTGATGTCCTTCAGGATGGTGGTATTATCTCATTTGATAATATTGTATAAATGTCCCTCTTGGAGGGTCTCACATTACCACGTCTGATATCGACACGATTGTGAATCTTCTTAAAATATCCATGATGCTAAAGAGATTGTACTTTAACATCATTGTAGATGCTTCTCTATGATGAGATTCATGTGTTTACTTGTTCATATTTAAACATTTGCACTCAATCATAGATCATGTTTTGCCGGAAATTTGAAGGAGGTGTTGTTGCTCGTATTCTGAACTCTTCTTTTTCTTCTGAAAAACATTAATGACCTTCCTACATCCACAAAAAAAACTTAGTTTTTAAAACAAACTGATAAGTGTTCACTTCGTCAAACGCTTTCTCTTTGACTTGCTATCTTCAGTTGATCTCTCCCCTCTCTTGCTTCTCGATGGAGAATACAAAACATTTATGCTAAATATTTGAAATAAATAGGTAAATTTTTTAAGAAAAAGGTTTTCAAAAAAGATGTATCTGAAAAATGTCACTCCCAAGTATCTTGTCACGTCATGCTTGATGAACGCCTTTGAGGTTGATATATCAAGATCTATCAGACAATTCGTCAGAGAGATTCTGAAAATTGTTGAAGTTTTGACGAAACGAATCTTGAAATGTAAAAGATTGTTAAAGTTTACTTCTGATCTTCCAAAACAACGTTTGTGGATAACTTGAAGTTATTTCTGAATTCAAGATCATGCTGGAGGTATTCACAGCTATCTTAAACTTCTAATGCAACCAAGATGAAATTTTTTGAGGTCATCCTCAAAAAATTCTATCCCAGTTAACAGTTTTGGCGTATCTTGACCTGTTGGTGAGAAAACTCATGAAATTGTTTGGATCCTCTCACAAAATTTGTCCCTGTTACGATTCTCAACGTAACATCAGTCTTGACTAGTTGGGGAGATCTTTTTGCTTAGAATTTTTGAGTTCCCCTCAAAAATTCTGTCCCAGTTTCTATTGTAAAGGAAAATAGAAATCTTAAGGGAGATATGACCGAGACGTTGTGGTGCCTACCTATCCCATTGAGGCAGCAATCAAGTCAAAGTAGTTCCCCCTCAAAGGTTAACAATAGTAAGAAATTTACTAAAAACCCGACGAAGGCCGACATAGGCCGCCTACGTATCTCTTTCTTGAGAATTCACGTCGAACGTAGTTCAAATACAAATGAAAAATGCTGAAAAAATATATAATGGAGTGACTGAAGACGATATATGTCGCCTACGTATCTCATTCTTGAGAATTCATGTCAGACATAGTTCATAACAAAAAATAATATTTCTAACTACAGAACATAAGATGATTACAAACAAACGATGCAGTTACAAGGATAGAAATAAAAGACAGTCTAAATCTTCAAATATAACAGCTTTTGATTGCATCTGAGTCGATTGAAAACTATATGAATGTCTATGTTTCACCACGATTTGTGATCAAACAAATGTATTCAACGTATTTTCAAAGTAATCTGTTGAGTTCTCTTTTCTAAGCTCCTTTCTGAAGGGCCTGATTCTGACTTTTTTGACACAGTCATCCTTTTCCAGATTTACTATTTTTGTCTCATCCAGATTAAACTTACCTTGAGTCTCAAGTCGTTTTAAATCGTCGGCTATGTGTTTGAATATTATGATCTCCTTGTCATACTCATCAAACTCATCTTCATCTACCTCATCATGTTCATTCAGCTTGTGACATGACGTGACATAGACAGGTTCTTTTAGTAAAAATTATATGTTTTTGTTTCACTGAAACAGATACAAAGATAGTGAGATAGGAGAATAAAAACAAGTAAATCAAATTTTCGCAATAAGAGAGACTTTATTGAAGGTAAGGAAATACGAACTTTGGTCATGACCATGAGTCATTTTTCCTTTTTACAAACATTACAAGGGATATCAAAACATAATTAGGTAAAACAACACAAAAGGTGGTTTCGGTCCTCATTCTAACCACAACAGATTTTTAAAACAACATAAAATTCATTTTTGTCTATCAATTTCGGCGAGAGAAAAAGAGCGGAGTGGAAGTCATGTTAAGAACTTTCTTTTTTTTCTCGGCGTCTCCGATGTCTGGTGCCTCAATTATCTTCTTGGGTGCATCACCACATTCTTAAAAAAGACCCCCAATTCCTTCTTTAAGATCATCATCATGGGCATATTCTTTTACTAGAATGGACCGGCGTAAATGAGGCAAAGACTTTGGGGGAACATGATTAATCTCCCTCTTGTTCATACCCTCTTTTGACACAGAAGCAAAAGTTTGACCGAGTGTCATGCTCGTAAAATCGAGTTTCTTAATTATGCTCGGAGAACATGCAACTTTCTGAAGATTTCAAGGACTAGTTGGAGTTATCATCTTTACCATGCGGGACTCATCCACCGTCTCTATCATATTGATAGTGGCGCCTCCATAGTTCAGTAAAAGATAACTTTTGACGTTGGGTACAGCGGTCATGACCATATTCCGGCCGATCATGCCTTGGATCTTGTGCTTTAAATTGATACAGTCTTCGGTATCATGCCCAACATTGATGGAATGATATGCACACTTCCGATTGCCTTGGTAAAATTGAGAGCTGGTATATATGGGCTTTGGCCCGACTGGATGAATAATACCTGCAACATTCAATTGCTCAAACAACTTCGCCTGACTTTCGATGAGAGGCGTAAAACTCCAAGTAGGTTTCTTCTCGAATTTTGTATGAGGAGGATTAAAATGACCTTGTTGAGGCGGAGGAATTTGATGATGATTTGGGGCATCTTGACAAAGAGGTGCTTGAGACTTTGGGTCAATCATATTAACAGTGAATCCTCCATGATTAGACGGTGAATTACCATTGGCCTTGGAAGTGAATGTTTGAAGAGTGACAATTCATTGATCAATCAAGTCTTGAATTTCATGCTTCAAATTGATGAAATCCTTAATGGTGTGTCTAGAACTTCCTGAATGGTAAGAACAATGAAGATTGGGCCTATATAGCCTGGGATTCACACTGATATTTTTTTTGGGTCAATAGTTTTTATAAGACCAGCTGCTTTCAACCTCTTCAATAATTTATGACAAGAAAGATTATGATCACTTCGTACAGATTGAGATACTTGGTGGTAACTTAGAGGAATATGGTGAGTAGGTGCTGCTCTTTGGAGATTTGAGTATTGTGGAGCTCGGTAGCTATGATGGGTCTTTGGGTAATTTTGCAATGCAGCCTGGTAACTTAATTGATCATTTGGGTAATTTGGAAATGGAGCTTGGTAATTTGATTGAGCATTTGGGTAATTTAGAAATGGAGCTTGGTAATTTGGATGATTTGATGGTGGAGATTGGTAACTTGGTTGGATGGGGTAAGGATTATGTGGATCCAAAAGGTAGGTTTTGGAAGGTAAATACTTTCGAACATTAAGACCAGCATGTCTCTTTGATTTGTGGCTTGATCCAAATGAGACAGAAATAACATATTCAATTTTCCTCCTTCAGTGTCCTGGGGAATCATCTGGCGGAGTCATTCAGTTGATTTTTCCGGTCCTAAGACCATATTCAATAGCTTCACCAATTCTGACTATCTCACTGAACATCCCTTCTAAAATGAGTAACATCCTGTTGTAATACTCAGGCTCTTGAATGTGCAGGAAGATGTCAATAATTTCATTCTCGGTCATGGGAGTCCAAACCCTTGCGGCCTCTTCTCCAACGGTAGTCAAACTCGCGATAGCTTTCAGTAGAATTTTGTTTGAGTCTAAACAAATAGTATTGATCGCGAATGAATTCTATATTATAGCCAAACCTTTCAAGAAAGTCTTTAACCAAACCATTCCAACTTGGCCATTATTTTATTTCTTTAGAAATAAACCATTCCAAAGCTTCTTCTTTCAGACTTTGACTAAAGAGTCGCATCAGGAAAGCCTCATCTTTCCAAAATCCAATAAGTTAATCATAATAAGCCCTCAAATTAGTCAAAGGAGTCTCAACTCTGGTAAATGCATCAAACTTTGGTACTTTAAAACCTTCGAGAAACTCCAAATGTGGATGATGACACAAATCTTCATAATTAAACCCTACAATGTCTGGAGTGTGTCGAAAGTCCTTCATTGCATTCATGATTTCCTCTCTGATGCTTTGTTCAGTTTTTACTTTGCTTACCATCCAATCATTTTCCTTCTTCTCAAAATGTTCTGGTTCAAAATGTGTGGTAAGATGAGCGTACGATTCAGGTGAAATTGGAAGATGAAATGTGGTTTTTAGAGGTTTGGGTTGAGTGGTAGGTGGGGTTTGGACAATTTGATTAGGAATATGATGATTGAGAGGAAAATTCTGAAGAATGTTGGTATCAAAATTTTGAGAAGTAGGTGACTTTTGATGTGAGGAACTAGATTGCAGTGGGTTAGGGGTGGTTGAGTCAATGATTGAAGGTTAAGGAATTGTAGAGGTGGTTAAATTGTTTGAGAAATGTTAAGACGTTAGATCTGAAGAAGGAAGATGGAGTGGAGGGCTCTCTATGTCCAGAGTAGGAGTTTTAGCAATGATATCCAAAATTTTCAAATCTCAAGTCTTGTCCATTTCAACCCTCATTTCATCAATCTCTTGGAGTAACTCTGCAATCAACTTGTTCTGTTAAGCAATGATAAGGTCATTGACAGTAGCTTGATTCAACTCAGTATTGTCAACATTTTCAACCATTATCTCTTTGGCTTTTGACAAACATTGGTCAGAGAAGGAATCTTTGGGGTCTTTGGACCTAGTGAAGTATGGATATTCAGTCATTTTCTCAACACAAAATCATTTTTTGAGTACCTGACAAAGAAAAACAAATCAAAGGAAAATGTATTAGTCTGTGTCAATAATAGCTAATACAAAATATCATACACATTATTGTAACATGCATAAGAGTTGCTCCATTTGAAGAGAAATTAGCCCACGTATATAGAAAGATGACTTGATAGACAGAAATTTGTCTATTGATGTTAGGATTAATGAATATGAAATGTCGACTTTAGTCGGGAAAATTTTATTGTATCTTTCATTGTCGTACTTCTGGTTTTTGAGATATAACTTTAATTACCTGGTAAGAGTTGAAAAAGATAAAATTTCTCAAAATAGGGACCGGACCTTGAAAGGTTGCCTACGTATCTTACAAAAGAGAATTCAGGTCCTACGTAGTTCGACCCACTTAAATTTCTTTTGATTTGAAATGATTAATCTTTTTCTGATATGAGAGTCGTATTAAAGAAAAATGAAGTTCAATTTTTTGGGAAAACTACAGACTCGAAGAGTATTTGGACACGCTTTTGACAGTAATTTGATATTAGTTCTTAGGGGTTCTAAAAAGTATTGGAAGAAGAGTGAGCTAGCATCTCTCCAAATAAAACAACAAATTCATAAGTAGTTATAACACATAAATAAATATTGCATGTTATAAACAAATATGTTATCCTTTTGTTCTAAGATTAGCCTAGCGATTCGAGGGATATATACGTCATTCGAAATATTTCATTGCCCCAGAACGCAAATTTATAAAAATTTTATTAACAAAATAAATGGGGATACATAATAGGGAAAAAGGAATACAAAATAATCAGTCCCACGCAGGGGTACGACCCTAAACTATGCCTCCACGAAAGGTGTTGCTTCTTTCTTGATTTGTTGTCATCTTCGGGTGCCAACATCTTAGGATAGTCTAGTAGCTTGTGAAGCTCTTTCTTCAACCTAAAAAAACTATTATCTAATCCTTACCCTATGAGATAATGATTTTTCAAACAACGTATACATCCTTCAAATTTAAACACATAAGTATAAGCGTCTGTTTACGCTGCTAGCCATTTTGGACTCAAGGTGGTCTTCTAATGGGCCCAACAGGCCTTAGGTGTTGGGTCATCTTAGTTCAAATGCTCCTTAATTTGGACTTGGTTTAGCTCTATCCTATTTGACTAAGAGTGACTTTGACACGGCAGGGGACCCAAACAGACAATTTGGGTTGGAACAAGCGACACCCATTGGACGCATGACGAACAAATAAATTACCGCTAATTTTGGAAAAGGTTGAGTATACAAAAATTTGGTTGTGGTTCCACAAACCTTCCTTTAATATACTATACAATATATATCAGAATATGCCATGAATTGCAATGCTAATTTTATAATTAAAAGACATTACTCAAAAATAAGCAAATCAATAATTACAATTAGTCAAATAGTCAAATCCTTTTGGTTAGAACTAAATTAATCCCCAGCGGAGTCGCCATTTCTGTTTTACTTAATAAAATATAATAGGAAAAAAATGACTAAGTTTTGAAAAATCAATTAATCTTATAATTTAAGAGAAATGAATTTTCTGAATTGACAGAGTCGCCACTTGATTTTTTAGTAAAAATTAAGAAATCTTTTAATCATTTTCAAAACATTTAAACAGATAAAAATCGATTGAAAAGGGTTCGAAGTTAAAATATACATTCCGAGAAGGTGTTAGTCCCTCGGAATGCTCGCTAACTCACGGTTGATCGGCCATTTCACTAAATGACCTTTTAAAGTAATTTTTTAGATTTTTACTATATAAAGTAAATTCAATATTTTATTTATGTATTGATCAATATTACTATTCTATTTTAATTGATTATTTTAACGGGAATGAACTTAAAAGGAATCCTCTAAAAGGGAAAACTCAAGTGTTTGACTAGTCTAATAGTGAAAAAAAAGTGAAATATAGAGTATAAAAATAAATACTTTTTATTTAAATATGAAAAAGAGAAACAATTAACTTTGGCGAAATTAATTAAGTCAAATCAAAATTTAACAAATGAAACATAAGTTAAAAAAATAGCAAAATAAATAAAGAGGAGAGGAGAAGGGAGGAATTTGAACTTGGGCTCTTTGCCCAAATTCAGCAAAAAACAGACCCTTAGACTGAATTCATCCAAAAATCCTCCAGCAACTTTGCATGGGGATTTTGGCCCATTTCTCTCTTAAAAATCTAGTATATATTTTGATGCATACTAATGAATACGACTTGTATACAATCTGTTTTAGTGTATATTGGGATGTATACGGAATGTATGCTGCCCCAAATCAATTTTGCAGCACCTGTATAGTTTTTTTAACCTGTGTAACATATATTCATACTCTATATCGGTGTATACAGTAGTATATTAGCCATTTTTAATCTTTTGGAGGCTTGCAATTTAACTTTCTAGCAACCTATTTGCTGCTTTTAACCTGTTCATCAGTTTTGAGGGGGTATGGACGACTCTATAAAGATATTTTGAGCCTTTGTGGCTCCAAGAGAAAGTGTGAGGAGATGGATTAAAGTCCATAAGGACTAGAGAAGAGTTTCACATGCAATAAGACAAAAATGAATTAGTACATGAAGCGCTAATCTAATTAAATGTTTCTTGAATAAAACGGCAATAAAAGATGCGAACTACTTTAAAGATTCGAGTTAGAGGGAATATATGACACCAAAGGAAAACCCAAATGAACTAAGAAATACAAAAAATACAAGTCTAATAACAAGTATGACAGTAAGTAGTGGCACACATTGCATGTATGTGTACTTATGAACCCATCATATACATAGGAATACATCACTGTTACTCAACAAATGAATTCAAAATATGCAGAGGAAACATGCTATACTTTATCATATAAGCATACCCCAATTAGCGAGATTTTATTATGTTAAATTCCTATATTTTAAACAAAAGATTGAGGAGCTACGGGGGTGTTTCCAAATCATCTAAGGGGGAGTGAAATATAATAATATACAAGAAACAAGATTGTCCCCAAACAAAAATATTGACATAAGCACAAATACAGATAATATGGAATATCAACAGAAGAGTTGGTTCTCTGTATATTTGTTTTTGAAACAGAATCCACAAATGACACAAATCAAGTCGGCGTAGCTCCGACTACACACATGAAACGATAATACTTAGTAGAAATCATGATTTGAACGATATTAAAGACTTAACCCTTGTAAAACCAAGACTAATAGAACTCATATTTAAAGTCACTCGACTTTAAAGTGTAGGCATTTTCGATTGAAGTTCGAATATCAGGGAGAAAATCTTGGTACGGGTAAATCTTATCAGGCAACAAAACAAATAAGAAAAATAATTCAAGAAGTGGATAAAATTAAAGGATTAGAACAAACATAGAAGTATATCATGTATGCTAACCATATAAGTGGATTTGAGAGTTCATGCCTACATGGATACGAAAGCTAAACAGTTATCAAACTTCACCCAATGCTACCATACTTATAAAGAAAAGATCAGACCCCCCATGTCGTTAAGTAGTAGTCCAAAATAGAGAAATAACAGACAGAAATTCGAAGAATAATCTGGAATATCAACACTGGATGCAAATCCACAAAAGGAATGCAACAAAAAGCCACATAATAAAGCTTTTACTACACATGTAATGTAACTTCTTGAAACAGAACAGAAGGCGTTGAAAATTATTATAACAGGAGAAAAATAACCTTCTCCCGGGCAGCGAACGACGAACAAAATGAGCTTGAAAGATCAGGAGTTTCCACGCTGAATGAGAGACTCCGAGGAGACTTGGATGAATGAAATTGAGTGAACCGAAGCCAAGACTAAAGGAATATCTCCAAGAACTTCGTATTTCAATGATTTCTTCTTCTTAACAGCTAAACTCTCAAGATTTTGCTCTATACATCATCCAACATTAGTGTCTCATTGTTTCTATCAAAAATTCTTATTGATTTTTTTTAGTGCTTTTCACAAGAAATTTTCACCCTAAAAATCACTACTTCAACACTGAACCATAAGGGCTATACATTGAAATGGGTACTAGTTTTTTTTTTTTTTTGGGGGGGGGGGGGGGGAACCCATCTTGAATTGAATGACAAGATGCCCTTTTTGAATTTTGAAATCCCAAAACTTTTACTGTTTTGGGACAAAACCCTTTTTCCGAAGCTTTCAACCCTATTCCGGATGAGGAAAGGGGGATGGATGATCTTGATCGATCTCCAGTCCTTGCATCCTGACGTGGCGCTATCTCACACGAGCAGGACGATTCGCGTGCCCTGTTTTTGCTATTGCAATTGCAGAGGGAAAGAGAATGTTGAAGGATGGCGACACGAATTGAAGGCTGTCCTTTGCTTTCTGCGAATTCATCTTTGCGTGGAGCGTGTCTGGTCGAGTTTCTGGGTTGATGAACTTGGCTGGAGGTCTTGTTCGTTGTTCGTTTCTGGGTTTACGCGATGAAGAAGAACAAACAGGGGTCTGTTGTGGTGTCTTTGGTATGGTATTCACGGGTAAGGGCTGATGTATTGTTAGTTATTGTTGCATAGTAACGCTAGGAATTAGGTCATTTTAATTTGATGAAAAGAAATGTTATTGGGCTCGAGGAATGTCAAATGAAGCAGAAGAAAGGCCCAAATTTGGTCTTATCACAAATGGGCTTAGGAATCTCATTAATAACTAAATAATAGGAATTAATATAACTTAATTAATGTGCTTCTTCATCTTAACAAAATAAAATAATTATTTTAATTAGATACTAATTAACCTAAAATATAAGTTATTATTTTACTAAAATTATTATCTTTTTTAGATGATTTTTGAATAATCATAAACTATATTAATTATATACATAATATGTAAAATATATATACATTATATAAAAATTATAAAAAGTGACAACTAATTAAAATAAACTTGAAAAATATTTTGAATTTTATAGAACTAATTATTCTAAATCGTTATGGAATTAAGAAGCTCGATGATTAATTTATATTGTGGATGGTAAAATTTAGGTTTCAACAATGTTTTGTTAGTCTTTATTCTTTTGATGTTATTGATAAACCAAGTTAGCCGCCATTAAATGTTGTGTTTACTTTCTCTTGTGCGTATTCACAAGCATGTTAACTTGAGTAAAAGTGTCTGTCATGTGTTGATTGTTTGAATACAATAATAATCCTCTTCTAAATAATTTAACCTACCGTTAATAATAATGTTGACCTTAGTTTCCCATGTTTAAGGATAGATTTGGATTGTGACAAGAGATTTCACATTTAATAATTATGTGGTAGTTTTGTTTCAGTGATGTGGTTACTGTTTGGTTAATTATTGCTCTTTTCCAGAGATTTAATATGATCACGCCTCCTTGGCTTGATAATCGATATTCAAAGGGTCTGCATCTTGTTATGTTGAGTTGGTGTGTTCTTTTTTATTTATTTTCATTATTATATCATTTTTTTAGCTAATTTATACATTTAAATCCTCATAAAAATATAAGCATTGACAAAATAATATTCTCATCTAGTTTTGTTTTATTTTCCTCATTTTTATTATTTTCATTTTTCACATTGGGGAAAATATGAGAATTAGTAGGACATGTTATAAATTTGATTGTATTGTGTTTGGTATAAGTGAAGTAACTCTGCATGGTTTTTTTTTAATTATTTGAAAATATTTTCTGATGGTTGATTAGTAAGTAAAGGTACATTGCAAAAATTATAATCAAATATTGATAATATTGATAAATCATAGAATATTTTAATTTAGAGTAGTATTTCATTCCCTTCGTGTATATTAGATACAATACAAGGAACATTTTCAATAGTAAAATTTTATAGAAAAAAATCATGCTCCATTAAAGCATATGCCACATATAATAAAGTGAAAATTTATCTATCAATAACGGGGTTGAAACGTGAGAAACAGTGAGGATCCGATCAACTTATATCTATAAGAGTTAAATTAAATTAGATGGTAAATTTAATTTTCGTCACTAGACGTGTTTATGCACATGACGTTTTAAAATTGTATTTTTACCAAGTAATTATAAGTTAAGGAGTAAACAACAGGAAAAAAAATTTCAATGGGTGTTAGGACCCCACATAGGATAAGTGTGTAATTGACAATTTTATCATAGTTTAGGGGTGTTTCTATACCTTATTCCTACGGAATGACGCAAACTTGATAGAGAGTGAAAAATGTATGTTACATTTGATAAAATTTTCAGCTGACACTGAACTAACTTTTATAGTTTTGCATTCATGAATTTCAAAATGATTTAGCACTCTAGGACTTATGTTAGGTAGAAGATGAGTATTGATGTGAAGAATATCCCGAATCGGATATCCTCTATATTTTACCTCTATTGAACCAATCAACTTGCCCTTGAGGCCCATAATTTCTTCTTAGAGTAATAATAAGTTGTGAAAAAGAAAGTGGTACAAAAATATTTAGAACTTGTAGCCTTTATATACATTTTACTTTGGTTATAAAAAACTTGCTAGTATAAAGCATTATCAACCACATATTTACATCACATATGATTAGTGGGGAACAAAGGTTGGTGTTGATTCATTTTTGTGTGTAATTAGGTGTATGTTAGTTATAAATTGACTTTCACTATAAAATTTTATATTTTTATATCAATTATGGATTGCTACAAAAATAATATTGGATTTCAAAGCAGCATGATATAATTAGAAAAATTCATTCAATTAAATACGTCTAGTATACTTTTCCGTAGTAATAGAATCACCAAAGTATATTCATTATTTTATCGCTAAGGTTGACATTTACAAATACACAATTCATAATTTAAGGATACCAAATAATTAACGTTAATATAATTAGTAACATCAAAACACAAGGACAATTAAATTATTACTGCTCTTGTAAATTTGTCTTTGTAAAACAAGTGAATAATTTAATAAATAAAAAGATACAAATTCTTACATATTTGTGCCTAGGTGATTTTGTTCACTAAAAATAACTTTGTTTTCCCTAAAAGAAGATTTTATTTGGTCTGCTACATAATTTTTATTTTTATTTATAGTATATATAGACATACAGTATATACTTTATCATGGAGTCATCCATTATATTTTGTTCTGGTCTAAATAATAATTCTTTACCAAAAAAATTATTTAAAAAAAAGGGAAAAGGGCCAAAATTATTTGTGGAGTATTTAAAAATAGACTAATTTTATCTTTTGTTACGTATTTCTTTAATAAAATATCGTCCTACAACGAGTGATTATTCCAAAAAAAAAAGGAAGGGAATGAACAGATTTTGCATTTGAAATGGGGCAATTTCGCTCATTTAAATTTGCCATAAGGTAATATAAGTATCCCCATATTATGAATAAAATTTCAGAGATATATTTGACTAAATTAACATTGTATTACCCCTATGAATCCATTTTTTTATATTTTATACAGCTTTTTGAGTTATGTAACATTCAAATATCTTTCATAGGCTTCAACTGCATAGAATCATCAAGTATTCAAAACATACATTGAAGTGCTAATTAAATTTAAATAGCAATTGCAGGACTTAGAGTAATAAGGTATAGAAACACACCTAAAAAAATTCTCATTTGAGTTTATCCTACATCAAAGAAGAATAGGTAACAACGTTGATGTTAATGGTATTTGTTTGTTTTAGAGCTAACATTTTTTATTTTTACCTATAATTCTGTAAATAAATTCTACTATTTTATAAAATACAGTTGAAGTGCCAAAGCAGACAGTAATTCACGTAGAATTAAAACAATATATTGGCTGAGAAGTCATTTCACTCTAGCAGCGATATAGATATGAGATGGGACTTGACCATATTATCCTTTGTTAGCTCATCAAAAGACATCACCAAATTCTATTTGAAAAGTGTTGCTGCCCAAAACAAACCACGTGTACTTCATCCATTATTATTCTTCTAAATGTATTTCTTTGTTAATTTGTAAGCAAGATTATAAATAAATTATTATGGAGCATTTCAATGTTGTTTTTTCGCTAATTTAGACTTGACATGAGCTTAAAAAATAGAAAATAATAATTAAGTTTTATAATTTAAATTAAAATTATATATAAAATGCATCAAAATATTATTTTGATTTGTGAGTAGGTAAATATGCATGTAAGGTTATTTTAGTTATTTCGTGGTTCCACCGTTTAATTTGTTGTCTTATTTTTAAGTTTTAGTATATTTAAACATTACCTAATGTTATTATAAATAACAATAATTAAAAGATAAACAAAAATAATTTGATATCTAGAATTCTATTTGTGCTACATAAATTGAAACAAAAAAACTAACCTGTGTTAAAAATGACACCAAAAGTATTATAAATCTCAGTAACTAATACTTTAATATATTTTCGAAAATATTATAAAAAGATTGGTCATATCTTGAAATTTTATTTGTACCATATAAATTGAAATTAAAGAATGATATGTATCATTTAAAAAGTACGTACGAGATAGTATAAATAATAATTAACAACTTTAAATATTTAAAAGATATATAAAAAGATTGATTGACTTTTGAAATTTTATTAGTGTCAAATGAATTGGAAAAAAAGAAAATAACATATAC